>NC_143012.1:88670028-88970028 GCF_055824585.1 Amblyomma mixtum
ATAAATCCTGCAGAAATCAAACACAAAGCAAGCAATCCTTTCCCTCCTCAGCCTTGCGGGCTCACTGATAAGTACCCTACGCGGTGATCCGTACTCCATATGGCGCGTGGATGCCGAGTCTGAGGCAATGCGATGAATCCCTGAAGCGAAATAGTCCTCCCCTAGGCTGTCATTTTGCGTCCATGTCCAACATTGTCGAACAAAAATTTTAAAAATTGCAAAATTGTAAGACACTGCTCTGGAAGTATGCAAGGTAATGGTCAAATCTTCTGATCTGTTGCAAAACCTTCCAAAAGCGCCTGTCCCGTAGTCTTCTTTTCTTGTGTCCCTGTTCCTACGCTGTTTTTTTCGCAAAAGCTTTCTTTTAAAGTATTTGTATCGACGCATCGAACAGTCAAGAGTGCCATAGAGAACCGATGGGGAGTGGTGTTGACAATAGCAAATACTTTAATAGAAAAAAAAAATACAGGACTGCCGTCGGGTGATCTACAAATATACTGACTGTTATATTGATATCTTACACCATATGAAAAAAACCTGCGCTCAAAAACGGTTTCTCGCTCAAAACGCTTTTGTCCATAACTGTACGGTATGTTTCGGTAAATTACAGTTTAAGGGAGCACCAAAAGGTTGTTTACCACTGTCCGGCGGTAGTTCATTGGCGAAGCACTGAAAGGATTGCAAAGGTTGTTTCTGGCGCTTCTTCTGTGATCCACGCGGGAAGCTAAAGAAAAGAACGATAGGTAATCGAAGCGCTTGAAATTCATAGGGTGGAGTGTTAGCACTCCGTCCGTAATATTGGTAAAGAAGGAGACAGATTACCTCTGCGAGCTTATGCCACGCTTGAGAGAAGCGCGACACTGGTGAGTACAGATTAAAATGTATATAATGGCATATAAGCGCAAGTAAAGTATTAGTTGATGTCCAGCGAGTCTCCTGTATTGTTATGTGTAGGGTGCAGTAGTATGCGTGCGTGTGTAAGCGCGCGTATTGTATGCTCACGCTCGCTAGAAGAAATGAATCTCGGAAGCGGTTACCAACTCTCCAAACTGAATGCATTAGCGAGGTTTCAGCGGTTGTCTTTGACATCTACGACTTGGTAAAACAGAGTGAATTTGAATCGAACAGATTAAGCTAAGCAAAAAAAAAATCCGAGGTTGCAAAGAAATTGCCATTTCTCAGTATTCACCCTTATATTCCATATTCCGGTGGCCTGAGTAAATATACAAAATGCGTCTCATTACAGACCTCATGTGGTTGTAATTAAGTAGAATGATTTTTATTGAAGCAATTTTCGTTTTAGATGAGAAAAATTATTGAATGGCATCACTACCGATGATTGTTATCACTTAATGCAATGGCACTGCAAAACGCAGTGGCCCCGCCTCGAAACCTTAATCTGCCGCGTACTCTTACAATCAGGCGTTCATGCTCCCACGTTCTGGTCGTAGCCGACACCATCTTTTCTCATGCGCCGTGCTAGCACGAGCAGTGACGCGCGGAGTGTCAAGGGATTCCGGAATTCGGCTCAGCGCACTTACAGGTTGCTGAAACTAACATTTTGCACAATTGGTTTTAAATAATCTTTCCATGTTAGATGAGTGCTTTTTCGGCATAGCAATGTCAGCTGTGTAGTACATCACAATACAGCTAAGACGTGCTAACTAGCAGGATAGCAAACTAATACTGAATACTGATCTTTTTAAGTACTAGTTTTAGGCTCCCCAATTATGGAGATGCGTGTATGCAAGCCTAAGTAAAACCCATATCAGCCTTTGCAATCTCAGAAACCTGGCTACCTTCGGCGCTGTGGCCCAACAAATTTTGTCTACATCGCGCCAAAATTCATGCATTTTCTAGAAGCTTGCCGACAAAGCAACCTCTCCAGTGCATGTAACTCGCAGAAATACCCAAATTTGTTGGGCCACATCGCCGAGGGCAACCGAGATTTCGAAATTCTATGAACTGATACGAATATTATTTACGGTGGCCAACACAGAAAACGGGGGGGGGGGGGGGGGGGGGGGGGGGTGGGGGGTTTCCTAAGTGATGGAGAAAGGTTGTACAACTTTCCCTCTGGAGGAGTATGCAGGCAAGAAACTGTTTAAGTTGAAAAGAAACAGGAACATAAAACAACGAAGACACGAAAATGACTACGGGGAGTAGAAGAAGAAGAAGATGACTATCCGCACAAAAACTTTCTTGGCGTTCACCGTTTGTTATTATTTTGAGGACAACAACAACAACAACGCCACCACCACCGTACCTTGGCCAATCCTCCTGCGTGGGTATGTGTCATGTTTACTTAGGTAAACAACAACAACAATGAAAAAGGGAACGACGGCCACTATCGCGGATGGGAGGAAACTAACCATACAAATGTCTGAACTTATTCTTAAGAAGGTTAATAGAAGCGACGCTGACTGAGAGGTACGCTTTTTCTTCCATCTGGAATGCCTCAAGAATTAACTTCACCACGCGATCCCTGTAACCCCTGCACATGGAGACTTTGAAGAAAATTAGGCTCACTCGTTGTTTCCGGAGCTCGTCCGAACCGCTGTAATTTTCAGCGCCGAAAGTGCAAGCGCTGCGCGCGCTAGCAGCGTCAGTAGTGAACACACTAAGCTTTGGCCCTGACAGTGTACTAAGCGCGAAAATTTCCGTTCATCCATATTTCCGGCGGCCCGTACGGCCCCCATAGGAATGGATCAGAACATTAGCACATTACGAGATCGATAACTTTCCAATTCTTTTGGAATGGGCTGTGAAACATAGATGTGTGAAAATATCTCACTGAAGGCTTTCCAATGGCAGCACTTGGAAATATCGTTACAACGAAAGAAGAGGTATCGAAATAATGAGAAAGGCAGAAACACTCCTCCTTTTTTTAGCGGAGAGTATCAGTCGGTTTCGTCACTTCAGTTCGGTGCCCTTTCTTAAAAAAAAAATAATAAAACACGTTTTTGTCTTATTCGGCCCGCGGCTTCTAACTGTTCTTAAGCAACATTGCTGACGCGATTAGTGATTGCTTCCAAGCATCGGCAACAGCAGTACCTTAACAGCAGCTCAGCGTTCTCCAGCGAATAGCTGTCAAGTCTCAGGATCAATGTGACGGCGTTTGTGTGTCTGCGTGTGGGGTGGGGGGGGGGGGGGGAGCGGGTGGCATGGCGACTAATTTAGAGGGGTGAGGGGGCACTCAATTCCCCTTACTGAAGAAAGTTACATGATGCCAGAGCCCCATACAGTTTGTCGTACAAATATTAAATTATCAGATGCCCTACAAATGTCCTGCACATGTCCAACAAATGTCATTCATTTTTGAAAAATCATCGTTTGACCAGCAGATATCATACAATGTCATACAAATTTTATGCCATTTGTATGACGAAGCCTGTATGACTTCATTGCATCATCGTTAAAGAACCCCAGGTGGTCGAAATTTCCGGAGCCCTCCACTACGGCTTCTCTCATAGCCTCAGTCGCTTTGGGACGTTAAACCCCAGAAACTAAACATCATACTTTTTCAGGCGCTCCCCCCCCCTCCACCTCCTCTCCCACCAAAAAAAAAAAGGTTTACTTAACCGTGCCAGACGACGTTTCGGTATAGATACAAATATAGACACTATAACTAAGAAAACTCTCTCCCCTGAGGTGACTGACGAGTCTGACGGCGTTTTGAAGACGCCTGACCCCTTCTCCGCATGTGACCGTTTCAAGGGTACGGTTCTGGTCCTCGGAGCGCAGCCGCCTGTAGGAGTTGCTCAGTGCCGAAGCGACAGTTGACCCTCACAGCTCATTTATAGCATGCGACAGCTGCTATGGAGCAGGAAGAGCCGGCTACTTCACGAGCTGCTCCTCCTGCGCCTCCCTGAGACCCTCGTGGTCGTCCTGGCCGCAGCAGGTTACCTTGGAGACGCTCCCGAAGCTGGTTGAACGTGTCTCGGACTGCTCCGGCCCGCGTTTTGTGGCTGGAATTCCGTCCCGTCGTCCAGTGTCGACGACCGGCAGTCAGGTGTCGAGGATGAAATCTACCAGCTCGCGAACACCGGTGCCGCACTTCGAGTGTCCATTCCTCATCGCTGCACCGACGGTAGGCCCGTCATTCCAGTTCCAGCCACCGATCAAGCCTACGCCATGATGGGCTGTGCTGGTACCACCGCAAGTTCGGCACCGCTGCCCCCCAGTTCCGGCAGCCTTGCCTGTGCTCAGGCGAGTGACTGATGGCTCTGCACCCAGCTGCCTGCTGCTCTACGTCACCGAGAGGATATCGAGATGCCGCTTCCTGGCGGACATCGGTGCCGAGGTTAGCGTCGTGCCTGCGACGTGCCGACTCGATCAGCAACGCGCTATGCCAGGAGCGCCTTTGCAGGTGATGTACACCTCCCAGATCGCAACCTGCCGACAGCGCTCATTCACCGTCGATTTGGGCTTACGCCGCACCTTCCTTGGGATATTTATTATCGCGGACGTGTGGTTCACTATACTTGAAGTGGACTTCCTCGCCAATTTTGGCCTGGCTGTAAACCTTCGTTCTCGCCCACTTGTGGACCACACGACTCACCTGTCCGTGAACTGCATTCTCGCCTCTGTGCCCGCGACCACCCTCCAGGTTGTGCCGTGGCTGCCATCGCCAGCTTTCACTCTGATTCTTGTCGATTTTCCTGCCATCACGAGGCCCAGCTACCTCGAGTTTCCGCTCCGAAACGCCGTCACACACCACATATTCACTACGGGCCCGCCAGCATTCTGGCAGCCGCGTCGTCTTGGTAGCGACCGCATCTGCAATGACCGCCGCCAATTCATCCAAATGCTGCAATTGGGCATGTTTCGGCCGTCATCCGGCAGCTGGTCTTGGGAGCTGCATATGGCGAACTTGTGGCGACCTTGTGGTGACCTTCGCGCCGTGAACGCCCGCACCATCTAGGATTGATATTCCCTCTCTCGTCCACCACTTCGCGGCCAATATAGATGGCATGGGAAATTTAAGGCGGAAGCCTTAAATGCCTCATCGTAGTAAGCAGAAGTTGTCGACAGAAATGTCACGCTTTTCAATTGGTCGAAATGGTCGTGACGTCGCAGTCCGCGAATTTCAAACGGGGCCAATTCTACTTTGGCTGGAAACCATGCAACCAATTAAAGGGATGGTATAGCGATGCTCCAAGTAGATAGGTTTCAGTTAATTGGTTAATTAACCAGTTAGCCTAATTATCCTTTCTAGTCAGACAAGATAAATAAATAAAATCGAGTAGGAAATTGGTCGAGCTGGGGATTCGAACCTCGGTCTCCAGTGTGCGAGACGAGCACGCTACCACTCCGCCAAGCCAGCTGGATGGTTTAGAAGGAACAAAGGCACGTTTAGTGATCACGGTGTCTTCGTTCACTCCCATCTTCCTCCTTTCCCTCACGGCGAGGTTCAGGTGTCCACCGATATACGCGAGACAGATGCATTTCCTTTCCTCAGAAGCGAATTTACCGACGAGCAAGGTGTACAGCCGAACGGGCGATGGCGTTCTGTGGACTCCCTGGCAGCCTTGCAAGACGCTGTCGCGTTCCACTCAGAGGCGAAGCTTAACGTCTTTACCACACATCAGTGACACAAGCAGCAACCCCGCGCCTAATGGTTCCGCCTCACCGCACTTTAGGTCAACAAAGTGCCCCCTGAATTTTTTTTCCAAGATGGATCTCGAGAAAGCCTATCATCTGGTCTCGCAGAAGCCTGCAGACATACCTAATACAGACATTGTAACACCTCTTGACCTCTTCGAGTGCGTCCTCAAGCCTTTTTTCTGCGAAACTGTGCTCAGAAATTCCTACTCTTCATCAACGAGTTCACTCGTGGCCTGCGTTTTGTGTTCGCCTACCTGATCTGCTGGACGCCAGTTCCTCGTCTGAAGAGCACGTTGAACACCTGAGCCTGGTCTTTTCACGCCTCGAAGAACACGGTCTCGTCATCAATTTGGCTAAATGCGTTTTCGGCGACAGCGATATCGAGTTCCTTGGCCAACATGTAACGGCGCAGGTGATAAGGCATTTGGACCGCAAAGTAGGGCCGTCCGGGACTTTCCTCACCCCGAGTCGGCTCGCAAGCTCCGAGAGTTCCTCGGCCTCTTGAACTGACACACACGTATCCTGTCTTGAATTACACTCATTACCCTGCCCATCATCGATCTCCTAAATCGTCACGCTGTCCTCGTACTGCGTTTGAGTAGAAGTCAGCCGCCGAGGCTGCTAAGCGCACCCTTGCCGAAGGTAATCTACACATGCGGCCACTGGCCGTCGCCCCGTTGCGTCTCGTCACCGATGACCCCGGTGTAGCTGTAGGCGCCTTTCTGCAACATGTTCACCACGACTGGTGGTGCCCACTGGGTTTCTTCTCCCAGAAAATCAAGGCCGCAGAAAGGTGCTATAGTACGTTCGGCCGTGAGTTCCTTGCTGTCTACCTCGCAATTCAGCACTTCCGCCGCACCTTGGAAGGAGCCGTTTTTCATGTGCTTATGGACTTTTTTATATGGTTATGTGCTTGCATTTCGTGAGAATCAGAGCTCATAAAACCGGACGAGAAATAAGACACCTGAAGTTTATTTCTGACTTAACGCTGGACATCCTATACATCGAAGGGCCCGTGAACAGCGCCGCCGAGTCGATTGCCCGTATCAATGCTCTTGCATCAGGCGTGCTGGAATTCGCAGCGCTGGCTCCAGCACAGAAGTTAGACAGCGAGCTTCAAGCCCTCCAAGCCTCCTCTGGCAACCCATTTTTGTCGCCAGCGCCTATGCCCTTCTGGTCGGGCAGTATCGTGGGCGAGGTCTCCAGTGGTTCTCCAAGTCATTTTGTTCCCACTGCTTTCCACCGCCAAGTCTTCGAACAGCTGCACAACGCTAGCCATCCTGGCATTCGTGCTATGCAGCGGCTCATGACGTCTAGGTTCGTCTCGCCTGATGTCAACCGAGATGTGCGTCGGTGGGCTCGTGAGCGCTTGCACTGCCAGCGTGCTAAAACGACGCGCCACAGGATGTCTCCTTACCACCTTTTCTTCTCTCGCGACTGCTGTCACAGCGGCATTTTACACGCCGACATTGTCGGCCGTCTTCGCCCACCAAGAGGCTTCCGCTACATACATACGTGCATCGACCGCCACACACGGTGGCCCGAAGCCTTTCCACTGCCTTAGATCACGGAGTCTACTGTGGCGTCATCATCATCATCAGCCTGACTACTACCACTGCAGGGCAAAGACCTCTCATGTCTCCTGGTCTTTGCATGTCTCCTGGTTGTTGTTACTGCCTTTGTGATGATGATGATGATGTCCTCGGGCGTAATGACACATAACCACAGCGGGTGATCGGCCAGGGTGCGTAGCGGATACAAACGCACTCATGTACAAGAAGTGGAGTAATTGAATTATTTTGTCTTAGACTACTGCCCTGCTGACCGCCAGTCTTCATCTCCTTCCACTCTTGGGGATAGGGGGGTGGGCGAGGGAGCTGTCATCGGCTGTCATGACGATTTAAGCATCGCATTTCTTTTTCGCTGCTGTCCATGCTATAGTCACCCGTTCATTTACCCCTGGTAATTCAGTTCATTGTACGTAAAAAATTATGGCGGAGGCTTAGCTAAGCTTAAGCCTAGTCAGATGCGAAGCATATTGGTGGCTAGGCTTGGTAATACATGGCTTTCCTTGGTTGCATACTTGGTCATTTTAATAGAACCGCTAGAAACCTTCGTCGTGGGGGAAGACAACGGCATGGCTACAGCGGAACGCCGACTAACCCCGAGACGCCCGTTGGGTGAGCGCCTGGATTGCCACGGAAGCCGCGTCTGCCTGCTCGGTGGAGCGAGCGTTTCACCTACACCGATTGTGAACGCGCGTTCTAAATGCGCGGGAATTCCGCTCGAGGACATTCCGGCGTCTGTGCGATGGCATCCTCACGACGACGTCACGGTGTCACGTGGTGTGACGGCTAGGGGTCCCACGGCGACGGCGCGAGGTGGAGGCCGCCTCTCTCATCGGATGTCATGTGGTGTGACGTCACGGTGTCACGTGGTGTGACGTCACGGTGTCCCGTGCTGTGACGTCACGGTGTCACGTGGTGTGACGTCTAGGGGTCCCACGCCGACGGCGTGAGTGGTAGCTCTAGCAATATGCTTCGCATAAAAACTAACGTCTACAGATCGAACTAAACGAACATTCTTTTGTTCTTAACAGCGATTAGGCATATCGCTCACCCAGAGGTCCCTACTGAAAAGTACACCTGATTAAATGTAACTACATTCTACCAGATGGAGTTCAAAACTAGGTTACGGAATGTAACCTTCAACACATGTAACCAGGTGTACGGTCCATTTTAAAACCTCCGAGACAGAACTCAACTGCATGTACAGATTGTCACGGGGCTTATTTGAATGCCTCCGTATATCTCAATAAATAGAGAACTTTAGGGCTCCCATTTCGAGAACTTTTAAGTGCCTCCCAAGAAAGCCTCAAACCTCCACTACCCACTTCGGCAACACACCGTGCGCTCTGAGAGCCTTTCATGCTGGCAGTCGCACAGCGCTTCTCTAATATTCACGGGGCTTCGTTCACCGCAATTTGTGAAGGGTATGAGCGTTCAGCTCATTCCTAACTGACAACGATTCCGGTTTGCCTTTCTCCATCTAACCCCGTATGTACATGGGAGCGCCGATGCAGAAAGAGCACGACCCCACATAAACTGGCAAAATTGTTTCTTCTTGAGAACTCTTGCAAAGAATAGCACAAAGACTAAGAGCAAGCCACGTTCGTTCTTTTCAGAAGAAACTTAGGGAATTAAACTGCTCCTTGGCAGGGCAGTCATTCTCGTCGGAACCGTCCGGGCAGTCCTTTCGGTGGTCACAGCGAGAGTGGCGAGGAATACAAAGGCGTCCAGAAGCACATGCAAACTCGTCACCAGAGCAGCCTCGGCTGCCTTTTGCGCCGCAGTTCATCTCGTCGCTGCGATCATTGCAGTCGTATCGGCCGTCGCACTTCCACTGCTTCGAAATGCACGTGCCGTTGTCGCAGCTGAAGTAATTCCCTTTACATTCCAGCGCCAGCTTTCGGCAGGAGTCCGGTTCGTCGGAGCCGTCCTCGCAGTCTTTGTGTCCGTCGCAGAAGCGCGTTTTGTTGATGCAAACGATGGATCCGTTTCGCGAGACGCATCCGAACTGCTTGCGAGGGCACGCCGCCATCCTCGTGCAATTCTGCTCGTCCGACCCAAATGAGCAGTCACGGTACCCGCCCTTGCAGGAGGACTTACCCCCCTGACAGAGCATACGGAATGTACAGTTCTGCTCGTCCGAGCTGTCTGAGCAATGGGGTCACCGTCGCAGTGCCACGATTTGGGGATGCACCGGCTATTGTCTTTGCACGCCAACTCGTCGTCCGTACAGCGGATTTCCGAAGGGCAATGCTGCTCGTCCGAGCCGTCTAAGCAATCGGGGTTACCGTCGCAGTGCCTCGATTTGGTGATGCACCGCCTCTTGTCTTTGCACGTGAACAAATTTTTAGGGCAGCGTATTTCCTTACAGTTCCGCTCGTCCGAGCCGTCTGAGCAGTCGGGCTCACCGTCGCAACGCCAAGTGTCTTTAATGCAGCGGCCGTTGAACACGCACGTGAACTCATATTTCGAACACTTGTCTACAGAGGTGCAATTCAGCTCGTCCGACCCATCTGCACAGTCGCGGTCGCCGTCGCACCGCCAATCAGACCTGACGCATCTGCTGTGGTCCTTGCACGGCTCCTTACCATCCTCACAGCGCAATTCGGGTGTACAGTTCTGCTCGTCCGAGCCGTCTGGACAGTTGCGGTCACCGTCGCAAAGATATTTTTTCCAGAGGCAGTAGCTGTTGTCTTTGCACGCGAACTCATCTTTGCTACAGCCCATTGGGGTAGGACAATGCCACTCGTCCGAGCCGTCTGTGCAGTCGCGGTCACCATCACAGAGCCAAATGTCTTTAATGCAGCGGCCATTGACTACGCACGGGAAGTGATCTTTCGGACACTCCACCACGGAGTTGCAGTTCTGCTCGTCCGACCCATCTGTGCAGTCGCGGTCACCGTCGCACAGCCAACGTTCCCTGATGCATTTGCTGTTGTCTTTGCACCGGATCCTGCCTCCCTCACAGCGTATTGGAGATGTACAGTTCAGCTCGTCCGAAGCGTCTTTACAGTCACGGCGACCGTCGCACCACCACGTTTTCCGGATGCACCTGCTATTGTCTTTGCACGGCAGCTCTTCATTGCCACAGCTTGTTGAAGACGTACAGTTCTCCTCGTCCCCACCGTCCGAACAGTCTCGGTAGCCGTCGCACAGCATATTTTCCATGATGCAGTAGCTGTTGTCTTTGCACGGGAACTGAAATTTTGCACACCGTAATCCGGATGTACAGTCCTGCTCGTCCGAGCCGTCTGAACAGTCGCGGTAACCATCGCAGCGCCAAGCGCCTTTAATGCAGCGGCCGTTGTCCACGCACGTGAACTTATCGTGCGAACATTTCTTTAGAGAGGTGCAGTCCTGCTCGTCCGACCAATCTGAGCAATCGGGGTCACCGTCGCACTGTAAGGAGATAGCGCCACCCAGCGGCGTTCGTGAGGAGAAGACAAAGCACGAGGAGCGCGTGCGGAGGGGAACGCGGGGCAGGTCGAAGAGGATTACGTGGCAGAGAAGAGAAGAGCGCGGTGGGCGACGGACGTGGACGAGTTCTGCTGGCTCCCCGAGTTCCGGGCTTGGGCCTTAGCCGCAGACGTCCGGGCCACCAGACCTGGACTTCCATCGTCAAGAGCCTCAACCACCAGGCTCAGGCGCTACTCTTCTCCGTCCATCCGTCAGCTGCTCTACATAGGCCGCTTCGGGCGCCTACGTGACCTTTTTCCGGGAGACCAGACCTGGAAACCGTGCCGGGAGCCCACGAACGCTGACGCTGCGGTAGCGTTTCATCGACGTTGGAACGCCAAGAGACTCCTTGACTGCCCGACACCCAGCCAGTCCTCGCCGCTCGTTGCTCGAATGAGACAAGTAGTGTGAACTTTCCTCTTTGACTCTTTTTCCTGCATTTATCATAAGCACTTTGTTCTGTTCCCCCGTGTGTTTTTTCCCGTGTATTGTTACGTTGTTCTCTTGTTCCTTTCCTTTCTTCTCTCTCATATTGTAATTGGTTTCCTTTCCGTTAAAAGCCGCCTCGTTTATTGTTTGTACTTTGGTGTTTGTTGAAAATAAGACCTGCAATCTCTCACAGAGTCCTCACAAATTTGGCGTCCACGACAACAGGACAGGACGAGGTCGGTTTTTATCTATTCGCCTGTTGTGTTAATTTAGGAACAATATGAGCGCTTCAGATTTGGTTGCTTTGGGCGAGCGCATGGGCTTGTGCGGCGCGGAGTTACGAGCGTGGGTGGAGGACGAGCTTCGTAAGGCACGGGAAGAGAGAGCCGCGGAGCGTGAAGCTGCTAAGCAGAAATTGGAATTAGAGGCACGGAATTTAGAGGCGGAGCGTGAGGCTGCGAAGCAGAAACTGGAGTTAGAGGCACGGAATTTGGAGTTAGAGGCACGGAATTTGGAGACGGGGCGTGAAGCTGCGAAGGAACGTTTGGAGTTAGAGGCGCAGAACTTGCAGCTACAAATAAGGCTCAAGGAGGGTGGCGCAAATCCTCCGAGTGACCGTGGAGAGCGTAGCGTCACACCGGCTAGCTCCATTAACCCGCACAGCCTCATACCACAGTTCAATGAAGCGCGAGATGACCTCGATGCCTACTTAAAGAGGTTTGAGCATGTGGCCACCGGGCAGAGTTGGCCAAAAGAAAAGTGGGCAACGGCGTTGAGCTTGTGCCTTGGTGGCGAAGCACTTAGGGTCTTCGGTCGGCTCTCGCCTGAGGATTCCGTGGATTATGACAAAGCGAAGCTTGCCTTGCTTCAGAGGTTTAGGTTCACCGCGGAAGGTTACCGAGAGAAGTTTCGTCAGAGCAAGCCCCAGGATGGAGAAACGGCCTCGCAATATGCTGCCAGGTTGTTTAGCTTCTTTGACCGTTGGGTCGAGATGCGGGGAGCAGGCCGCACTTTTGAGGTGGTTCGCGAGATGGTCGTGAGCGAACAATTTCTGAACAACTGTCATTCTCGTTTAGCCCTTTTCTTACGTGAGCGGGAGGGCAAGACAGTTGCCAAGCTGGCGGAGGCTGCCGATCATTTTCTTGATGCACAGCGGCAAAATAACTTGTTGTTCTTCAAAGAACAGGGGGAGCATACGATGAATAAAGCCAAGGACGAGGTTTCAGGTTCACAATCTCGCCTGCGGTGTTTTCTTTGCGAGAAGACTGGGCACAAGGCGGCGGATTGTCGGACGAAGCCGAAGCAATCGTATTGCACCTGGTGCCGCGAGGTAGGACATGATGCCCAGTCGTGCAAGGCTAAGAGGCCAGGAGACCGTGAGGAGTCCGCCTGTTGCATGACACCTCGATATTCACATCCCGATAGCACTGCAGTGGTAACGCGCGTAGAGGGCCAGTTGGGGGAGATGGTCTGTCCTTCCAACCCGGTGGAAAATGCTATGCCCGTGGCGCACGGTGAGGTGTTCGGCCAGCATGGTTCGGTATTACGGGATACGGGCAGCACCGGTATTGTTGTGCGTGAGTCTCTTGTACCGCCAGCGGCACAAACAGGGAAAAAGGCTACATTATTCTTGGCCAATGGGACCCGTGTAGAAGTTCCCGAAGCGGAGGTGGTGATTTCTTCTCCATACTTCTCGGGTAAGGCCATCGCGCGGTGTTTGTCTACACCCCTGTACGACATCATAATAGGCAATGTCCCTGGCGCTAAACCTCCATTCTCGGTTGACCCGCCAGTTCTCACTGATCAGGCAGTTTCCCTTGCCATGACGGGTGCGGTCGATGTTCCTTCCCTTATGGTGACAGCAAAGGTTTCAGAGAGTAGTAAAAGCCCCACTCTGAACACACTCCACTTGTCATGGCCGGAGTTTCGCCTCAAACAGGAAGAAGACCCGACCTTAGAGGTGTGTCGCAGGAAGTTGGGGCAAATATTTCATGGCAAGGGACAGACCGCCCACTCCTTTGATACAGATGACGGGGTTCTTTTCCGGTCGTACCAAGTGTGTCCCGGCCAAGTCGTTGAGCAAGCGGTGGTACCGAAGGGCTTACGCACGCAAGTTCTTAAGTTGGCGCATAAGAGTGCATTATCCGGCCATCATGGAATACGGCAAACAATAGCTAGGGTGCTCAGTGAGTTTTACTGGCCCGGTGTACAGGCTGACATTAAGAGTTATGTCAGATCGTGTGATATGTGTCAGCAGACTGTGTCGAAGGCAAGGGAGAACAGAGTGAATAACATCGTAGGACGGGAACATGTAAAATCAGGGTGGAAACCGAGGTCGGTTTGGAGAAAACGGTTTCACAAAGGAAAACGGAAGTACTAGCCGAAAAAGTTCTCGCGACGGTGAAGTGGTTTGATGTGAACAATGGAATACGGAAGAATGTAGCCCACACCTGTTGTTGGAATTGTTTTTGTTTGTTCATGCTTGTTTTTGAATGTCGGCTATCTACTTTTTTATGCTTTCCGTGTTTCTTCGCCCTCTATGGACGCTTTACGTTGACTTTCCATGTGCTCTCTGTGCTGTGTGTGCGAAGGTCTGTGAACGCTTCGAACATTGACGACCGTCGTATTGTGTGTGGTGTGTCGTGTGCGCGCTGTGGTGCGGTGTTCTGTGTTGCGATCATCGAACGCGTCTGGTGTCGCTCTCCTGAAGTCGAGTTCTTTCCCTTGGAAAAAACTTCCGAAGAGGGGGCCTTCTGTAAGGAGATAGCGCCACCCAGCGGCGTTCGTGAGGAGAAGACAAAGCACGAGGAGCGCGTGCGGAGGGGAACGCGGGGCAGGTCGAAGAGGATTACGTGGCAGAGAAGAGAAGAGCGCGGTGGGCGACGGACGTGGACGAGTTCTGCTGGCTCCCCGAGTTCCGGGCTTGGGCCTTAGCCGCAGACGTCCGGGCCACCAGACCTGGACTTCCATCGTCAAGAGCCTCAACCACCAGGCTCAGGCGCTACTCTTCTCCGTCCATCCGTCAGCTGCTCTACATAGGCCGCTTCGGGCGCCTACGTGACCTTTTTCCGGGAGACCAGACCTGGAAACCGTGCCGGGAGCCCACGAACGCTGACGCTGCGGTAGCGTTTCATCGACGTTGGAACGCCAAGAGACTCCTTGACTGCCCGACACCCAGCCAGTCCTCGCCGCTCGTTGCTCGAATGAGACAAGTAGTGTGAACTTTCCTCTTTGACTCTTTTTCCTGCATTTATCATAAGCACTTTGTTCTGTTCCCCCGTGTGTTTTTTCCCGTGTATTGTTACGTTGTTCTCTTGTTCCTTTCCTTTCTTCTCTCTCATATTGTAATTGGTTTCCTTTCCGTTAAAAGCCGCCTCGTTTATTGTTTGTACTTTGGTGTTTGTTGAAAATAAGACCTGCAATCTCTCACAGAGTCCTCACACGCACCACCAATTTTTGTCTACGCACTCGGATTTGTCTTTGCAGGGGATCTCAAATGCCCGACAGGATGCACAGTTCTTCTCGTCCGAGCCGTCTGAGCAGTTGGGTATACCGTCGCAGCGATAGCTGGGAAGAATGCAACGCGAGCGGTTGTCGCACAAGAACTCATCGTTCGAACATTTATGTATGGAGGGGCAATTCTCCTCGTCCCACCCATCTGAGCAGTCGCGTCTGCCGTCGCACAGGGCAGACTTAAAGATGCATTCCATGCTGTCTTTGCACGGTAGCTCATATTTCTCACAGCGCGGTCGGTATCTGCAGTTCCGCT
Source organism: Amblyomma mixtum (assembly GCF_055824585.1). Taxonomy (NCBI): domain Eukaryota; kingdom Metazoa; phylum Arthropoda; class Arachnida; order Ixodida; family Ixodidae; genus Amblyomma; species Amblyomma mixtum. The sequence goes on from NC_143012.1 coordinate 88,684,858, forward strand.
CGTCCGAGCCGTCTAAGCAGTTGCGAATGCCGTCGCAGCGCCAAAGGTAGCTAAGGCAGCGGCCATTGTCGCACAAGAACTCTTGTTTCGAACATTTGGTTGGATTTCCACAATCCTGCTCGTCCGACCCATCTAAGCAGTCACGTTTACCGTCGCAAAGCCAATTTTCAATGATGCATTTGCTTCTGTCTTTACAGAAGAAACTACGGTATAAACAGTTCTGCCCGTGTGTACAGTTGTCCTCGTCCGAGCCGTCTAAGCAGTCGCGATCACCGTCGCACTGCCAATACATGTGAATGCAGCGGCGCTTGTCCGCGCACATGAAATCAGGCCAGTTACAAATCGGTAATGAAGTGCAATTCTGCTCGTCCGACCCATCTGAGCAGTCGCGATCACCGTCGCACAGCCACGTTTTCGAGATGCACTTGCTATTGTCTTTGCACGGCAGCATACCATATTCACAGCGTATCCGAGACGTACAGTTCTCCTCGTCCCAACCGTCTGAGCAGTCTCGGTAACCGTCGCACAGCATATTTTTCATGATGCAGCTGCTGTTGTCTTTGCATGGGAACTGCAATTTTCCACAGCGTAGTCCGGATTTACAGTCCCTCTCGTCCGAGCCGTCTGAACAGTCGCGGTAACCATCGCAGCGCCAAGCGCCTTTAATGCAGCGGCCGTTGTCCACGCACGTGAACTTACCGTGCGAACATTTCCTTAGGGAGGTGCAATTCCGCTCGTCCGACCAATCTGAGCAGTCTGGGTCACCGTCGCACCACCAATTTTCCCTGATGCACTTGCTGTTGTCTTTGCATCGGATCTCACCTACCCCACATAGTGCACAGTTCTTCTCGTCCGAGCCGCCATAGCAGTCGCGTTTACCGTCGCAGCGCCGGTTGTCATTAATGCACTCGCCATCTGGACACATGAAGAGACCTTTCGAACATCGCTTCATGGGAGTGCAATGCTTCTCGTCCCACCCATTTGAGCAGTCGTGTTTGCCGTCGCAGAGCAAATCTTTATAGATGCATTCCGGGGTGTCCTTGCACGGCAACATACTTCCCTCGCAACGCATTCGGAATGTACAGTTCTGCTCATCCGAGCCGTCTAAGCAGTCGCGAGTACCGTCGCAGCGCCAATAGTAGTTGAGGCAGCGGCCGTTGTCGCACCTGAACTCATGCTGCGAACATTCCCTTAGAGATGTGCAATTATGCTCGTCCGACCCATCTAAGCAGTCGCGGTCCCCGTCACACAGGTAAGTTTTAGAGATGCATTTGCTGTTGTCTTTGCACTGGAACTCATCTCTGTCACAGGGATAGAGGGATGTACAGTTCTGCTCGTCCGAGCCGTCTAAGCAGTCGCGCTCACCGTCGCAGCGCCAGTAGTGGTGAATGCAGCGACCGTTGTCCACGCACGTGAATTCATCTGTCGCGCACTTCATTACGGAGCAGTTCTGCTCGTCCCACCCATCTTTGCAGTCGCGCTCAGCGTCACACAGAGAAGTTTTATAGATGCATTTGCTGTTGTCGTAGCACGGGATATCTGAGTCGGAACACCGTATTCGGATTGTACAGTCCTGCTCGTCCGAGCCGTCTAAGCAGTCCCGAGTTCCGTCGCACATCCAATTTTTCTTGATGCATTTGCTGTAATCTTTGCAAGGTACGGTACCTGCCACACAGCTTAGTTTCGCTGTACAGTTCCTCTCGTCCGCTCCGTCGGCGCAGTCCCACTCACCGTCACATCGCAGCGTGGCCGGAATGCATGGCCCAACTTCTCTGCACATGTACTCGCCTTCATAACACGTCGTCTTGTTGGTGCAGATATATTCGTCCGACCCGTCGCTGCAGTGCTTCGTTCCGTCACAGACATGCGCCCAGGCGACGCACTGGTATAGTACCCTGCACTCGAACTGCTTCCCTGTGCAGTGGGGAAAGATTTGGGCAGCGCTTGGAACGACATGTGAAGTTCCAGATGCGAGGATGGCGGTCAGGAATAGCAGTGTCGAAGTAAACCGGAGGGATGTTGAAACCGCCCGCAGCTCAGCTTTCATGATGTTCACGATGCAATGCCCACCAACTGCAGGGAAAATACAAAGGTCAAGTTCGGAAAGTCATACGAATGAAGAGTACTCACGCGTTGAGGTCCCTGGTCGAGTTCTCTCCCGGCCTGCGCTGATAAGTGGCTCAACGAAGTGGCTGCTTCTGTATGGGACTGGATGTGCCGAGGGCTGTTCTCTTTGTGGCTAATGCTTAATCCCTCTGGCGAGGAATGCCATCAAAAGGGATCTGAGGATGTGCATTTCTTGATATGAACCTAATCCTGATAAACGTCGGCACTTGAGATAACCGGCTGATCAAAGGCCGTTAGCCGGGTACGTATTTTTGATCTGCCGCCCCAGCAGGAAGTCGTACGGTTCAGGCCGATATGGAACGAGCCTCGCGCCGGAAGTGTCCGCTTTTCAATTTCTTCAACTCTGAGTCAAGATCCAGTTCTTGACAGCGGTCGGGCGGTAGCTCATCGAAACAATTCTTTATATCTGCGCCAAATTCCACAGTAATTATAATATTATCGAGTTGGACGATATTGTACGACATGTATTTCGGTGTGGTGCTGAGGAGGAAGACGAAGACTTTGTTCTCACGAGAACGCTGCCATTTTATTTGCCATTTTTCTTTGAGGCGAACCAACCAACCAACTCTGCCTTCACGTCTGTGTAGACTTTTCGCGATTTGTGCCGTAACCAGGAGGCGCCGGTCCCTTTTCCACACGGCAATGGAAGTGGAGGCTCAAGGGCCTCCCATGAAACCCGGTGGGTTGGCAGCGGCCGTCCATAGAAAACGCCCCTACAACGTTATGATGCCAGCATCCAGGCCACCGCTGTTGCTGGGCCGCTAGTGATGACTCCTCAATCGGCGATGGGTTCGTATGGGTCCTCATCAAGAAGGGCAATAGGAAACTGCGGCGACGTGGACAGTCGTTCGCATCAAGCAAGGCTATGATCGTCACGGCGCGAGGTCCCCCAACAAGCACACTCTTGTTTGTACCAGAAACGCCAAAAGACAACCTCAGCCTCCTCAACAGACAAGCCACGTCCATGTTCCTTGAAGACCTCGGCCCTGGAGGGATTAAAGACGTCAGAGTCCACCTCTACGACAACATAATCGTCATCGATGCAACGGTGTGGAGCGCACTGCAAAGTTTGACCAGCGTAAACCAACTCGACAGCATTGCGTGCGATCTGATGTCCTCCAAGACAGCGGAACAACTGCCGGCGTCATTTACAACGTCGACAAGGCGATCGCTGACGCTGATGATTTCTCTATCTTTATCAAGTCAACGTTCAACAGCATTTCATTAATGCAAGTTCAATGAGTTGCGAAAATTAAATGTGTCGAGCTAACCTTGAAGAGCGACTGCATAACATCGTATGTGAAAGCTGGGCATTTTATACACCTGGTTCAGCCTTCCGTGCGCGAATACGCGAAAGACAGCAGAGGAACGCGCTTCACGACTCGAAAAGCGCCGCAGATAACGCAACTGACCAGGCTTAGCCAGAGCTGAACAACGCCTAATTTTTTCTTCTCCACCTCCTCTTCGAGCTAAAGTTCGTGGAGGTGAACCAAGGGCCTTCAGATAGCGAGGAAAAATTACGAGGAACTTTAGCGGCTGAAGTGGTGAAAGGCGAAAGCCTGAGTGCTGCATTCTGCTACGCGATTGTTCCCTGCACATTTTGTTGGTGCATTAATTAACTGCCAATTAATGACGCTTAAGCTTCGCCTTTAGGAGTGGAACGCGACAGCGTGTTGTAGCGCTGCCACGGAGTCCAAGGAACGCCACCACCCGTTCGGCGCGATACGTTGCCCTTTGAACACAACGCTTTTTGAGGAAAGCAAATGGGGCTGTAATTCTCTGTCACCTCGGTGGACACCTGAGCTGCACTGTACAGGAGAGAGAGAGAGAAAAAACTTTATTATGGCAAGTGCGTTAGACCCCCTTGGGTCCCTGGACCACCGCACGGTCCCACTCTGCGTCGGAACGTTCATGGAGGAAGCGTGACTGAAAGAAGAAAGAGGAGCCGTAATTAAGAAAAGGAAAATTGTATTTGAGGAAAGGAAATTTCGCATTAACTGTCTCACATATCTCAGTAGACACTCTAAGAAAATTGTATTTCAGGAAACGAAGTTGCGCATTAACTGTCTCACATATTTCGATGGACACCCGTCAAAATTCGCGCGCGGTGATGTCACGTACGACAGTTTCGACCAATCTGAAACGCGGACAAATACGCCTCGCTCGTCGGTAAATTGGTTTTTGGGGAAAGGAAATGTATCTGTCTCTCATCTCGGTGGACACCGAAACTTCACCGTAACGGGAAGGGAGGAAGTTGGGAGTGAACGAAGACACCGTATTCACTAGACGCACCTTTGTTCATTCCAAACCATCGAGCTGGCATGGCGGAGTGGGCGAGGAAGACGAAGAAGCCGTTCTGTGCGGCTGTGGCGCTATCGTGTGCCACGGCTGCACGGAGTCCTGCTGTTCCCTCTCCTCCCCGTTGGTGCTGCTTCTACCACGACCTGCCTCTGCGTCTTCTGGCCGTCTCCAAATTTTGGTGAGGCCGTTCCGCGAGTGGGGGATTCGGCCAGGTCTTCCCCCCTTTGGATGTAGGTTCGAAGGTTTTGTAGGTTTTCCGCCATGGCTCTGTCTTCCCCGGGCTCAGGTCCGGTAACCTGGTTCGCCAGTTTACCGGCTGAAAATCTGCCGCTAACATCTTTTAGTAAAAACGGTGTCAAGCTAATCCCTGTGGCGCTGGTCCCTGTAGCAGATGGTGTGATTAAAATAAAAAACTCTCGATTGATCCAGGAGCAGCTGAAGGCACCCACCAGCCACTATCTTGAGATTTCGGAGGTGCGACCATTTGGCAAGAAAGGAATTCTATGCAAATCGGCTGACTTGGATTGCGTTGCCGATTTGCGGCAGTGCACCTCTTTCGCCTCACTACCGGTGAAGGTATTCATTCCTGAGCAGCTAGCCTGCGTAAAAGGAATTATCCGCGGTGTGGATCCTTCCGCTACACCAGGGGAAATTCTTGCAGACTTTCATGACGCAGGTGTTGGCATCCTTTCAGTTTACCGCTGCAGCAGATAGGCTGGAGGCTCTCAAACACCAATGGAGTCGGTTATTGCAACTTTTGCAGGGTACTCTTGTCCGTCCGAGATCAAAGTTTGGCCTATTGTGTATCGTGTGGATCCACTGCAGCGCCGTCCGTTACAGTGTAAGCATTGCTGGCGGTTCGGTCACAGTGCCAAATCTTGCAAGTCCGCAACGCGCTGTCGCGTTTGTGGCGGTGATCATGCACACGACATTTGCACTTCTGAGTCGCTTAGCTGCTGCCTTCGTCACTCTGATCACACAGCTGACGACCCCATCTGCCCGAAACGTGCCGATGAGCAGAACGTCTTGGACATTATTCAGCGTGACAGGTGCTCGCGCGCTGATGCATACGCCCGCCTTGACAGACGGCAGTTCTCATACGCAAGTATTACCCGCACGACCACTGCTGATGTGGAGGCAGCCTTAACTAAGTCCGTTGTTGCTGCGGTGGAGAAGGCTGTTGCTGGCGTACTTGACCGCATGATCAGTACGTTCAGCGATGCCTTGTCCCAGGTCATTTCCGCGCAGACTGCTTCATCGGCTTTAAGTAACCTCAACTCGTCTACCTGTCCTCCCTCCTCTGCCTCTGCTGCTATTCAGCCCACCACCCCTTCTGCCTCCACGTCCGTGGGTGTAAATGACTCTGACCAAGTCCCCCTCTCTAACGCTTGTGAGTCAGATGTTGAAATGACTACTCCATCTCAGAAGCGTCGTGCTTCCTCTTCTCCTTCGAAATCTGACCATCATCATGGTAAGAGTAAGAAAAATTCGCCTGGAATTTCAAAGAAAACAGATGTGTTGAAAGAAGCTGTTGCGGCTACGTTTTTAAAGCAATAGTCATGGCGGGAATATCTGTTCTCCAGTGGAATTGTCGCTCTATATCATCTTCTTTCCACGATTTACAGCAGCTTATACTAAAACATAGTCCAGACATCATTTTAATACAGGAGTCGTGGCTCAATCCTAATCGCCCATTTGCAATTTAAAATTTCTCCGTTTTTAGAAATGATCGCTCAAACGGCACGGGTGGGGGCTTACTAACATTGATTTCGACGAAACTGTGTCATCGTGCTAAAGTGTCTCACAAAATTATGAGACCTGATTGTGAGATACTTGCTGTTGAAATCATTATTCCGCAGTGCTCCCCTGTTACGGTGGCAAATATCTATTTCCCCGCAGGAGTCCGTAGGACGGATGAGCTCGATGCGTTACTGCGAACAGCAGACGAGTAGTTCTAGCTGGGGACTTCAATTCTCATCATGTAATTTGTGGTTTCAGATCAGACTTTAGCGGGAAATTACTTTGGTCTTGGATGTCAGCAAACGGCGTGTGCTGTTGCAATAGTCGCGCCATAACTTACATGAGGGCTAATTCTCGATCAGCTATTGATTTAACGTTAGCAGTTAATGGTACAGCGGTATCTTCGTGGTGTACAGTTGACTGCGGTACGTCCAGTGACTACTCCCCAATCACTTTCACTATTGCGTGCAGTCCAGTCAATGCGACTGGTTCACCACAAAAATTTATAAATACTACACTGTTCAAGAACCTCCTAGGTGAGGCCCTCTCGTCTGTTGCCCCCTCCGATAAATCTGACGGGGGCCCCCAAGTATTAAATTCTGTGTTAGACGCCTCTCGGCGAGCAGTCTTTACAGTCCGGTCAGGCGTAGCAAATAAGACTCCTTTCAGTTGTTGGAATGACGACTGCGAAAAAGCCTATCGTCAAAGGAAAGCTGCATGGAAGAGTCTAGCGCACAACCAGTGCCCAAAGAACTGGATAAATTACAAATTCTTTGCAGCCTCTTTTAAAAGAACAATATCTAAGGCTAAGGATGATTACAATGCCAGCCTGAACACCTATCTGTCTAATCCTGTCAACCGCAAGTCTCTGTATAGATTCATGGAACGTACTCATGTGCTGCCCTCTTCTCACATCTCTCAGTCCACAGTATTGCCACCTCGGGACGAAAAAGATCAGCTAGAGTCCTTAGTCCAAGGCCTTGCTGTGCGTTTTCGAGCTCGCACTACCTTTCCATCAACCTCGTTTCATTTGGGTGGAGACTTCACTAAGGTATCTGTATCTGATTTAGCGTCTGTAGTCACTTGCCTGCAATCTGCTGCCCCTGGGATTGACGGAGTAACAGTTGGCATACTTAAAATCCTAATGCAAGACTTTGCCCCGTACCTCTTGCAGATTGTGAACTGGTCTTTGGAAAAAGCCTGGATTCCACAAAATTGGAAAACAGCGAAAATTATTTTACTGCTGAAAGAGCAGGGGAAGGGTTTTGATTTCGACAATATTCAGCCGATTGCTCGCACATCAAATTTGGTTAAGCTTGTAGAGCGGGTAGTCTTCAGCCGCCTCACGAGTCATATTCTGAGTCTTCAAGGTTTTAGCGAGGCTCAGATTGGCCTCCGCCGGGGGTGTTCGATTTGGACCGCGCACATAGACTTGGAGAGCCGTATTAAGGTTGCTATGAGGCAAAATGAGGTATCAGCTCTGGTTACTTTAGATATTGCAAAGGCTTACGACAGCGTTGAACACAGCATTTTGCTTCATAAACTGGCTAATGTACAACCTCTTTTGTACCTCTTTGCGTGGATAGGAGAGTTCTTAAAGAATAGAGCGTTCTTTTGTTCTAAGGGTACGTTAACTTCTACAACATACGCCCAGTCTAGAGGTGTCCCACAAGGCTCCGTTCTTTCACCGTTATTGTTTAACATACTAATGCGTGATATCCCTATTCACCCAGCCGTCAAAGTTTATGTGTATGCGGATGATATTGCTTTTCTCGCTTCTGCCAAAGACATTCATATCCTGTACCAATTACTGCAAGAGTATTTAAATGCTATGGAAGTTTGGCTAGATAGCATAAAGTTAAGTTTAAATGTCAACAAGTGTGCCGTCCTTGTTTTCCCACAAGCAACCCCTCTTTACATCTCTCTGTCGTATCACTCTATCCCCATCCCGCAAGTTGATTCAACAAAATACTTGGGTATAATATATGACCCGCATTTAGATTGGCGGCCACACATTAGAAGCATTGCGCTTAAGGGTGAGCGTGCCCTCGGCCGCTTGGTGAGGATCAGCAACAAAAAATTCGGTATGCGACGAGACAATCTACTACTTCTTTATAAGACCTACGTACGGCCAATCTTTGAATTCGGCTCCGTTCTCTTTTCTGGGTGCCCAAAGTACAAGCGTGAACCCCTGTTTGTTATGGAGCGACGCGCTCTGCGCCTTTGCTTAGGTCTGCCTAAATCAGTAGCTAATGCTGTGTTGTACTTGGAGGCGCGAATACCTGATCTTAATTCCCGGTTCGAGCTTATCACTGTGCGGACATTTTTAAGGTCTTTGGAGCCTGTTCCTGGATTCGCTAACCCTATATTTACAACGAACCCAACTCTCTTCTTTGGTATTCCCTGGCCTCGGTATAAGCTCCCTCAGGTGGTGTTCACTAACTCCCTGCTGTCAAATATTTCTGTATCAATGAGTTCTTTAGTACTAGTCAACCACAGGCGGGCTGACACGGCAGTCTTCTTTGACAACACCCTCCCAAGGAATGCTAAGAACCTGCCCGCCAATATGTTAAATGGGCTCATAGAGGAGTCAACCTAGACAATTTTCCTAACCATATTGCCGTCTATACAGATGCCTCCCAGCAAAATCGAAAGGCCGCTATTGGTATTTATTCAAGGGCTCTTGATTGGAGCTACTCCTTTCGGGCCCCTGACTATACCCCTATTTTTGTAGCTGAGTTTCTGCCCATTCAGTTGGCCTTAATAAGGATTCCCTGCAGTATCACTCGGGTTATTATACTCTCAGACAACCTTTCTGTTTTTGCAGCGCTCGAAACCTCGAGTGATACTCCTATGAGCCGTTCCCTTCAATTTTTTATTCCTCCACATGTTACAGAAGTACGCTTTCACTGGGTCCCTGGGCACTGTGGCATTGTTTCTAATGAGAGGGCTGATTTTTTAGCAAAGTCTGCCCTTGATGGTCCTATTGTCCCTTTCGTCCCAAATACTGTTTACTTGACTCTAGCACGCTTTCAGCGATTCCAGCGTTTCCACACCTTGAGCCATGAGCCTCTCCTCGCTGCAGCGGATTTTCAACACCTGGCATTTACTTGGAGTGGGCGGATGTGCAGTTCGAGGCAGTGTGAGGTGTCCATGACCCTTTTGCGCTGCAGGATACCGCGGTTTAATCTTTATTTATGCCGATCGGGGCTTTCGTTATCCAACCTTTGTGAGTCTTGTGGCGAAATTGAGTCTATGGAACATTTTTTCCTCTCCTGCCGGCGGCTCGCTGCTCTCCGCAGAATTTACTTGGAGATCCCCCTCGCTCGTCTTGGGCTTCCTCTATCTATTCCGATTCTCTTATCCTTCGGGGCAAGCGCCAAGGGATATGCCCTGAAACCAGTGTTCAATTCTATTCACGATTATATAATTTCATCTGGTAGATTCCTCTGCTAGAATGTGAATTCACAACTTTTCTTTCTCCGTACTTTTTGTTTTGTACAAATTCTAGCTCTGCGTCCCAAAATTTTAAATTTAAATATACTCCATTCCCTGTACATGAGTGCGTTTGTATCCGCTATGCACCCTGGCCAATCCCCCGCCGTGGGTATGTGCCATTCAGCCTGAGGACATCATCATCATCATCATCAACATGCTCCTTGCTGGAAACAGCGCATCGGCCGTTGGCCGAGGTCTTCCGACGTCTCAGGACACTACGGACTCGTACAAAGTTGTCCTTCCCCGATTGCATACCGGTAATGTTGTCCTTAATACCGTTTTCCTGCTTGCTGACCTTAAGGGTCGCCCGTACCGAGCACCTGACTTCCGTGACGCACTCGCACAGATATTGGATCTCCGGGAAAGTTTGTGCATTGGTCAATACCAAATGAGCCACGTGTGGATGGTTACCTGCGAGAGTAGTTCTTCCAAACAGAAGCTTGTTAACAAAGCGGAGTTTCCTGTCAAAGGACTGAGGTGCATGGTGTTCGACCCGGATACTAAGAACGTCAAGGTTAAGTTCCTTTGGCTTCCCCGCTATATGGCGCCCCGGAGGATTGTGGAAGCATCAGAGCCTTATGGCACGATTCAGTCTGTGCAGCGTGAAAAGTGGCGGTGCCCAGAGATGGAGCATATGGAAACGGCGAACCGTGAAATCTCCTTCACACTCAAGGATGGAGTGTCAGCAAGCAGAATTCCACACACACTTAATGTTTATGGCGTCCAGGCATTAGTCCTTATCCCAGGGAGACCTCCACTGTGCCTCCTTTGTAGCCGGGTTGGACATGTACGGCGCCAGTGCCGCACTCCTCGATGCACCCAGTGCCGACGCTTTGGCCATACTGTGGAGAACTGCGTCTTGAGTTACGCTGACAGGCTGCGTCAAGGCCAGTGGTCACGGGAAGATGACGTGGCATCAAAACACATCATGGATGTGTCTCAGGTTGTTGCCGCGACCGGAGAACTAAGTCGTGAGCATCGAATAGATGGGGAACAGAAGCCTTCAACACCTCAAATCAACACGGAATCTGAAGCGACTGGCCATCTAGCATCCGCGCCTCCAGATCGAAAACCGCCGGACCCGGCCCCCCCCCCGTGAGTGCTACAGGGACGAAACTTAACAGAGTACACTGTGGGGCCAGGTGGTCATACATAATCTGAACGAACAAACGTAGCGTTTAAACAGGACACAGAAAGAACCGCACGAAGATTTTAGGAAGGGGTAAAGATCAATTGGCGAGGGAAATCTTGGTGGTGGTGGTGGTGTAACACATTTATTTATACTATATACAAGAGAGATATTGCTTGGACCCTGCCTGAAGGGCCCGGCCCTCAAAACCACTAGGAGGGATCCCTAGTCCGGGACCCCTGTGGCCTCCGCGGCGGCCCGGGCTCTTGTCACCAGGGCTCGTTGGACCTGGAGAGTTGAGCAGCCGAGCAGGGCAGCCTCCCAGTTCTATCGGGTGGGGTGGGGGTGGGCTGAGAAAGCAGGATTGGCAGGGCATGCCCACACCATGTGATACGTGTCCGCAAACACTTCCCCACAGTGTGGACACTCGCCCGAAAAGGCCGAATTGAAATGTTTGAGCACTGCCGGGCACAGTACCGTGTTGGTGTAGAGGCGAAGTAGCCAACGCTCCTTTGACTTATTGAGGCCTTTACAGGGGGGTGGGTATCGGCCGTGAGCGTTTTGATACAGGAGGGAGATCTCCCGAAAAGTAACAGCCGGATTAAAATCAGTCGCCGGATCAGGCGGCGAGAGAGCGATGTCCGGTGCTTAAGCGCGCGGGCGGTAGTGTCCGCTACCTTATTTCCCTCTATCCCCGCATGTGCTGAGGCCCAGATGATGGTACGCCGGGTTGGTAAATCCCGGTACTCACATCTGTGTAAAATTTGGAAGGCACGATCTGGAATTTGGCCCTGTTCAAAATTGCGGCAAGCTTCCCTTGAGTCGGTGATAATGACTCGGGACGCTGGATCCGCAGCTGCAAGTGCGGTAGCAACTTCCTCCGCGAATGTAGTGTTGGGGGCACGGAAGGTGAGGCCCTGAACTGGGTTGTTTTGGTGGACAACGGCAGCCGTGTAAAAACCCCCATGGTGTGGACCGGTCGCGTCCGTGTAAAACACCCCTGATCGAGGACCATACTGCTTGGAAAATGCCTCCGCTAAATATCACAACGCGGTAGTGACACGTGCATTAGCACACCATCTATTTATCTAATGGAAAAAGAAAGAAACTTTCTAAGACGCACTTAATGTTTGTAAACAGTCTTCATGACCGGTGGCTATTCCTCGCCTTTTCGTCTCTTTTTCTTTTACCGGATTTTTCTAGATTATCACCGTTTTGTCTTTCTTTCAAGTTTGCGCATGCGTGTCTTTGCTCGAGAAGGGATGTGTCTTTCGTTTATCGATTTCATTCAGTTGTAAGTTGTAGCCCCGTCCTGTCCTCATCTTTCTGTGTCCTGTTTAAACGCTACGTTTGTTCGTTCAGATTATGCTACAGAGACTGCTGTGCTTGCGGCACAGGAACACCTCGTCGACACAGGACAACGTCCGGATATGCCTCCTGTGGAGTCAGTCGAGGCAATACAGCCAGTGAATGCTCGCCGATCCACCTCTGTTGCTGATTCTGCTTCGTCGTTGGAGGATAACGGTGAGCCGTGTGTGGCGTCGATCTCTGGCGTGTCCGGTTCTCTGTCGGCTGTTAGTGTGGCAGCGAGTGATGTGCTCCCCTCGGGTTCGTGGGCCGAGGCCTTGGCTGTCTCAGAGGAAGACACGGACAGCACCGCACCTTTGAAACGTCCAGCAGATGCTGACGAGGTGTGTATCGATGGCGCTGACCACAAGGCGCAATGTGTAGAGGCCACGGGAAGGGCGGCGTGAAAGAAGAAGGCGATATCTGCCCGAGAGGTCGCCAATTTGGAGGCGGGCCACCCCATTCAAGGGGATGGCGTTTGTTAGGACTGGCACCAAAAATGGCGAGCGTCGCAGCATATCAAGTCGCTACCCTTAACGTTAGGGGTATGCGTAATCGTAGGAGGCAACAGGAGATACGGCATCTCTTAAAGAAATGGAGCGTGCGTGTAGCCGCTATCCAGGAAACAAAGTTGTCCTCTGATGAAGAGACAGAAGCTGCTCTCGAGCCTTTTTTGTCGGAATACAGCATTATTGTTAGCCACGCGAGAGGCTTATCCGGAGGTTGTATGCTATTCCTGGGGAACACGCTAAAAATGACAGCCATGTCTTATTGCATATATGACGAGGGGTGACTTATATGCTGTGATCTCACAATTTTTAGGTGTACAGTGGCGGATTATTTGTGTCTACGCCCCCATAAAGCAGCGCGATAGAAGGCTTTTCTTTCTGTCATTAGTTGAACATTTGTGCACGGACCGCAAAATTATATTGTTGGGAGATTTTAATTGCGTTTGTAGGGATGACGACCGATCAGTGGTATGTAAGAGATAAGACCCTAGTGCTGCATTACTAACCAATTTGGTTTCTGAATATAATTTTGTGGATGTGGGACAGGAAAAAGGCGAGAGTATACATTTCACTCATTTTCAGTTTTCCTCTAATGCTCGCCTTGACAGAATTTACGTTTCTGTACACGCGTTAGCAAGTGTGTTTGGCTACTGGGTGCGGCCCATCTTCTTCAGTGACCACTGTATGGTGTCTCTTCAGATAGGGAGGTACTCTCGGCATGTACTTCACCCTCGATGGGAGTTGTGGAACATGAATAACTGCCTGCTCTCAGACGAAATCTTTCAGCGTGCTGTTCCTACTTGCTTGAAAGACGTATGGTCACGCCGTGATCTGTCCGTTTTTCAAAAGTGGGACTTGTTTAAACAGGAGATCAAAAACTTGGCAATTGATGCCTCAGCAAGAATCGCTTTCCTGAAGAGACATCACCTTCGCGAGCTTGGGCGCACCCTAACGGAGCTACATGAGCTAGAGAGGGTTAGCCCCGGTGCCTATCTCGAAGAGATTAATAACGCAAACGCAGAGCTTCAACAATTTGCGACAGAAAGATATAAGGAGGCCTTGATAAGATCTAGGTCCCGAAGGTTTCTTGACGAGCAACCTTCTCGTCGGGCCCTGAGTGATGAAAGAGAGAATGCTCTTGCGAAGGAAATATTGGAAATTCAGTCTGGTGATTGCACATACAGCGATGCGCCTGGTATTCTTGCTGCTCTCTTCGACTATTATCGGAAGGTGTTTCGGAAGGTATCGGAAGGCAGTTGCGAAGATCCAAATCAGGGTTTCGATTACAGTTCCTTACTCGGAAACTTCCCTCGACTTGACGATGAGAAATGTGCTATAGTGAAGGGACCTATCACTTTTGGGTGAAATTCAATCAGCCATTTCTGTCCTGCAGAGCCAGAAATCTCCTCGGCCAGATGGTATTACTAGCGAATTCTATAAAACATTTTCGCCTTGCCTAGTGCCTGTTTTGATGGAAGTTTTCCAAGCATCTTATGATGTGGGTGTCCTGCCTCCCACTTTCTATTCTGTGCACACAATATTAATTCCCAAAAGCATAAAGATGCTAATTGGTAGAAAACTGTTGAGGGATATCGTCCAATTTCTCTCTGCAATGTTGATTACCAAATTTTTGCCAAGGTTCTTTCCAGTCGTCCGCAGCTCGTCATTATGGACTTGATAGGTTCGCATCAGGTCTGTGGTATTAGAGGTCGCAGTATTCAAACACATATCCATGTTGCACGTTCAGTATTAGCGACAGTATCAGATGAGACAGGCCAAGTGGGTCTGATTCAAATTGACTTGGCGAAGGCGTTTGATAAAGTTCGGCACAATTTCTTGTTCGCGGTCTTGGAGTATGCAAATATTGGTGAAGTCTTGCTCAAAGGCATAAGGCTGTGCTATAAGAACTCCTATACAAGGGTTATTGTTAATCAGGAGCTAACGAAACCAATGCCACTAGAAGCATCTGTTCGTCAAGGATGTCCACTGTCTCCATTGTTGTTTGCCCTATAGCTGGAACCCCTCTGTCTCAGTATAATTAACAGCGCAGCTATCCGCGGTTTCTCTCTGGCTCAATGTGAAGTTTTGGCCTACTCTGATGATGTCGCCCTCTTTTGTTCTGACAAAAAGAGTGTACTTAAAGCTCTAAACTTGGCTAAACAGTTCTGCGATGTATTAGGCGCGGCTCTTAATTAGAGAAATCCAAAGGCTTTTGGTTGGGTTATTGGGGAACTAGGCCAAGGCAGTTCGGTGGCATAGCTGGGACTGTAGCCCTCTTGAGTACCTAGGCGTTCCGCTGCACCAAGTTCGCAACAGTACAGCTTACTGGGATTCAAACATTGTAACTCTACGGCGGCAAACACAGGCTAGGATGGGTAGGGAATTCTCAGTGTTTGCGAGGGCACAGTTCTGTAACATATTTTTGTTTGCAAAGCTCGCGTATGTCCTTCAAGTCCTGCATTGTGCGTGGAGGAAGGTGCAAGCAATACACAGAATATTTGCAACATTCGAGTGGCGCTCTCAATGGGAGCCCATGAGGCGTGACAACTTGTTCCTTCCCTTAGAGGGTGGTGGAGTGGGCCTTGTTCACCTGTTGGTGCATCAACCTGTTTCCCGTTTTTTCTTTATCAAATCGGCAAACCACTCGTTTCTGTTAGCTGTGCTCATTAGGCGGCTTAGTTTTCATTTGCCTTACTTATTCGCACCCACTGTGCAGGCTCGTGAGGGGACTTTGTGGGGATTCCTTAAGGAGGTTGCTGACACTTTCAATTTCCTCACTGTGCGCTTCTCTTTAAATTTCCTGTATAGCCTCTCGAGAAAACAGATGACCCAGGCTCTCACTGAGTCCTTGTTCCCTACACCATTGTAACGGCAGCCTTATCTGGGGTCTTTGGACATCAGTGTTCTAAAGCGTGTTAGGCGGATGTGCATTCAGGCAGCCGGGCACAGCAAAGTATTAGTATACAGGTGAAGGAGAAGCCGCTCCTCCGCCTTTGAGGGGCCTTTACACGGGCGGGGATAAAGACCATGGCCAAATTGATAAAGTAAAACAATGTCTTTTCAGGTGGAAGCTGGAGCGAATTCGAGTTCCTGATCGTCGCGGTCGGAGGGGAATGTCCGGTGAGAGAGCGCGCGGGCGGCGGCGTCAGCTGCCTCATTTTCCTCAAGGCCCATGCGAGCGGGAGCTCAAACGATACGCCGGTGAGCGGTGTCTCCGATGTAGACGCTGTTGTGGAGAATGCGGTAGGCTAGGTACGGTACCCAGCCCTGCTCGACGTTCCGACAGGACCCTCGCGAGTCCGAAATAATTGTTTTTGAAGTCGGATCAGATGCAGCCAACGCAATGGCGACCTCCTCCGCGTGTGTTATGTCACGGGCTCGGAAAGTAAGGCCGTTCACTGTTTTGGATTGGTGCACGACTGCGGCCTCGTATCATCCCCCATGGTGGGGGCCTGAGGCATCCACGTAGAATACGCCGGGTTTCGATCCATAGTGGCGGGCCAGGGCTTCCGCCCGCGCCAGGCGCCGGCCATTATGGTCCTCACGGTTCATGTTCGCGGGAAGAGGGCGCATCTCCACTGGGATGGAATACGTACGCGCTCTTCCATGAGAGTGGTATGTTGGATGTGTAGTCGGGCAAGGAGGCGGCGACCCGACGATGTCTTCGAGAGACGTGTGTATTGGTTGGTCAAGTGGGCTTCCCGGAGCTCCCGAAATGTGTTCACCACTAGCCCCAGGAGGCGCTTGTTGGAGGTGGTCACGGGGAGGCCTAGACCCCGCTGAATAATTTTGCGGAGGATGACTTCGAGTGAATCCTCGTCTTGCTTCCGCAGGTGGAAGCCGAATATAGAATTCGACCGGCTACAAATGCATGCGCCAGCCGCAAGGCGTCCTTACATCGCATCCACCCGCGCTTGTTAGAAACCCGGCGGACCAGGCGGCCCACCTGGTACCCCACCTGACTGAGTTTGGCCAATGTTGTTTCTGACCGTCTGTCTTGATATATAAAGTGCCCCAGTACCCCGACTTCAGCATTTTCAGGGATCGTACCTGTCTCAAGAGACGATTAAATTTTGGCTGTGCACTTTGGTGAGGGGCTTATGTGCACAAATTCAGACTTTTGGGTGGAGTTTTGGAGGCCGCAACGGCGGGCATAACGGTCCACTATGGTCGCCGCCTCCTACAGGTTGGCCACAATGTCTCCGAGGGAACCCTGTGTGGCCCACAGGGTAATAAGAACGGTAATCTGGGTAGTTGGTAGGAATTCATACTGAAAACTGGGCAAAAACGAAGACACAGGGTGATGTCATCGGCGTACAGCGCATGCTGCACACCGGCGACAGCGCCCAGCTGGGCCGGTAGGTGATTCATAACCAGATTGAATAACAGGGAAGAGAGCACCGCGCCCTGGGCCGTACCCCTTGTTCCTGAAAGAAAAGGGTCATATTCCTTATCCTGGATTCGAATGTAAGATTGTCTGCCGGTCAAAAATTCCCGAATGAATTGAAAGGCGTTTCTGCCGCAGTTAGTTTGAGAGAGGTTGGCGAGAATGATCTCGTGGGTAACGTTGTAGAATGTTCCCTTCAAATCCAAGACGAGTACGCCCTTGTCATTGTGGCGGCATTCGACGGGGTCAAGAACAGCCCGATTGAGTTGTAGCAGGACATCCTATGCAGATCTGTGTGGGCGAAACCCGAACACGGTGTCTGCGAAAAGGTGTTTGGATTACATGAACTCGGACCACCTGTCGCGTACCATCGTCTCCATGAGTTTGCCCACACAGGAAGTTAGAGAAATGGGGCGGAGGTTATCCGTATTGATGGCCTTGCCAGCTTTAGGGATGAAAGTGACCAGGGCGGTCTTCCAGTCGATGGGGAGTTGCACTTCCCCAAGCCAAATTGAGTTAATGTAATTCAATAAAGACCGCTAAGCCGGGTCAGGGAGGTTGGCTAACAGTTTGACTAATTTTGTCCCGAGCCGGAGCGGGGCCACGTTTCATTTTTGCCAGGGCCGCCCTCAGGTCATGGAGGTGGAACGGTGGATCCCTTTTAACGTTCTCAGAGTCTGCATAAGAGTACGCCGGACCGCGGGGGTCCTGGGTGGTGCACAAGTACTGGTCCCTGAGCTTGTGCGCCAACTGAGTTATGTTGACCTGAAAGCTGTGTATTGCTTTTTGGATGTGTTTTTGAGTTTCCGTGCGTGTTTGCGTTGGATCAATTAGTGCGCGAAAGAGTCTGCACGTGTTCCGGCTTGACATTTGCCGCGCGGCCGTATTGCATCGGACCAATAAATTGGAGTCAGCGAATTGGGCCGCATACTCAGCCGCTCGTTGAGAGAGCTCGGCGATGCGAGCTCTAAGTTTCCGGTTGTGATTTTCCGGCGCCACCGACGGCCTCCCAGAGGTGGAGCAGGTTCAGCTCTCAGAGGTGGTCTCCACCTCCCCGAGGTGAAGACCACCTCTGAGAGATGAATTTGAGTTTCGGAGGAGCGAAGGCCAGAGACCAATTGTTCTGACCAAGTCTCGTAGGCTTGCTCAGGTATGGGTGTCGCAGAGCTATAATTCTGCCTGAACATTGTCCAATCTGGGAGTCGAACTTGTGTTGTTGGTCGCGCGAAAGGATGGGTCCTAATCGTAGTGTTCAAGAGCCAGTGGTCGCTGCCGTGGGTTTCCTCGGTGTTGGTCCAGTCTGCATACTGATTGCTGCGGGTGAAGGTCAAGTCCGGACATGTATCCCTAGTCACGGAGTGGCCTATAGGAGTTGGGTGGACTGGGTCAGTGTGGAGAGTGAGGCCCAGAGTTAAACGCAGGCTCCGCCAACGTGCGTCCCCGCTTCTCTTCACGGCAGGAACCCGACATCCGAGCGGGAGCGTTGAAATCGCCCGCAATCAGGAGGGGGTCCCGACCCGCAACTCTCAGCGCCCGGCTAAAGAGGTCCGCTAATGATACATTCGGCAATTTCGGATTGCGGTATACATTGAGTATGTGTAACGGTGGATCCTGCTTGCGTAGTGGGAGGAGGGTCACCATTACATCGGAGTATTCAAGTTGCATGTCTAAGTCGATCTGGTTGGCGGTATAATTTCTATGGACGCATAGACAAGACGAGGGGTCCTGCTGGAACGTCGTATAATTTGTTAGTGCGGCGCTTTCCCTGGCTCTTGGAGGGCAACCACGGCTGACAAATGCTCAAAGGTTGAAAGGAAAAGCCGGAGGTCGGCCCGCTTGGAAAGGGACCGAGGCACGCGACAGTTCCATTTAGTACTCGTAATAAGCAATCGTATGCGTGGAGACGTGATCGCCAGCAATATTCACTTCGTGCGATCTTCTTTCCGAGGTTCGTGCTTGCATGGCCTCCGAGACAATAAACACTCCTACCGAGGTAGCTTTCGATACACTATGATTCTGTACTGGGATGCCTTCGATGGGCGTTCTGTTGTTTGCGGCGTAACAGAAAATCCGCGCTGTGTTGATAAAGAAAAAATATCGACAAGGCTTATTGTTTTTCCGTCTTAAGTGGAAATGATTTTGGGTAATGCACTCTTCTATAGGGGTACTATTAACTTGGCATTGCCGCACCATAGTAGGGAGTCGCAGCTACGTAGCAAACGCAAGGTTTTGTTAATACACGCACAAGTTTTTGCTGATTGGCTGGAAGGGCGCTATTATTAATAAACAACGCAATCACGTGATGTCACGATAGCATACATCAAAAGCTGATTTGCTAGAAAGAAACCAAATCTCATAGGCAAGCAAGTGATACCAAGTTCGTACTTCGCCCTGTGCTAGTTGGCACTTTTTAGTAACTTACACGTTCAGTGCTAAGGGCTGGGACAAATAGGAAACAACACATGACTAGCGCCAGTCAGGTGTTGGGTGTTATTTGTCCCCCTCCTTAGTGGTAAACATTTCAGTTAGCATGAAATTATGTTTTGATGCCACAGAACCAACGCTGATATAGAGTAAAGAAACCAATTGTCGTTTTTGAATACTTCGTCAAGTGAAGCATGACCGTCATAGAGTGAATGACTATTCGTAAGAGAAAAAACAAACTTTGACCGTAAAGCGACGCGATACGAAGGTATGACATTGCATATCTATCATTTATTTCGAAGAAACCCTAGCCTCTGGTCGCTTATTGTCTTGTGATGCTACGCCGTCAAAGATAATTCGGTTACTTACAGCCGTAACACCTCGAGCCGTACCGTGAATCATCGCACCAGGCAGAGCTGCATGCCGTGTTTTCTAAACTGCCTGTTGAGCCAACTTATCTAATTTTCGAAGACGTCCAAGCACCCTACGTAGCGTCATTGTGCGCTGTGTTGTATGGCATGACCGAAACTGCGCTGCAGTCGCTAGATCGAAATAACATCATCGTCATCAGCCAGACCGAAAAGCTAAAAAATCATAAGGACATCTTCGCTACTACTCCTGGTCTAAAGCTCTGTCCGCGACTTTGCAGCAAATTGGCGTCATCTAATCGGGACCAATGATTCCTGCTTGAAGATTTTGCTCCAAGTTCGGCACTGTGTGGTATTCCATTGTGTGTTGAACCGTACTCGCACTTTCATTTTGTACCCATACAACATTAGCTGCATCTACCGCAGACAACCTTATCCGGTAGGGACAGGGCGCCTCCACAAATATCGGCGCATGTGTTTTTGTTTCAGAGCCAAAGCCTCAATGCACAACTTCCCGTTTCGATGTGGATGAGGCAATGGACTTTAATGTCTTAGAAGGTCAAGCTGATCTCAACTGCGTGGTCATATGGCCCAATCTATGGTAGTATGACAACGTGATCATATGACCATGAGCAATGAATACCTGACTTTGATCTTAGATCTTGACCCTTGACCGCTTCCTTTGAGCTCGACTTGGACCTTGGCATTTTATTTGAGACAATGGGCACCACATTGACAATGACCTTCAATGACTCCCAAGGTAAAACCGAACTCAACTGCTTGATTGTATGGCCCAAGCTATGGTAGTATGACCGCATTATCATAAGACTATGACCATTAGGTACCTGAATTTGATGTTTGACTTTAACCCTTGACCTTTAGTTTCGATTTGAGACAGTGGACATCACTTACCACAGAGTTTTCACCTCTGAGTTACCCAGCCTCTAAGTGGAAGCTATTACTTTACAGAGCGTGATGAAGAATTTGATTTGCAATAATAAAACGTTTATATCAAACGAACCATGTCTCAACATGCTAAACAATGCTTTCGCTCGTATAACGAGGTTCAAGTCACGTGGTTATCTAGGCGAATACGTGATTAAATGTTAAACCTGATAACGTGGTCAAATCTGTCTGGCTTTATCAACTGGTTATCGTCTAGTTTGTCTGTCTGGCTAACTCGTTCATTGTATCCGCCATTAGCAGTCGGGACTGGTTTCCCCACCAGACGGCGCTACGAGGGGATATGGGCTGGGCATCGGTCGAACCACGGGAAGGTAAGAGTAAAATAGTATATGAAGAACGCATGAGGAAATTGGGCGATAACAGGTGGGCAGCTAAGGTATTTAAATATTTATACAGAAAGAGCGTTGACTCAAAGTGGCGGAAAAGAACTAGAAAACTAACCAGTTAATATGCAGGTCATGAGGACGGAGAAAGAAAGAGCATTAAACGACAGGTTAAAAACGCGGAAGTTAAAAATTGGATGAATTCAATGGAAAAGAAACACAGTGTAGAACTATATCGATACTGGAAAAGGCAGATCAGCAAAGAATTTTTCTATGATAACTCAAGGGGCAGTGGCCTACATTTTGAAGCTAGGTCAAGGTGTCTTAGAACGCGCAGCTACAAAACGAAATTTAACGAAGAAAATGACACATGTGCAGTGTGTGGTAGATCTGTGGAAACAATTGAACACCTCATAATCAAATGTGATGGTATCCATCCGGATGTCGATGCAGGCACAGTCACTCTTCCTGTGGCCCTAGGGTTTAAAGATAACAATGGTCATGTAAATAAATCTCCAGTGGAAGATAGCAAAAAGAGATTGGAGGATTGGTGGCTGAAAAGCAGAGATGTGGCATAAGGTTAGAATTGTAGGAAACCGTAGGTAAAGATGATGGCGATTCTTAATGAGAAATTCCAACACAGTAAACAAAAAATAAAAAAAGAAAACCTGAGCATGGTGGCAATTGCCACCACCCCGTTTCAAAGGGGGTGCTCCCGTCCGTTCGTCCGTCCGTCCGTCCACCGACCGACCGACCGACTGACCGACCAAATCCAACTAACCAAATCCAACCAACCAACCAATCAAATCCAACCAACCAAATCCAACCAACCAAATCCACCCGCCCGCCCGCCCGCCCGCCCGCCCGCCCATCCATCCATCCATCCATCCATCCATCCATCCATCCATCCATCCATCCACCCACCCACCCACCCACCCACCCACCCACCCACCCACCCACCCACCCACCCACCCACCCACCCACCCATCCATCCATCCATCCATCCATCCATCCATCCATCCATCCATCCATCCATCCATCCATCCATCCATCCATCCATCCATCCATCCATCCCATCCCATCCCATCCCATCCCATCCCATCCCATCCCATCCCATCCCATCCCATCCCATCCCATCCCATCCCATCCCATCCCATCCCATCCCATCCCATCCCATCCCATCCCATCCCATCCCATCCCATCCCATCCCATCCCATCCCATCCCATCCCATCCCATCCCATCCCATCCCATCCCATCCCATCCCATCCCATCCAATCCAATCCAATCCAATCCAATCCAATCCAATCCAATCCAATCCAATCCAATCCAATCCAATCCAATCCAATCCAATCCAATCCAATCCAATCCAATCCAATCCAATCCAATCCAATCCAATCCAATCCATCCAATCCATCCATCCATCCATCCATCCATCCATCCATCCATCCATCCATCCATCCATCCGTCCATCCATCCGTCCGTCCGTCCGTCCGTCCGTCCGTCCGTCCGTCCGTCCGTCCGTCCGTCCGTCCGTCCGTCCGTCCGTCCGTCCGTCCGTCCGTCCGTCCGTCCGTCCGTCCGTCCGTCCGTCCGTCCGTCCGTCCGTCCGTCCGTCCGAACTGCTGGTAACTACGCTACCAGCAATTGTTCGCTAAACATTTCCTTCACCAGATGAATTTAATAAATTTGAGGCCCCGCTTAAGAATTGCGCGCAGAGTGCTAACTGTTCTCGTTATTGTTAAGTTCTGGTTATTGTTAAAGTTATCGGGTCCCGCTTGCATCGCCTACTAAATTACCTAGTTTCTAGTTCTTATACTAATAACTCATGTACGAATCAGTGCATGTCTCTGAATCACTTCACTGACTCAAAGACCACAACACATTCACTTGGTTCATAATTAAATAGCTTTAAGGCACATAAACAAACAAGACACATAGGTAGGTGACAGGACGAAGCGCCATCCTGCTTCGTTGTTGACACATGGGTAGGTGACAGGCGCTTCGTCCCGTCACCTACCATTGTGTCTTGTCTGTTTTTTTGCGCCTTAAAACAGTTTAATTATGAACCAAAACCAACTAGCCCAGCAAAAAGTGCTCGTAGACAATATTCACTTGGTTCACACTTGTTCAGTTCGAACAAAAAAAAGGAGACTTTTGTTGCCTAATAGTAGCGTGCCCACACCTATCTAAATTAACAAATTTTATTTTTAGGTCATTTATTTATTTATTCTTTCCTGCCAATGGGATTACTCGCTCACGGCCAACAAAGGCGACGACGGCACCGCGCTTTTCTGATGCATGGGACCCCTAAGGCAAACGCGTTAAAGCTCGAAGGAGATGGGGCCGCGGTGGGGAGTGAAAGAGGGGGAGCTTACGGCGCGAACAGGTGAGAGAAGTCGCGCTCAGTTCGCGCTGATTCTTGCGTAGTGACTTCTTAAACGCTTTTGCAGACAGCCGTCATGCTGCGAAAGACCCTTACGAAATTTTTTTACACAGTCCACAGACTGTCCATAGACTTCTTTATATAATGTTTACAGACTCTTTATAGACAAATCCAACGTTCACTCCCTAGAATCCCGAAGGAAGGCTAGTCGCCTCATCTTGCTTCATCACTGCCTGGATGGAAAAATAAAAATGAAGTTGCCTAATTGCGTCAAAGCTCATTGTACGAGAAGAACCAGACAGAAGCAGGGACACTCACTACACAAATTTTCGCCCGCACAAACACATTTAAAAATAGTTACTTCCCTAGAACTGTATCCGAATGGAATTCATTACCTTCTCATATTTTTCTGTCCAGCAATTTTATAGCAGAGTTGGACCATGATCTCTTTATTTCATGAGTTTGGTTTCTTTTGTCTTGCGATGCCTGTCTATCTTCAATTCTGATGGATTGTCTGACTTATTATTTTTTTTCTCTCTATGCATATGCTTGTCATTTTTTGTATTGCAAAATGTTTGAATGTGCCCCTCCTGCTAGGACCATGCATGGTTCACAGTATTTCAAATAAAACAAATAAAAATATCCTAGAGAACAGTCTAGAGGCAATACAAATCCTCTGGACAGTCTATAGACAATCTTTAGATTTATGGCCATACACTTTTAGTTTACTTTTATCTATAGACAGTTTATAGACTATGACTAGACAAAAAATTATCTGTAGGAAGGCAATGGAGTCTATAAGAAGTCAACAGAATGTCCATACACAGCTTTCATAAGGGTGGACCGCAACCACCTGCGAAAAAACGACTGCGGTGGATGCAGTGTTTTATTTTGTTTTTCTTTATTTGTAGCTCACAGAACCCAAAGAGCATTGGGTGACAGGGGCATATAAAAAAATAATTTCCCGAAAAGCAGACGACACAACGGACGACCCACAAGGGAAATACACGAAAGAAACACAAAGTTGAATGAAAAGGAGTAAAAACAACACCTCAAGATGGAAATTGAATATACATACAAAAGTCAAAACGCAAATATTTGAAAAAATGATAGCCCAGTACAAATGAAACAGTGGTATATCAAAAGAGGGCTGAGTCGGTCTGGTTGGTTCACGTTGAATGGTACGACGAAACAGCGTTGACGGACTGGACGGAAGAAGAAGAGACAGACACAGGCGCTGTCTCCAGCGCATGTGTGTCTCTTCTTCTCCCGTACCGACCGTCTGCACTGTATTGTCGTATAACAGAAAAAAAAAAACATTTACACAAACTGGAAACGTAGTACAACATTTACAACGATACTAAAGTGATAAATGCATATATACGAGGGGGGACCCGAAACGAACCGGATTTTTTGCATAAAAACTTTATTTATTAACTCTTGCACAACATTCCTTCAGGCACCTTCAAAGCACCATCCATGAAATGCGATGCACTTGTCAAGTCTTTTTTACCACTGTTTGAAGCGTCTCTGGAACTCTTCAACTTTGATATCGTCCAGCGCCCTTTGCGAAGCTCTTTGTAGAGCCTCCACATCACCAAAATGCTTCCGTTTTAGACTTTTATTCCTTCTCGAAAAGAGAAAAAAGTCGCACGCGGTTAGGTCTGGTAAATATGGAGGTTGGGGAACGACAGTCCATCCCCGAGAGGCCAAATAGCGGGTCACTCGTAAGGCCGTGTGTGTGGGGGCGTTGTCGTGTTGAAGGCATTTGTCACCTGATCGCCAAAGTTCCGAGCGTTTCCTGTGCACATCCTCTCGCAGACGTCTTAAAACTTCCAAATAAAAGCGCTGGTTAACAGTCTGGCCAGGGGGAATAAATTCTTGGTGCACAATTCCGCGAACATCAAAAAAGACAATGATCATTGTCTTCACATTCGACTTCAACTGTCTTGCTTTTTTCGGTCTCGGATAGTTGGGAGATTTCCACAGGCTGGACGCCTGCTTAGTTTCTGGGTCATAGCCGTAACACCAACTCTCATCAGCTGTAATGACTTTGGTCAAGAAGTCTGGATCACTTTCAATCTCTTTTTTAAAATTGCGGCTCAAATTCAATCGAATGTTCTTTTGATCCTGTGTGAGAATGCAAGGAACAAATTTAGCGGAAACACGTCTCCTTTGCAACTGCTCAGTCAAAATTCGCTGACAGAGCTCCAACTCACACCTGTATTTTCTGAAATTTGGTCGATCGTGAAACGACGATCTTCGTTCATTTTGTGACTGATTTTTTCAACGTTTTCATCGTTTCGAGACGTTGAAGGACGCCCAGAACGAGCATGGTCTTCGACACTCATCTCACCACGTTTGAAGCGCCCAAAGCACTCGAAAACCTGTGTGCGGCTCATAGCATCCTCATAAAAGCCTGTTGCAACATTTGGTAAGCTTCTATCGCCGATTTTTCAAGCAGAAAACAAAACTTCAAACACACTCTTTGTTCTTTTAAATTTGCCATAAAGATTTCGCCGGCGGAACAAAACAACTGCAAGCGAAGCACAACACTACGCTCAAATGTTTACCTACAAACTTATGTCGTCTGCGCAGCTGTTTCGTGAAGGTGTCTACTAACCCCATCTAGCGCTAGAACTCTCTACTACGACTAGGAATGGCAGCGCGCTCTCAGTTCGGTTTTTTTTTTGGGTCCCTCCTCGTATGTGCTTTTAAAACACTCCACGATCAGAAAAAAAAAAAGATTATGTTGTCAGGAAAATCATTCCAGAGCTTAATTGTCCTGGGTGATGCAGGTGATTTAAATGGCTGACTTTTTCTACATAGTATACATACGGTTGAAGTTGAGATTATTATGTAAGAGTCAGGAGGAGCGGGGAAGTGATTCCAGAGGTAAAAACGAAGGGCGGGTGTAAACGTATCTATGAAATAAACACTGATATGAAAATGGACGACGAAGTTCAAGTATCCGCATATCATTGAGGCGTTTAAGCTGGGAGACACTACAGAGGTAACTAGAACTGCTGAAAATGCACCGGGCTGCACTGCTCTTAATGTCTCAAGCATTTGAATGAGATAGTTTTGAAGGAGACACCAGATATATAAAGAGAATTCAAATTGTGGACGAACAGATGTTAGATATGCTAGTTTACGAACAGAGCTAGGCGAGCTTTGCAGGCTTCGGCGTATGAAACCCAATGCCCTTGATGCTTTGTTGCAGACCGTTGATATGTGACAAGACCATAAAATAATTGGTGTGAACTAAATTCCGAGACATTTGTGCGACCTAACTGTCGATAGGAAGTTATTTATAGGGTAGTTGAAGTTATAGATAAAATGCTCGAGGCAAAAAGTCGTAGATATACATTTTAGTTAGGTTTAGAACCATGTGCCACTTTATACATCAATCCATAATGGCGTTAACATCACTTTGAAGGCTCAGCTGGCCAGTCTCTAGAGTGTTCTTACAGTAAAAAACACAGTAATGTGCGAATAGACCTAAATGGGGTGAAAAGTTGTTGGGAGGGCGCTTAATATGAATTAAAAAAGTGAAGGGCCACCGCTGTGGCTCAGTGGTTACGGCGTTCGGCTGCTGACCCGAAAGACGCGGGTTCGATCCCGGCCGCGGCGGTCGAATTTCGATGGAGGCAAAATTCTAGAGGCCCGTGTACTGTGTGATGTCAGCGTACGTTAAAGAACCCCAGGTGGCCGAAATTTCCGGATCTCTTCACTACGGCATCCCTCATAGCCTGAGTTGCTTTGGGACGTTAAATCCACACAAACCAATAAAAAACAAACCTAAAAAAGTAAAGATCCAAGTTCACTTCCCTAAGTTACACCTGAGGTTAAGTCACATAGTGATGAGCAAGAGCCATTGACAACTAAGAATTGTTGACGTAATGAGAGAAAGTTAAGAAGCCAAAATAATTTAAGAGAACAAAGGCGAAGCATAGATAATTTGTAAACAGTCGGCCGTGTGCAGCTCTGTCAAATTCTTTTGAGGAATGTAAAAAAATCAAGTCTGTCAGCTGGTTATTATCATGTTCTTTAGCTGCTGGAGTATCAGACAGATACTCTAGCAACTTCTCTGTTTCAGGCTGTACACATTCAAAGGTTTGCGAAAAAGCCCGCACTGCCTTGCCCAAGCGAGGCGATTTTTTTTGTGTGTGAAAAGATTATCGGCCTCTGAAATGTCGCTTAGGTAGGTGCACGGCTGATCATGTTCGATTCAGAGTAAGATCTACCACAAAATTGCTAATATCGGTTTTGAGTCAGTCATGAGTCGGCAGTTGAACACTGAACCGGAAGATACATAGACGTCTATGGGGGTCGTTCGCAGAGGTTACGCTGCTGATCACGGGAACGGGTTCACGTTATTCAAAATGTGCGGGCCTCGCACCTCGTGGCCCGTTCCAAACAAAGACGCGTCGTCCTTTGTGGCTTCAGCGTTCTTCGTTGAAGCAATGAGAAAAGCACGTTAGTGGTTTTTGAGAAGGCGAAATGACACAGTAACTGCCTCACTGTTCGGCGGATACCTCAACCACGCCGTTAGGGAAAGAAGGAAGGTCGGAATGAAAGAAGATGTGTCTACTTTTTTTAATTTGCAGTTTTAATCAATGGGCGAATAATAAAGGAGGAAATAACCTTATATTTCGTCGGACACCTCAACCGCGCCGATAGGGAAAGAAGGAAGGTCGAAATGAAAGAAGATGTGTCTTCTTTTCTTTCTTTTGTAGTTTTAATCATTAGGCGAATAATAAATGAGGAAATAACCTCACTGTTCGGCGGACACCCCAACCGCGCCGTTAGGGAAGGAAATAATTTCGACCACCTGGGGATGATTAACGTGCCCTGACTTCGCAGGGCACACGTGCGCCTTATGTATTTCGCCTCCATCGAAACGCGGCCGCCACGGCTGGGTTGGAATCCGGATACTCCGGCTCGATAGCCGCGGGCCCACTGAGCCACCACAGCGGGTACGTTGCAACTCGTTCTCGCCAAGGACAGGAAATCCGGGCGATGCCACCGCAACCGGGCAAGGGTTATGTCGCGCCGCTCTACACCACTGAGAGGTGTTTGTTCTGTGCGATAGCATAGAGGCCTTGTGCGACAAAGCGGCAACGCTTCGCCGCATTCAACTCTTAACGGTAGCTTAAGAATCTTCCAAGTTTCTGCCTCAGTATATCGGCAAATCAAGCTGTGTTCGAATTTCGGAGGAGGGAGTACCGTAATTGTGGGTCAAGTTTTAGTGCGAAAGCACATACTCCGATGGATCAACCCCGAGCAAGGTCTTGGGATGTTTGTATGGTAGCGGTGTTTGTATGTAAATTGGTAAATTGGTTTTTGAGGAAAGGAAATGGCGCAGTGTCTGTCACATATCTCGGCGGACACGTAAACCGCGCCGTAAGAGAAGGTAGGAAGGTGGAAGAGAAAGAGAGAAAGAGGTGCCGTAGTGGAGGTCCCCGGAATGATTTCGACCACCTGGGGATCTTTAACGTGCACTGACATCGCGCAGCACACGGGTGCCTCTTGCGTTTCGCCTCCATCGAAACGCGGCTTGCTTGTGCTGTTCCTATGCTGTTGGTGTTTGTGAGTTTGTGCGAAGTGAAAGTAAGATATAAAAACAAATGCAATAAATATCCACGACTGGGATTCGAACCCGCGGCACAGAGAACAGGTCAGCTTCGCTGGCAGCTGCGCGAGAGCAGTGTGATATCGCCACAGCCCAACACGCCTGATTTATGTATTGTAGCAAATGGAGGTATGCAGAGTCGGAGAGATTCGCCAACAGTTTCACTGTTGTGCGAGCCCGACCCGGTGCCTCACCTCGGCGCATTTTAACCAGGGCCGCCTTAAGGTCATGCAACTCAAAAGGGGCGTCTAAATCCTGATTTGGCTTGCCGGAGTACGTGTACTCGGGCCCAACCGGGTCATTTGTGCGGAAGAGATACCTGTTGCACAAAGTGTCCGCAAGTTGCGCCGTCGTACCTTGGTACCCGTCCAGAGCCCGCCGGAGCTGTTTTTGCGTCTCCCCTTTCGTTTGAGAAGGGTCGATGAGGATGCGCAACAGACGCCAAGCCCCCTTCGAGCTCACCTGACGCGCTGCCGAGTTGCAGCGTTCTATCCAATTGGTGTCTGTGAGCTGGGCGGCATATGCCGCAGCCTGCTCCGTAAATTGTGCAATGCGAGCTCTAAGCTTGCGATTCGTCTTGTGTTTCTTCCATCGTTTTGTTAAGCTCCGGCGCGCCTCCCACAGATGCAGGAGGTGATTGTCCACTGCGGGGATCTCGTCGGTGGTGTGAAGTGTTTGCGTGTGTTGTTTCTGTATGTTGGTGGCCTGTGTTGCCCACTCCGCATAGCCGTCGGAGAATAGTACCGGAGGGACGTCCTGAGTTCGAAATTGGTGCCAATTGGTTATTTTCGCCTGGCCCCATTTTTTACGGGCTGCCTTCGCCAAAAGCGTGATAAGGAGAAGGCAGTGGTCGCTGCCCAGGGTATCCCCCAGGTTCTCCCATGTGGCGTTTGTAGTGTTCCTAACCAGACATAAGTCAGGACACGTGTCCGCTCCCACTCGAATGGAAAACATCGCTTGTAACGTTCATCCCCAAAGCAGGTAAAGCCTTGACTACGGACAACTTGAGACCCATCTCATTAACCTCGTGTGTGGGAAAGCTCATGGAGACGATGGTCCGGGTCGCCTCTTTCCATACATGGAGGGTAAGGGCCTCTTTGCAGACACTATGTTCGGGTTCCGCCCGCACATGTCTGCACAGGATGTCCAACTACACAGGGGCATAATACGACCGACAGCCATGCAACAAAACGACAAGGCCATTCTCGCCCTCGATCTTAAGGGGGCGTTTGACAATGTTAAACATGGCACCATACTCTCTAACTTGAACACCACTAACTGCGAGGCGAAGGTCTTCGCCTATGTCAGAGACTTCCTCTCTGCGCGTCAGGCACTCCTCCGGATCGAGGACGAGGAATACGGCCCGTACTCCATGGGTACACGAGGTACACCACAGGGGGCGGTATTATCACCGCTTCTTTTCAACATCGCCATGATGCACCTGCCCGGCCGACTGGATGAGGTGGATGGCATAAAACACGCACTCTACGCAGACGACGTTACAATCTGGACAACTGAGGGGAGCCTTGGGGAGATGGAGGACCGCCTTCAGCAGGCCGCCTCCATAGTCGAAGCATATGCTGCCGACTGTGGTCTCAAATGTGCTCCCGCCAAATCAGAGCTTCTACACGTCAGGACAAACCACAAGGACAAGACGTCTCTACACATATCTCTGTCGGGCGGTCCCATCAGAGAAGTGGCGGAGCTCCGGATCCTGGGTCTGTTCATCAATAACAAACTTAGGCCGGACTCTACTATAGCGAAACTCAAGAGCACAGGTGAACAGGTAGGGCGCATGATCCGCCGTGTTTCCAACAAGCGGGGTGGTCTGCGGGGCAGGGACGCGCTACGGCTCGCCTATGCCTTCCTGACCAGCCGGATCCTCTACGCCGTGCCGTACCTACGCACCACCAAACAACAAGACGAGCGCATTGACGCCATCATCAGGAAGGCAACAAAGCGAGCACTGGACCTCCCGGTGGCTACCTCCAACGCCAAACTGAAGGCGTTGGGAGTGGTAAACTCCTATCAGGAGTTGTGGGAGGCCCACCTCGTGAACTAATATACGCGGCTATCGCAGACGGTGCCTGGGCGCCGCCTGCTAAACCGCTTACACATCCAACACACATGCATACCAGAGGGGACAGAGAACAAACCGGTGCTGTGGCGCCACATGCTTTTGGTCGCTCCGCTCCCGCGTAACATGGACATGACTTCACATGAAGGCAGACGACAAGCGCGGGTTCGCACGCTTGAGAGGCAATATGGCTCTAAAGAGGCCGTCTATTACATGGACATCACAGGGCCGTCGCCCGCGGGATTCTTCACGGTTGCCGTAGTCCACCGGGAAATGAATGTCGATGGGCTATCTTTTCGGGCCCCAAATTCAACACGAGCGGAGGAAGTCGCAATAGCTTTCGCTGCCGCCGATCCAAAATCGGAAACGGTTATCACAGACTCTCGCCGGGCCTGTGAACATTATCTTGCAGGCGAAATATCACCTCTTGCCTCGCAAATTCTAAGACGCGCTCTCGCCGATCCAACTCGCACAAAAGTGATCTGGGCTCCTGGCCACCAGGGTCTACGAGGCAATGAGGCCGCTGATGCGGCCGCCCGAGCGCTCACACACCGGGCTCCTCATCCTAGCTCTCATGGCTCAGAAGCTCATAACCCGCTTCTGCGGTTCCGCGAAATCCTAATTTATTATTGCGACAGCCACCGTCTCTACCCGGCACCTGCCAAGGGGCTGAGTAAGGCGGAGGAGCGAACTCTGCGGCGCATGCACACAGGAACCCTTCTCTGTCCTGCAATAGCAAAACACTTCGATCCGAAAACACGCTGCCCGAACAGTGGAGAGATCTGCGATATCTTTCACATGGTGTGGGCATGTACTCAGAATCCTCACCTTCCCCCCTCCCCCACCCCCACCCGAGAGGCATGGGAGACTGCCCTCCTCAACTGCTCCACACTGGAGTCCCAAAGGGCTCTGGTCAAGCGGGCGCGAGACGGGGCCTCGTCATGCGGTGTCCCGGACTAAGGATACCGACCATGCAGCAGGGTTTTTTTTTACCCTCAAGCTATCTTTCATTAAAGTTTTTCACCACCACCACCACCACCCAACACGCCTCGGGTTAAACTGCAACACACTCTCGCGCAGTGCACTAAACATCGCCTCCTTGAGCAACTAATACTGCTATGAAACTAACATTCGCGCTCTGAGCTATGCGGCGGTAGTGACAGAGGGTAGGTAGGTAAAAACTTTATTGATGAACCAAGTAAGGCAAGGAAGTAGGGAAGGTTTGGTTGACTTGGTTCTTAATCCCGGTTGGCGGCCATCAGTCCATGACTTCTGGCGACCTTCTTCGCCCGTTCCACCAGCTTCTTCTGTGAGGCCGGCTCGGAGCTAGAGACCGCGATCTCCCAACCTTCTAGGTCTGTGAGGTTCCAGCGAGATGGTGGTTGGAGGTCTCGGCATATGAAGAGTATGTTTAAAATTTGCTCTCGGAGCCTCACAAAGAGATCATTCGGGCTTGTATTCATCCGAGTGTATTAGTGCCAGATAGGCCGGTGAAGGAAACGTTCTGGACTGGAGTTGCCTCCATATAGTCTGTTGTTCCTTCGTGAGGGCGTGGTGTGGTGGTGGATATGTGAGCCTTTCCTCCCAATAGTGTAGCGTAATTTCATTGTAGCTGATTAGTCTGTCCCGCGCGCAATCCCTCTCCACTGTTCGGCCTGCTCGATTGACGTACGCTCGAGCAATAGAGTGCGCCTCCTCGTTTCTGGGGTTGTCTCCGTGGGCTGGCACCCAAACTAATTGAATTGGTCTGGGGTGGTGGGGGTTTGATTGGAGAATTTTGTAGGTGGCAGAATGGATCTGTCCCTTTGCAAAATTCCTGATTGCAGCTTTGGAGTCGCTCATTATGAGTGTGGCAGTGGAAGATGCTATGGCCAGTGCTATGGCCGCCTCTTACGCTTCAAGAGAGGTGTTTGCCCTTATCGAGGCCGAAGATTTGTGTTTGAGGTCGTGTGACATCACGCTTAGGGCGTACGCTGGGTTGCATGGATATTCTGCCGCGTCTACATAGGCTGCGTCTTCGTTGTCCACGTGTTTTTTATACAGGGCTTTGGCGCGTGCTTCGCGTCTTTCCCGGTTGTGGGCTGGGTGTACGTTCTTGGGTAGTGGGTGGACGATTAGCTTTTCCTTGATTTGCTTAGGAGTGCTGTGGTTGTTGTCCGTTGGTTTAATGTTTAATGCGGGTAGAATGTATCTGCCGGTGATTGTGGAGGATAGTCTGTCCAATTGTGTTGCGCGGTTGGCTTCAGTCAGTTCTTGTAGAGTGTTGTGGACCCCCATGCGGAGGATCTGTTGTTAGAGGTCCCTTGTGTGAGAGTTAGGGCTGATTTGTAGGCCTGTCTTATTAGCGAGTTTACTTTTTCCGCTTCTATCTTTGTGAGGTGAACATAGGGGAGTGTGTATACCTTTCTGCTAATCACGAATGCTTGCACTAACCACCTTAGGCCATGTTCTCGCATGCCTCGGTGCTTGTTTGCTATTCTTTTGATTAGCCTGATGGTTTGATGTGTCATGATCATGAGTTTGGAGCGTGGCTCTGTATTGAGGCCGTTGCTTTGAATGAACATTCCCAGAATGCGGAGTTTCTGTACCTCCGGTACTGGGAGGCCCCCGACCTTCACTTGTATAGAGGGGTTTCCCTTTTTGTGACGGTCCGCGGTCGGGTGGAGCAGCAGGTTTTCGGATTTGGTCGGCGAGCATGCGAGGCCTATACAGGCCGCGCACTCGGCTACCGCGTCCGCTCCCGCTTGGAGGGTTTTCCTCCATTTCGCCGACATTTCCCGTGGTCGTCCACAGGGTGATGTCATCTGCGTAGAAGGAATGGGACAAATGTGGCATGCGCTGTAATTTTTGTACCATCAGTATGAGGGCAATGTTGAAGAGTAGTGGAAATAAAACGGAGCCTTGGGGTGTGCCCCTGCTTCCTAGGGGGAAGGGGGAGGATTCCGCGGACCCAAACCTTATCTCCGCCGTTCTGTTATTAAGAAAAGCGGTTATGTAAGCGTGTGTTCTAGTACCTACGCCTAAGTCAGATAGGGCGCTTAGTGTGGCTTTTTGCTGGACGTTGTCAAACGCTTTCGTGAGGTCTAGGGCTAGTAGTGCTCTCGTGCGCTTGGCGTGTCTGGGGTGTAGAAATTCTTCAGGGATCTGAAGCATCACGTCCTGCGTGGACAGGTTGCTTCTAAACCCCAGCATCGTATGGGGGAAGAGATGCTGGTGGTGCATGTGGTTTTGGAGACGGTGGAGAATAACGTGTACGAGGAGTTTTCCCAGGCATGAGGTGAGCGATATGGGACGGAGGTTCGCCAATTGAAGTGGTTTTCCTGGCTTTGGAATAAAGGTGACCTTAACGTGGGCCCATTCCGGAGGAAGGCTGCCCTCCCTCCAGTGTTTGTTGAACAGTTTGGTTACGGCTTGGATCAAGTTTTCGTCCAGGTTCCGTAATGTTTTGTTCGTGATTTTATCTCCGCCCGGCGCCGACGTGGTGCGCAGTTTGTGCATAGCTGCTCTCACTTGCCACGTCGATATGTCTTCGTCGAGCTCGGGGTTCGGAGGGCCTGAGTATTGGGGAGTGGGGTCCTAGGTGTGGTTGTGAGATACCTGTCTTTTAAGTTCTGGATCAGGGTGCTGTCGTCCACATCTAATTTGTGAGCGATGCGGGATATGTTACGTTGTTGGAAGGCTTTAATGTTCTCTGGTTCCAAGAGGCAACGTAGAAGTTTCCAAGTGTCTTTGAGTCCCAGATTTCCCGCCATGCGGTTGCAAATCTGGCCTCACTGCTGACGGGTTAAGCTGCACGTGTCTCGATCTTTTTTACTAAGGACGCTATCCTTAGTTTTAGAGGTCTATTGTGTTTGTTTTTGAGCCACCTTTTTTGTATACTGGAGTTTGCTTCCTACATGTGAAGAAGTCTGCTGTCCACGATGTCCGTTTCCCGACGGCTGGGGACTTGGGATATGGCACTTCCGACGTCCTTCGTGAGCGTATCCAACCATGTTGAAATATGTTCTATGTCAGCAGGGGATTCCTTCCGGAGATTCCTGAATTTATCCCAATCTGTGATTGTAAGTTGTCATTTTACAGAGGGGGTGATTGACTTCAGTACGAAGGTTGTTTGAATGATGTAGTGGTCGGTGCCTAGGGAGATCTGCATGTTGATCCCCTGACATTGTGCGATGTTTTTGGTGATTGTGAGATCTGGGGTGGTGTTTAGCTGCACGCTGTTTCCTATGCGCGTGTGCTGTTGTGTATCGTTAACAATGGTTAGGCCCTTATTTTGCATTAATGTCCAGAGTTGTGATCCATTTCTGCAGTTGTGCTTGTAGCCCCAGCTTATGTGTCTCGCGTTAAAATCTCCTAGGATTAGTAGCGAGCTTTTCGCGCTGATATTTAACGCTTTTCGAATGACTGCGAGGAGGGGGGTCCGCTGCGTTTTGGGGCACTGTACGTGTTGATTATGAATAAGCTTGAGCTTCTTCTAGTTTTTAGAAGGAGCTCTATCAAGTGGCAGTCTATATTTTCTTGTTCGATTGGGTGATCTGTAGCGGTGTAGGCTCTATGGGCAAGGGTGGCTATCCGCGGTGTGGTGGATGTGTTTTGTTGGTGAGGTGTGTAGTTGAGGAGTTTTGCAGGGGTTTGCGTCTCCTGCAACGCGATTACCGCTGGGACTTACGCGTCGGAGAGTGATCGTATGTAGAGCTGCACGTTGCTCCGTTTAGTGCGGTAACCTCTGCAGTTCCACTGCCAAACACTAAGTTCCTTGCGTGTTGCTTCCCTCATGAACTAGCTTAGCTGGGGCGATTGGGTTGAATGTGGGTTGGGTGGAGGAGAGTTTGTCTAGGCTGCTTTGATGGTGAGCAATGACAGCACCTTGTGCACTCATCTTTTGCTCGAGCGCTGCCAGGCGGCTGTTGACTGTTGCTGCCCAAGTGTTGGTTTCCTTGGACATGTTTTCTATCTTTTGTTCGAGGATATTAATAGCCCTAAAGATTGTCTCGAAGGACATTGCGCTATCGGCTGTGGTTGAGGTCGGTTCCTTAGCCTTGCCTTTCAAGGGAAGGCATTGTGTGGGGGAGCTCGGTGTGCTGGCTACTGGTGTAGCAGTAGGTATATCTCTGGGGAAATCCATCTTTTCTGGGGTGGTTGATTTTTGCATTACTAGTTGAAGCTGCTTGGTAATGTTCTCGATTTGTTGGCTTTGTTGCTGGATTTGCTTGTTCTGTTTTTCTAGCTGTGTCTTTAGCTGGTATCCCCCCGGACCAAGGAGGGAGATCGCCGGCCCCAGCTCACCTGTTTTTCGGACGCTTGGCCTCCGCTGCCCAGGGGTGGGAAGGACGGTGATCCCTTCCTTCTTCCTTTCGGTAGAGTAGAGTTGCTCCTCGTTCCAGACTTGGATCTGGAGCGGGAGTTGGCGCGCCCTCTCGAGACTGACCGCTGCCGGCTTCGTGACAGTCGGTGGGTCGACGACTGCTCCCCCTCCGTTTCTTTGGTAGATTTGGCGGTAGTGCCTGGTTTCTTCTTGCGCGGGCAGTTGCAGCGAACCTTGCATTCTTTTGAAGCCGTAAAGTGCGATCCGTTGCACAGGATGCATTTGACGTCGCACATGGGTGGCTCGGCTGGTGGATGATTCTCCCCACATCTGCGGCAGAGATTTTGGCGAGGATCCGTACACACGTCGCTCCGATGTCCGGGCTTCCGACAGTTGAAGCATGCTTCGGCTTTTGCCAAGAAAGGGTAGCAGTTGTAGATTGGTCTATAGAATTTGAGTTGCCCGGGGACCTTCTTGGTGTTGATGAAAGTGACAAGGGTAGACTTGCCTAGTTGCCTCGCGTCGGAAATGGTGTAGAAATCACTCTTGTTGTAGGTTTGGAGGTCGTAGACGATCTCTTCTGCCTGCTGGTCATAGATGGCGTTGTAGAGTTCGCCTCGGATGGCGTTGTTCGGTTGAGCTATGTAAGCTTTCACCGGGTACGTCGTGTCCCCGACGAGTAGGGAGGTGATCTGCACGTAGCGCGCCGTGCGCTCTTCTGAAGGCGTACTCACAGTGAACGAGTTGTTGCGGGTATTTATACGGATGATGTCCTGTTGACGTACAGCTTCCACGGGGAGATTCAATATGGTGCACAGAAAGGAGAGCAGGAAGCCCCCGTTGTGCTGGCGAAGGTCTAGGCCTCCGTTGGGTCGGAATATAACTTTCAGGTCTAGGGTAGGCAATTTCGGTAGCGGAGCCTGGCGATTGAGTTTAGGTAGAGTGGGCGAAGACGACTTGCCTTTTTGGGGCTGGGCCGGTGTGGCGAAACCGGCCGGTGGCGAAGACTTGGGTAGCGAGGCCGTGGCAGAGACGGCTTGCTTGGACGAGAACGAAGGTGGGTGCGCTAGCTTGCGGGCCGTAAATGCCGGGGTCCATCTCGGATCGGTAGCAAACTCTTGGGGCGTGATGTCTTCCCCTTCAACTTGGTAAGCCATGCTGCTGCACGCACGCTCGACGTCGAGAGAGGCCATGGCCGTGCACGAATCGTGTGGTTAGGCCTGGTTTCGCCAAGGCGTTCTGTTGTCGAGCTATGCCTGGCTCGAGGCCAAGCGAGGCGTCCGCCCCGCGTTCGGAGCAATACTGGAAAATGTAACGCAAAAGTCGGGCTCGAAAGTCCCGAGACGTGGATGAAAACGATGTGGAAACCCTTTACGAACCGATTGCAGCAGCTTTCAGGTCATGGGTCCTTGAAAAACCGCACAAAAGAGTAGAAAATTCCGGAGCCGACGCGACACACGTTCGCTCGCTCTGATGACCATATGGCGGTCCCCTGTAATTCTCTCGTAGTGACACTGAGAAGGGCTCTACATGCATTGGCGTGGACAACGTTGTGGCAGAAACATGGCACTAGAGCAATCCCCGTTGGCGTTGACAACATTGCTGCAAAGACGTGGCACTAGAGCACAGGCCGCCGGCGTACATAACAGGTATATTGACAATGACGATGAAGAAGTTGGAGGCGCGCATAACTGGCCCTGAGGGTGAGTGGGCACCTCAATCGCGCTTTCAGATGCGCGGTGATGGTGTCCACCTGCGAAAAACTGCAATTTCGCACAATAATTCATGCGTAGCAATCCTAAAGCGCCTGCATTTTTTTCCCATGGTCTCTATTTGCGGCCCCGTTGCTCTCAACCCTGCTCTGGGGGTTCATTCTTCACTATTTGTAAATCACTCGGTTTAGTACGTATCTTATTTCTCAGTCAACCTCTCTATCACAAAAATCTTCAGCTATTTCTAGATGTTTCTATACATTGCTCCCGTGGATAGCCCTAAAAAAAAGCAGATGCGTGTTGACGTGCGTGGTCTGTAATTGGCATCTGAATACATTCCTCTGAGGTAGAGAAGTCACAGAAGAAAGTACTGGAATGCAGCAACAAGGAAACTGGCAATAACAACACAAACTAGGAAGGGTGTGGAACCAAAGCAGTTAAAAAGATGCGTGACTTGGGTATTCAATGTACTGAACCGAATCGCGATGCATAAATGAAACTGCCTGCAAGAATAAATCCCCCCGATATAGAAGTGTGACATTTTTGTTAAAAAATGGGGCCTCAGGTCAGCACTTAAACAAAATTAGTTCCAAGTACACTTGCTCGCAGCAGGGAGCAATTTGGTCACAAACATGCCGAACTTGTACCACCAGACGGGGTTCTTTGTTAATTGTTTTTAATTTGTTAATTTGTTGTTGTTTACGCTGGCTAGCTCCACAAACGTAGATGGGAGCAAACAGAAGAGTTGGAGTAATTTGAAATATGCAATGCACTGGCTTGTATTCATCCCGAACGTTAGACATCGAAATGTGGCGACTAGATGGGTTAAAGTTTAGCAGGGCAAAGTTTGACGATGCAGCATTTTGCATTTAATTACTTACTCGTACGTCACACCACATAAATATGCCCCTCAATAACCAATCTAACCGAGATAAAAAGATAGTGCAAAATTTTGCAAAATTCGCTATGTTTCTTTGTCTGCACTCGCAGAAAACAAAAGAAGTAAGAAAAACAAGTGTCATACTATTTCGTCAAGCAAACGAGGAATGTCGGAAAGAAACCTTTATGCTTTTGGCACACTGAGCGTTAAAGTAGTTTTGTGATCCCGTTCCGGCTTTGGTGTCCCTTAGAGTATTCAAAATTATTACAAAAACAAGCCAGCGCTCTCATCAGCAGCTCAAATCGGCCCAATATATAGTGCACATGCCTGAAATGATGGAGAAAGCTCTAGGCGCTTGATTAGTGCCACTTCTCTGCATTAATCACCGAGAGTATCGTATGTGGGAGGTGCAGGGTTCGATTCCCAAAGCCACCGGGTAAGAAAAGGCTACCAATAGGCACAAGCTTTACCCTGGCTTCGCGCTCGGCTTCTTTGGTGTGAAATGCTTGTAATAGGCCTTGTAATAGGCTGCGCCTCTGCAAATAAAACTAACACTCTACAAAACATTTGTGCGGCCAAAGCTAGAATATTCGTGTGCAGTACCGGATCCCAGTCAAATCACATTGATCAACACACTTGAATCCATTCAAAATCGCGCAGCACGTTTCATCGTACCAAACTATTCCCGCCATGCCGGCATTACTTCCATGACAAACACCCTTACCCTGCCGGACCTGTGTTCACGCCGTAAATGTTTTCGACTCTGTCTTTTCCATAGAATGTATCATCACAACCCTGTATTAAAGGATCATCTTTCTGCTCGCTCATCATACATATCATCCCGTTCTGACCACATGTTTATAGTTGCTGTTCCATTTTCAAGAACAAAAGTGTGCCATTATTCATTTGTTCACAAAACCAGCGCAGACTGGAACGACCTTCCACTGTCCATCGCTGCCATTTCTGATATCTACAATTTCAAGACTACTGTATATTCCGCCGTTTTGTAAAACAATATTGTATAACACGGACTGTTTATTTCATATACCTAACCACTCCTTTCTGTATTTCCTTCGGGCCTGGAAAGTATCCGAAATAAATAACATACATACTGTTTGGCACCGTTCGGCATGATTTGTACTTGCGGTATTAAAATCCGTGATCATCAGCATCAACATGATTGATTTCAGAGCATGGTGCAGGCAAAAGCTGGAGCGTCAAACTTGAACCTTTCGCTGCCATTGCAATTTTGGTGTCATTTACCTATACGTCGTGCCTCTGCGATCACGTAACAAATGTGGTACGTTAAATATCAGACAGACGGCATCATTTATCAGGCTGTCTTTGACCATCGAGGGAAAGATATTAACGCTCCATGTGCATAGATATTTCTTCCCTTCTACGTTCGTATCGGTTTTCATCTCGCTTATCGCAGGAACTACGTACATATTAATATCATAGGCGCATTACAGCCGGTAAAATGCGGTATGCGAGTGGCGCTGATAACTTAAGGAGCATTGGGAAACCTATTTTCCAGAAATGCAAGAAATTAAAACAAAACGGGAACACTTTGTAGCACGCAGTCTGTCTGAGAATTTTTTTATTTCAAACGCACATGATAAATCTAAAGCCCTGTGCGGAAGCAGCATGATCAGTCACAGAGGCGCCCGGCTGGGGTGCCGAAAATATTTACTTAGTTGCACTTGATGTTGAAAAGCTAAAGCTCTCGTGTCTGTCCACATTTACTGTCAGGTTGTCCTGAATCCCGGCTGCTGCTTCTTCAGTAACTGTACTATCCCTCGGGACCATTAACATCCTAGCTCTTTCCCATAACAGTTGCGTAACACTCATAGCGCGGGCGCAAGAGACTCATTTCTGAAACGTAGTCGGCGCCCTACAACGCTTACACTTACGGCGGCGCTTGACTTTAACTTTTCTCCTAGTTTATGATTTTTTCTTTAAACCTGGTGGGTTCGGGACAGAAAAATTCAGGGGGGCACATTGTTGACCCAAAGTGCGGTGAGGCGAAAGCCTTAAGCGCGGTGTTGCTGCTTGTGTCACTGATGCGTGGTTGAGATGTTAAGCTTCACCTCTAAGAGTGGAACGCGACAGCGTCTTGCAACGCTGCCAAGGAGTCTATAGAACGGCATTGCCCGTTCGGTTCCAGGCCTTGCTCGTCGGTAAATTGCTTTTTGAGGAAAGGGAATGTATCTGTCTCTCATATCTAGGTGGACACGTAAACCTCGCCGTAACGGGAGGGGAGGAAGGTGGGAGTGAGCGAAGACGCCGTATTCGCTAGACATGCCTTTGTTCATTCCAAACCATCGAGCTGGCATGGCGGAGTGGTTAGCATGCTCGTCTCGCACTCCGGAGACCGGGGTTCGGTTACCGCGCTCGACCAA
This sequence comes from Amblyomma mixtum, assembly GCF_055824585.1. Lineage (NCBI taxonomy): Eukaryota > Metazoa > Arthropoda > Arachnida > Ixodida > Ixodidae > Amblyomma > Amblyomma mixtum. Next base: position 88,726,372 of record NC_143012.1, read on the forward strand.
TTTCCTAATTGGTTTTATTTATCTGGCCAGACTATAAAGGTTAATTAGGCTAATTTGGTAATTAAGCAATTAACTAAACTCAGTCCCACTTACTTGGAGCATCACTATACGATCCCTTTAATTGGTTGCATGGTTACTAGCCAAAGTACAATTGGCCCCGTTTGAAATTCGCGCACAGTGACGTCCCGACCATTTCGACCAATTGAAAAGCATGACATTTTGGTCGAACCCTCCTGCTTACTACGATGAGGCATTAAAGGCTTCCGCCTTAAAAACGCATCAATCGCCTTACAAATGGCCTCACCGAGCAAATTCAAATTTGAAGTTCCCATTGTACAGTCGCCCAGAGGCGTGTCTAGAAAGCTCGAACGGCACACGGGGGATACACCCGCGTCATTTACGAGTGGCCTATAGACCTTTTTCAAGTGCGCGTGGCCATCTTTCGGCAGCAGCGGCGTCTTGCGTCTGGCCGATTTCTCCGCCATGTTGGCCTGGGTGGCAGCCGCTGCAATACAGGCAGCGAGACTCGCCGCGCTGTTCAGCCTTATCCGAGTGTTGATTTTTGCATGATTTTGACCTGCAAAGTGTTGCACTGCCGGCCGGTATGCACTGAGCAACTGTGATCAAAATGGCCCGCCAGAAAGCCGCTAAACGAATTGCGCAAACGTGCATAGAAGCGCACCTCCAGTGTTGATTTTCGGCACAACTTGCAGGGAAGCATCTGCGTCGCCGCTCGCCGAAGCGCGGGCCGTTTGTGCCGAAAATCAACATTGGAGGTGCGCTTCTATGCAAGTTTGCGCAATTCGTTTAGCGGCTTTCTGGTATTTATAATGGAGACATTTATTAATGCGAGCACGAAACTTGCTGAGCGCTTTTATGTTGTAGTTATAATTATAAAAGTAAAACTGCTTCGTTCCGAGCTAACAGCAGTGTTGCTGTCAAGCGCTTAAGCGGTCTGCTCTGCGGTGCGCCGGTGACACGAATAGAATGAAACTGCGTTCGACTGCATCTTTCACTACATTTTCCCTCTTCACTGTCCTAAAAAACTGTACTTTCTGTAATGCTACATGGATTAAGCATCGCTGAAGCGCATCAGCGCACTGAATTCTGTTGCGGCTTTTGGCTTTGCATAAATTTCTTGATTACTTCGTACTAACGGTAAAATGGTTGGTGAAGCGTGCAAATGTAGGGTGGTCCACTCTTAGAGTGAACATGCGAGTGTGTGGCCGCGCTCTTCGGAGCGCCATTGCGTCCGTCGGCGCCGCGTGTCGAAGCAATGTGTCACAGGAACAGATTAAACTTCGCGTCGTCTGACATTTCGCTAAACTCCGAAAAAGATGTAGTAGAGAGGCACCTTGCCTTCGAGCGCGATGTACTTTATACACTCGAAACTGGTGCACCTGCTGTGACAGTTCCTGAGGGGCGTATCTGCTTGGTCCGTCTCGGGTGCGGCCGCTGATTAATGCCGAAAGAGCGAAAAAGCGCGTGCGTGTGGTCGGGTGGGCACTGCGGGCCTGCTGATTGCAGGTCCTTAATAGGCACATTTTTTTTTAAACAATCTGCACTTTGCATTATGGCGTCAGTTGAAAATCGTATTTGGTCGAAGCATGCGATGTCACGATGCAAGGTGGACACGTCAAAGCTGCGGCCTTCAGATTTTTAAGTCCTGCTGGTTTATCGGATATTTACTGCAAGCAAACAGGTGTGGCATTTGTGCAATGCATCATGCCTTTCAAGTACTGTCAAATAGCTATATTTACAGTGCCGTTGTCGTTAATTATCAGTCGCCAGTGTCGGCAGTTATAACAGAAATGTTTCATGTAACCCGCAGTGCTGCTGCATCATTTACCCAAATTATTACTTAGGTTTTGATTTTGCAAGGGTCACAGACGACACATATCTTAGCGACATCAGCAGTAGGTGCTCGCGTGTAAGGTATGTGTAGCTGCAACAGCCCGCAACCGCACTGCCACCATGGCCATCTGTGTTCTTCACACTGCTCCGCTTCAAGCCGCCTTCGCTTCCTGTAGTTGTTTGAACAGCAGACGACTGCGCAGTGGTTTCGCGAAGACCTCGTTGCAGCTTTAATCGCACATACACCCAAATCGGGCCACTACAGCTAAGCAACCGCAACAAGTAAACACGGATAACCGCAGAGAACGCACGGGCACGGACACCGCCTTTCCGAACCAGCCAGAGAGGAGGAAAGCAACATGGCAGTGTTCGGCGCCCTGGGAGCGAGGCTGAAACTGAAAAAGGTCGATAGCTCTAAACAAGACTTCATAGAGCATACACATTTCCATGGATCGTGTTGAACTATCCATGCCTTTAAAAGCTATATCGAACGAGCATAAATGCACAACAGGGCGCGCCGTTCCATCGCTCTAGGTCTATGGAAGAATGCTCATCGCTCATGTCATGTTCCTCACTTCATGTTGCTCCATAAGCTCTCCTTTCTTGGTGTAACAAATGACGCATATCAATGGATTAAAAATTATCTTGAAGGGCGCAAGCAACGCGTCTTGGTCGACGGTTGTTTTTCAGATATGGCGACAGCCACTTCGGGAGTTCCGCTGGGGTCGGTGTTAGGGCCATTGCTGTTTTTAATTTATGTCATTGACATAGCAGGAAATGTTAATTGCCGGGTGCGGTTGTACGCCGATGATTGTGTTTTGTACCACTCAATTAAATGGCATTGTGACACAGATTACCTTCAACAAAATATAGACCGCATTCAAGAATGGTGAGATAAATGGAGCATGGAGCATGAGGCTGTGTTTCCTTTACGCACAGGCGCACTCCAATTAACTCTGAGTAAGTTTTAAATCAGCAGCTTTTATCTAAAGTCTCGGATTATAAACATCTTGGTATTTACTTTACGGCTGACCTTACCTGGAGAAAACAGGTTGAATACATAGCAACAAAGGCGTCGAGAAGGTTTAACATCAGGTCAATCATGGAGTATGTCTGTGCTGCATGGGACCCATTGTGCTATTCTGGAGCGTGTTCAGAATCGTGCTGCGCGGTTTGTTACTAACAGCTATAGTTTTGATGTTCTTAGTAGCAGCATTAAGGGGGATTTGGAGTGGGACTCCCTTAAAAAGCGCCGATTACAGATTAAACTGGAATTTCTCTACCACATCTATTTTAATAAAACTTTCATAAACCCTAAAACTTATTTGCTGCCAACCTATTTTACATCGAAAAGTTGCGATCATGAATGAAAAATACGCGAGAGGCAATGTCGTTGCGATGCTTTCAAGCACTCCTTCTTTCCGCATACCACCAATAAATGAAATAAGCTTTCTCTTGCTGTTGTTGAATGTCGGTCTCATTCTTTGCAGTTCGCACCCCGCCTGTGAAGTTCGCTGAACTTTCCGATGTGTCATCCAGCCTCCAGCACAGTGCACGGAGCGAGGCTTTGACATGTGCACCTGTCCCCGATCAAAGGCATTCCGAATTCAGGGAACCGTGGACGCACGACGGAGACTCGGTGGCTGCTCTATTGTTGCTGGCGGCATCGTCGCCATAACACTCGTTCTCTCTCCGTCTTGCCTCTCCACCACAGATACTTTCTAGCGCGCAGCTTTCTACAGTGCAGTGTTTGAATGCCTGCAGTCGTCGTGTTTGTGGCCAGTGGATGTTTTTTTTAACCTTCTCGTGTCCCTACGGATTACTGTGAGGACAGGTGTACGGTGGACGTTCGCTACGCGATGCGGCGCCGATGGGTCTATGAGCGTCGGATACTCAGAAAGGGCCCATAGTTAAACTGCAGTTGCCACTGGACGCTGGACCCCTCAGCGACAGCTTTCCTTATTTTTCATAACTAACCTAACTAACTAACTAACCTACCTAACTAACTAACTAACCTACCTAACTAACTAACTAACCTAACTAACTAACTAACCGTGCCATACGTGTGTCCCGTATGCACGTGCGCGGAGAGGGAAACGAAGAGGAAGGCAGAGGTTCGGAACGCACTGAGTTTTGTGCTGTTTGTATGCGTGCTCGGAACCTCTCTTTTCCCAAGTATGCCATTAGCAAACATCCTTTCCCCAGTCTTTGATTGGCTGACGGAAACTTTATTGTCCTTTCCCTAAGCATTGATTGGTGAGAAGTGTCGCCTATTTTACTATTGGTTGCTGTCCCCGCAAAGGGCGGAGAGAGAAGGCTTAAAACGGTACGCTCTCGGTTAAGTGGGGCTGATTTCGTGTAATCAGTGGTTCAGTCATGTTGTAAATACTTTTCTCCTTGCTTGTTTCTTCTCGTTTTTTTATGTGTTAATAAATAGTTAACCTCCTTATCCCGCCGTCGAGTAATGTGATTGCTTTCGAGTCCGAACCATCAATCCATCAAGAAATCCGATTTCATCATCATCAAATGTTTTCTCACATCTCCACTTGAAGAGAAACTCAACTGCAGCAACGCGATTTCAGCGTACAAAGGGGACATCTCCATGTTACGTTGCAGAAGGTCATGGTGCAAATCACAGTCCTTGGACCTCTTCGTTAAAATCACGCGAGTAGAAATAAAGCACTGCAGTAGTTGGTTCTTGCTACCTGACTATACCTCAAAAAGCACAAATTCCACATGCGAAAATAGGTAATTTTAACATTGAATGAAGAAGTGTGTACGCGCGAAAAGTTCAGGCTAGAACATCTGGAACACTTATTTGCGCCTACACATAAAGCCTTTCGCTTGCGCATAGCCGCGCATTATGCATAGTGTTCTTGCGTTTGCAGTCGGTCCAGACTGTTGTGCAGATCTGTTTCATTGCGGTGTTATGTTTATAACTGAAGTGTAAGTACAACTTTAAATAATTATTTTTGATTCTTTATTTCATCGCAGACATCAATTCGAATAAAATGAAAAACATATTCTATTGGGTTGTACAACAAACAAGAAGTTATAAATTAAGGTTCGCAGTATGTGCCTATTCAAAGAGCCTGTTATTATATAAATTCAATGCGCTGTGCTATTTGTAACAGAACTTCGCAAATTCTACTCGACGCCGGATTCAGTTCTGTTAAATGTGGCGGACGAACTACTTTGGATTGAATATTACAACTAGCATAGAGAAGACTTTTAAATGGACCTTTGGGCAAGAACCTGTCCCAAGTTTGTACAGGTGATTTCAATATTTACTAATGTTGAGGAGGGCTCCATTTTCACAAATGAATTTCATGCAAGAAACAGTTTCAGGCGCAGTCAAGACACACTTTCGTAGCTTTGTTGAGTATTCCAACCAGGTACAGGGGACATGTTAGTGTACGAAGACAAGTCCGCCTGCATGTCGTTCAAAGGTTATTTCAAAGTGTAATTTGCTTTGAACCCTTCCATTTAGATTACAAGAGGCACTCAGAGCTTACATTAACCGAATAAAACGTACATGGAGCCATTTAAACTCAGGTTTGGAATAACTTCGTAGCCTGGCGAAATATATATGAGAAGTAGAATTTTTTGCTGACGTGATGAGTAAACTAGTGCTGTTGGCTTATGCGTGCATGTCTGATCTGCTGAAGTTCAAGGTTAACTTCTGGGGTACACTGCAGCCATCACATAACAAGCTGAACGCACATGACTTAAGAGAGCATTTTCTAGAACACTCACAGAAGCGTTTTAATTCTCTGCGTTTTATTTATAAAACTCTTGTTCACTCACTAAAATCTGGGAGAAAAATAACTCGCTTATGCTCCAAGCTAACGATATATATGCACATAATTACCTATGATTTAATCCTAACTGAATATGAATGCAAAAAAATTCTGCGTCAACACTGCCTCAGCGTTCGCCTTAAGAGCGTTAGCTACGAGGGCTTCAAGTGTTTACATCATTGTGCTCACCAAACGTGGAGAAGATCAAATCCAAACATCAGCGGATATTTCATTTCCGGAAGAATCTTTTCTAAGACACAAGCAACACCATCTGCCTCATGGATTTCGCACTCCTATTGCGATTTACAGCCACGTTAGCGACATAGTTCATATTTCTTCATTATATCAGCTAATAAATTTTATAAACATGTGCATAACAACACGACGAATTGTTTGACATCATCCGGAACCCAATGCGACAGACGGTTCGGCCGTAATGGCCGTCTGAAGGTCCTCGGAAGGCTCGCTTTGGGGGCGGAAAGGTCGTCGGTGCAAATCTCACACATACTTTGGGCTTCATCTCCGTTAGTACTTTACCATCAAGAACATGATATGTCATCTGACATCGCTTAGAGCATTCTTCGCCAAATGGGTGGCCCACAAGTTTTATGCAAACGGTGGTCCAAGGGGGGGGGGGGGGGGGGCACTTCGATGGCCGCTATACTGGGACATATGCAATGATTTGAAAGTAAAGGTGTCCAGTGAGGCGCTACGGGCCCACTTTTGATATGTGATATAGTGTGGTCACGTGGTTTTGGTCAATTTGAGCTGCACTGCAGACAGACGCGTCCTTGAAAAACGTAAGTAGCAAGAACTAACGCTCTTACAAATGTCCAGTGCGTATCTACAACACCATAATGCTATCCTATATCGCTTTCGAACACGTGGTCTGAAAAAGCTTTCATGCGCCACTATTACATCAACGCGCATAAGCTAACAGGAAGGGGCAACCCCTGTCGCCAGCACACCCCTTTCAACGTTAAAGGTCTCCTTAAAAGCCATCGGACACATTTCGCTCCCTTAAAACTTGTCAAGGTTCCTTGTCAACGTGTTGCATTGTCTCCTGTGAGCAACACAGAGCACAGAAACTTCGTTAAACCTCGCCACCTAGACCCCGGGCACTAAGCCTTGCCTGATTTTTGGCGGGGAACTGGGGTCATTGTCATCGTCATCGTTAATTCTTTTAGCTGATGCGGATATCTTTAGGCACAGCATTCTTGGATGCGCCAACGTCAGCAGTGAGGTCAAAAAATCTTAGGTGACGTTCGCAATGGACCCCTGCGTATATGTACAGAAATTGAAGCATGCATGCCTTGCTGATGAATTCACATCACCCAATCCTTTCGCAACCCTGCTCATCGGACCCGTCTTCACAGTCCTTACAACCCTCGCATACTAAGATACGCGATATGCAGGTGCCATTGCCGCAGGTAAATTCCTGCTGCGAGCAGGTTGGTCCGCAGTCATTTTCGTCGGAACCGTCGTGACAGTCAACATCTCCAGCACACACGAATTCCTGCCAAATGCAAAGACCATTCCCGCAGGTGAACTGTGACTGCGAGCAGGTCAGCGTTTGGCAGCCTTTCTCGTCGGAACCATCGGGGCAGTCTTCGTCCCCGTCGAACTGGAGCGAGTTCAGAATGCTGCGACTATCTCCGCAAGGAAACCCCGACTGTGAACAAGTCGTATTCCCGCCATTCTTTTCGTCCGAAGCGTCAGTACAATCGTTGATACTGTCGCACTGCGAACACTTTCGGCGCTGAGTGGTCCGGACATAAAATCTTCAGGCCTGTAGATACGGGCCTCGCAAGCTAACGCACCTTCGTCCGAGTGGTCGTTGCAGTCGGGAAGGCCATCGCACTGAAGTTGGTCCCAAATGCACTGGCCGTTTTGGCATGCCAATTGGTCCTCCATACACGGGCAGTCATTCTCATCAGAGCCATCAGAGCAGTCTTTTTCTCCATCGCACAGCCATTGAAGGGGAACACACCTGCCACCGTATGCTCCGCTGCAGGCGAATTGGTCTGAGTTGCAGGTCTTGGGAGGACACGTTGCCGTATGTTCGTCCGATCTGTCCACGCAGTCTGGATGCCCATCGCAGAACCGCCAGCTCGGTATGGATTGACCATTGAGACATGCGAATTGTCCCTGCATGCAGTTTGGAGGTGAACAGTTTGTCTCGTCGGAAGCGTCGCCGCAATCGTCTTCGCCGCGCACCCTCATTTGAGAGGGATGCACTTGCCCAGTAGTGCGCAACTGAACCAGTTCGTCAGACAAGGTCGGGGCGTTGGAGTCGTGCTCAGGCAGTACGAATCTGTGGTCCTTAGTAGGAAAGCGAAGACCAGGAGCGACAATAGGCTCATGAACAAAACAGCTGGCCTGGAGTCATTCATAGTTCTGGCAACGCACGACTGCGAGGTTTTCTGCCGGTCACTTTTCTCCTTCTCGAACGACGTGTAGGAGTCAACACTGTCTTCGAGCAGTAGCCTTCTTAAGGGCTACTGTGAAACTCTTCGATGACGGACGAGTTACTCAGAGGGCCGAATGTCACAAACACCAGACAGCCCCGAAGAAATCACATCTATCTCTCTCCAGGGAAATTCAAGCGTGTTCAGTCTAGGCCACCTCAGTTGCTCCGCTTCTGGGTCGTGTATAACTGGCCCAACTGAACGAAGCACGGGACCGAATTGTGTTCCGCTAACCTGACAGTTGCAGCGGCACGCAGATAAACTGCAGCAAACGATGTCCTACGCACCTTCGGGCGGTCTCCTGCAGTCGGCAAGGCGAACACTGGAAAAATGGGTTCATGCGTTTCGAGCTCATGCAAAGCGCCTCGCAAGCCGGACGCTTTCTTCACCGCACGTTCAATAAACGTTGTTAGAAAGAGCAGTCGCAAGAACAGGCCGCCCCGTGCTGTGATGACGCGTTTACGGGGTTTGCTGACCGCATAGAGAAACGACTGTTTATTGTCCCTCACGGCAGTGACGCCATTTCCGGCCTGAGAGATGACAACTACATTTTACGCCATGGAGAATCGCACTGCACTGGGGAACGGTAGGGGCGCATGCGATCAAGTTTGCACGCCCCTTGGAAGTGTACGCTTTAGCATCAGGCCCACAGAACACAGGAACCCTCTGAGTTGTCGAATAAAATAAGGCCTGAACAAGCAAAAATTAAAAATTCACAGGGACACCTTATTACCTTGTGCTGTCAATAGTATAACATTAGAACCTGTTGACGCCTTTACCCGATGTCGCGTCACTTCCGGTGTGGTGATGATATTTTCGGTCTGACGATGTCACTTTACTCCAGCCAAAAGGAATTATTCGCTCTGGTGACGTTACTTTGTCCAGCCAATTGTAATTACCCGGCCTCCTGACGTCACTTTTCTTCAGCCAATGGGCCAAAGGTATAATGAATCAGATATTTTGTCCCTCGTGAGACTTCTAGTGCTATGGTATTAAAATAAATCCTGCAGAAATCAAACACAAAGCAAGCAATCCTTTCCCTCCTCAGCCTTGCGGGCTCACTGATAAGTACCCTACGCGGTGATCCGTACTCCATATGGCGCGTGGATGCCGAGTCTGAGGCAATGCGATGAATCCCTGAAGCGAAATAGTCCTCCCCTAGGCTGTCATTTTGCGTCCATGTCCAACATTGTCGAACAAAAATTTTAAAAATTGCAAAATTGTAAGACACTGCTCTGGAAGTATGCAAGGTAATGGTCAAATCTTCTGATCTGTTGCAAAACCTTCCAAAAGCGCCTGTCCCGTAGTCTTCTTTTCTTGTGTCCCTGTTCCTACGCTGTTTTTTTCGCAAAAGCTTTCTTTTAAAGTATTTCTATCGACGCATCGAACAGTCAAGAGTGCCATAGAGAACCGATGGGGAGTGGTGTTGACAATAGCAAATACTTTAATAGAAAAAAAAAAATACAGGACTGCCGTCGGGTGATCTACAAATATACTGACTGTTATATTGATATCTTACACCATATGAAAAAAACCTGCGCTCAAAAACGGTTTCTCGCTCAAAACGCTTTTGTCCATAACTGTACGGTATGTTTCGGTAAATTACAGTTTAAGGGAGCACCAAAAGGTTGTTTACCACTGTCCGGCGGTAGTTCATTGGCGAAGCACTGAAAGGATTGCAAAGGTTGTTTCTGGCGCTTCTTCTGTGATCCACGCGGGAAGCTAAAGAAAAGAACGATAGGTAATCGAAGCGCTTGAAATTCATAGGGTGGAGTGTTAGCACTCCGTCCGTAATATTGGTAAAGAAGGAGACAGATTACCTCTGCGAGCTTATGCCACGCTTGAGAGAAGCGCGACACTGGTGAGTACAGATTAAAATGTATATAATGGCATATAAGCGCAAGTAAAGTATTAGTTGATGTCCAGCGAGTCTTCTGTATTGTTATGTGTAGGGTGCAGTAGTACGCGTGCGTGTGTAAGCGCGCGTATTGTATGCTCACGCTCGCTAGAAGAAATGAATCTCGGAAGCGGTTACCAACTCTCCAAACTGAATGCATTAGCGAGCTTTCAGCGGTTGTCTTTGACATCTACGACTTGGTAAAACAGAGTGAATTTGAATCGAACAGATTAAGCTAAGCAAAAAAAAAATCCGAGGTTGCAAAGAAATTGCCATTTCTCAGTATTCACCCTTATATTCCATATTCCGGTGGCCTGAGTAAATATACAAAATGCGTCTCATTACAGACCTCATGTGGTTGTAATTAAGTAGAATGATTTTTATTGAAGCAATTTTCGTTTTAGATGAGAAAAATTATTGAATGGCATCACTACCGATGATTGTTATCACTTAATGCAATGGCACTGCAAAACGCAGTGGCTCCGCCTCGAAACCTTAATCTGCCGCGTACTCTTACAATCAGGCGTTCATGCTCCCACGTTCTGGTCGTAGCCGACACCATCTTTTCTCATGCGCCGTGCTAGCACGAGCAGTGACGCGCGGAGTGTCAAGGGATTCCGGAATTCGGCTCAGCGCACTTACAGGTTGCTGAAACTAACATTTTGCACAATTGGTTTTAAATAATCTTTCCATGTTAGATGAGTGCTTTTTCGGCATAGCAATGTCAGCTGTGTAGTACATCACAATACAGCTAAGACGTGCTAACTAGCAGGATAGCAAACTAATACTGAATACTGATCTTTTTAAGTACTAGTTTTAGGCTCCCCAATTATGGAGATGCGTGTATGCAAGCCTAAGTAAAACCCATATCAGCCTTTGCAATCTCAGAAACCTGGCTACCTTCGGCGCTGTGGCCCAACAAATTTTGTCTACATCGCGCCAAAATTCATGCATTTTCTAGAAGCTTGCCGACAAAGCAACCTCTCCAGTGCATGTAACTCGCAGAAATACCCAAATTTGTTGGGCCACATCGCCGAGGGCAACCGAGATTTCGAAATTCTATGAACTGATACGAATATTATTTACGGTGGCCAACACAGAAAACGGGGGGGGGGGGGGGGGGGGGTTTCCTAAGTGATGGAGAAAGGTTGTACAACTTTCCCTCTGGAGGAGTATGCAGGCAAGAAACTGTTTAAGTTGAAAAGAAACAGGAACATAAAACAACGAAGACACGAAAATGACTACGGGGAGTAGAAGAAGAAGAAGATGACTATCCGCACAAAAACTTTCTTGGCGTTCACCGTTTGTTATTATTTTGAGGACAACAACAACAACAACAACGCCACCACCACCGTACCTTGGCCAATCCTCCTGCGTGGGTATGTGTCATGTTTACTTAGGTAAACAACAACAACAATGAAAAAGGGAACGACGGCCACTATCGCGGATGGGAGGAAACTAACCATACAAATGTCTGAACTTATTCTTAAGAAGGTTAATAGAAGCGACGCTGACTGAGAGGTACGCTTTTTCTTCCATCTGGAATGCCTCAAGAATTAACTTCACCACGCGATCCCTGTAACCCCTGCACATGGAGACTTTGAAGAAAATTAGGCTCACTCGTTGTTTCCGGAGCTCGTCCGAACCGCTGTAATTTTCAGCGCCGAAAGTGCAAGCGCTGCGCGCGCTAGCAGCGTCAGTAGTGAACACACTAAGCTTTGGCCCTGACAGTGTACTAAGCGCGAAAATTTCCGTTCATCCATATTTCCGGCGGCCCGTACGGCCCCCATAGGAATGGATCAGAACATTAGCACATTACGAGATCGATAACTTTCCAATTCTTTTGGAATGGGCTGTGAAACATAGATGTGTGAAAATATCTCACTGAAGGCTTTCCAATGGCAGCACTTGGAAATATCGTTACAACGAAAGAAGAGGTATCGAAATAATGAGAAAGGCAGAAACACTCCTCCTTTTTTTAGCGGAGAGTATCAGTCGGTTTCGTCACTTCAGTTCGGTGCCCTTTCTTAAAAAAAAATAATAAAACACGTTTTTGTCTTATTCGGCCCGCGGCTTCTAACTGTTCTTAAGCAACATTGCTGACGCGATTAGTGATTGCTTCCAAGCATCGGCAACAGCAGTACCTTAACAGCAGCTCAGCGTTCTCCAGCGAATAGCTGTCAAGTCTCAGGATCAATGTGACGGCGTTTGTGTGTCTGCGTGTGGGGTGGGGGGGGGGGGGAGCGGGTGGCATGGCGACTAATTTAGAGGGGTGAGGGGGCACTCAATTCCCCTTACTGAAGAAAGTTACATGATGCCAGAGCCCCATACAGTTTGTCGTACAAATATTAAATTATCAGATGCCCTACAAATGTCCTGCACATGTCCAACAAATGTCATTCATTTTTGAAAAATCATCGTTTGACCAGCAGATATCATACAATGTCATACAAATTTTATGCCATTTGTATGACGAAGCCTGTATGACTTCATTGCATCATCGTTAAAGAACCCCAGGTGGTCGAAATTTCCGGAGCCCTCCACTACGGCTTCTCTCATAGCCTCAGTCGCTTTGGGACGTTAAACCCCAGAAACTAAACATCATACTTTTTCAGGCGCTCCCCCCCCCCTCCACCTCCTCTCCCACCAAAAAAAAAAAAGGTTTACTTAACCGTGCCAGACGACGTTTCGGTATAGATACAAATATAGACACTATAACTAAGAAAACTCTCTCCCCTGAGGTGACTGACGAGTCTGACGGCGTTTTGAAGACGCCTGACCCCTTCTCCGCATGTGACCGTTTCAAGAGTACGGTTCTGGTCCTCGGAGCGCAGCCGCCTGTAGGAGTTGCTCAGTGCCGAAGCGACAGTTGACCCTCACAGCTCATTTATAGCATGCGACAGCTGCTATGGAGCAGGAAGAGCCGGCTACTTCACGAGCTGCTCCTCCTGCGCCTCCCTGAGACCCTCGTGGTCGTCCTGGCCGCAGCAGGTTACCTTGGAGACGCTCCCGAAGCTGGTTGAACGTGTCTCGGACTGCTCCGGCCCGCGTTTTGTGCCTGGAATTCCGTCCCGTCGTCCAGTGTCGACGACCGGCAGTCAGGTGTCGAGGATGAAATCTACCAGCTCGCGAACACCGGTGCCGCACTTCGAGTGTCCATTCCTCATCGCTGCACCGACGGTAGGCCCGTCATTCCAGTTCCAGCCACCGATCAAGCCTACGCCATGATGGGCTGTGCTGGTACCACCGCAAGTTCGGGACCGCTGCCCCCCAGTTCCGGCAGCCTTGCCTGTGCTCAGGCGAGTGACTGATGGCTCTGCACCCAGCTGCCTGCTGCTCTACGTCACCGAGAGGATATCGAGATGCCGCTTCCTGGCGGACATCGGTGCCGAGGTTAGCGTCGTGCCTGCGTCGTGCCGACTCGATCAGCAACGCGCTATGCCAGGAGCGCCTTTGCAGGTGATGTACACCTCCCAGATCGCAACCTGCCGACAGCGCTCATTCACCGTCGATTTGGGCTTACGCCGCACCTTCCTTGGGATATTTATTATCGCGGACGTGTGGTTCACTATACTTGAAGTGGACTTCCTCGCCAATTTTGGCCTGGCTGTAAACCTTCGTTCTCGCCCACTTGTGGACCACACGACTCACCTGTCCGTGAACTGCATTCTCGCCTCTGTGCCCGCGACCACCCTCCAGGTTGTGCCGTGGCTGCCATCGCCAGCTTTCACTCTGATTCTTGTCGATTTTCCTGCCATCACGAGGCCCAGCTACCTCGAGTTTCCGCTCCGAAACGCCGTCACACACCACATATTCACTACGGGCCCGCCAGCATTCTGGCAGCCGCGTCGTCTTGGTAGCGACCGCATCTGCAATGACCGCCGCCAATTCATCCAAATGCTGCAATTGGGCATGTTTCGGCCGTCATCCGGCAGCTGGTCTTGGGAGCTGCATATGGCGAACTTGTGGCGACCTTGTGGTGACCTTCGCGCCGTGAACGCCCGCACCATCTAGGATTGATATTCCCTCTCTCGTCCACCACTTCGCGGCCAATATAGATGGCATGGGAAATTTAAGGCGGAAGCCTTAAATGCCTCATCGTAGTAAGCAGAAGTTGTCGACAGAAATGTCACGCTTTTCAATTGGTCGAAATGGTCGTGACGTCGCAGTCCGCGAATTTCAAACGGGGCCAATTCTACTTTGGCTGGAAACCATGCAACCAATTAAAGGGATGGTATAGCGATGCTCCAAGTAGATAGGTTTCAGTTAATTGGTTAATTAACCAGTTAGCCTAATTATCCTTTCTAGTCAGACAAGATAAATAAATAAAATCGAGTAGGAAATTGGTCGAGCTGGGGATTCGAACCTCGGTCTCCAGTGTGCGAGACGAGCACGCTACCACTCCGCCAAGCCAGCTGGATGGTTTAGAAGGAACAAAGGCACGTTTAGTGATCACGGTGTCTTCGTTCACTCCCATCTTCCTCCTTTCCCTCACGGCGAGGTTCAGGTGTCCACCGATATACGCGAGACAGATGCATTTCCTTTCCTCAGAAGCGAATTTACCGACGAGCAAGGTGTACAGCCGAACGGGCGATGGCGTTCTGTGGACTCCCTGGCAGCCTTGCAAGACGCTGTCGCGTTCCACTCAGAGGCGAAGCTTAACGTCTTTACCACACATCAGTGACACAAGCAGCAACCCCGCGCCTAATGGTTCCGCCTCACCGCACTTTAGGTCAACAAAGTGCCCCCTGAATTTTTTTTCCAAGATGGATCTCGAGAAAGCCTATCATCTGGTCTCGCAGAAGCCTGCAGACATACCTAATACAGACATTGTAACACCTCTTGACCTCTTCGAGTGCGTCCTCAAGCCTTTTTTCTGCGAAACTGTGCTCAGAAATTCCTACTCTTCATCAACGAGTTCACTCGTGGCCTGCGTTTTGTGTTCGCCTACCTGATCTGCTGGACGCCAGTTCCTCGTCTGAAGAGCACGTTGAACACCTGAGCCTGGTCTTTTCACGCCTCGAAGAACACGGTCTCGTCATCAATTTGGCTAAATGCGTTTTCGGCGACAGCGATATCGAGTTCCTTGGCCAACATGTAACGGCGCAGGTGATAAGGCATTTGGACCGCAAAGTAGGGCCGTCCGGGACTTTCCTCACCCCGAGTCGGCTCGCAAGCTCCGAGAGTTCCTCGGCCTCTTGAACTGACACACACGTATCCTGTCTTGAATTACACTCATTACCCTGCCCATCATCGATCTCCTAAATCGTCACGCTGTCCTCGTACTGCGTTTGAGTAGAAGTCAGCCGCCGAGGCTGCTAAGCGCACCCTTGCCGAAGGTAATCTACACATGCGGCCACTGGCCGTCGCCCCGTTGCGTCTCGTCACCGATGACCCCGGTGTAGCTGTAGGCGCCTTTCTGCAACATGTTCACCACGACTGGTGGTGCCCACTGGGTTTCTTCTCCCAGAAAATCAAGGCCGCAGAAAGGTGCTATAGTACGTTCGGCCGTGAGTTCCTTGCTGTCTACCTCGCAATTCAGCACTTCCGCCGCACCTTGGAAGGAGCCGTTTTTCATGTGCTTATGGACTTTTTTATATGGTTATGTGCTTGCATTTCGTGAGAATCAGAGCTCATAAAACCGGACGAGAAATAAGACACCTGAAGTTTATTTCTGACTTAACGCTGGACATCCTATACATCGAAGGGCCCGTGAACAGCGCCGCCGAGTCGATTGCCCGTATCAATGCTCTTGCATCAGGCGTGCTGGAATTCGCAGCGCTGGCTCCAGCACAGAAGTTAGACAGCGAGCTTCAAGCCCTCCAAGCCTCCTCTGGCTACCCATTTTTGTCGCCAGCGCCTATGCCCTTCTGGTCGGGCAGTATCGTGGGCGAGGTCTCCAGTGGTTCTCCAAGTCATTTTGTTCCCACTGCTTTCCACCGCCAAGTCTTCGAACAGCTGCACAACGCTAGCCATCCTGGCATTCGTGCTATGCAGCGGCTCATGACGTCTAGGTTCGTCTCGCCTGATGTCAACCGAGATGTGCGTCGGTGGGCTCGTGAGCGCTTGCACTGCCAGCGTGCTAAAACGACGCGCCACAGGATGTCTCCTTACCACCTTTTCTTCTCTCGCGACTGCTGTCACAGCGGCATTTTACACGCCGACATTGTCGGCCGTCTTCGCCCACCAAGAGGCTTCCGCTACATACATACGTGCATCGACCGCCACACACGGTGGCCCGAAGCCTTTCCACTGCCTTAGATCACGGAGTCTACTGTGGCGTCATCATCATCATCAGCCTGACTACTACCACTGCAGGGCAAAGACCTCTCATGTCTCCTGGTCTTTGCATGTCTCCTGGTTGTTGTTACTGCCTTTGTGATGATGATGATGATGTCCTCGGGCGTAATGACACATAACCACAGCGGGTGATCGGCCAGGGTGCGTAGCGGATACAAACGCACTCATGTACAAGAAGTGGAGTAATTGAATTATTTTGTCTTAGACTACTGCCCTGCTGACCGCCAGTCTTCATCTCCTTCCACTCTTGGGGATAGGGGGGTGGGCGAGGGAGCTGTGATCGGCTGTCATGACGATTTAAGCATCGCATTTCTTTTTCGCTGCTGTCCATGCTATAGTCACCCGTTCATTTACCCCTGGTAATTCAGTTCATTGTACGTAAAAAATTATGGCGGAGGCTTAGCTAAGCTTAAGCCTAGTCAGATGCGAAGCATATTGGTGGCTAGGCTTGGTAATACATGGCTTTCCTTGGTTGCATACTTGGTCATTTTAATAGAACCGCTAGAAACCTTCGTCGTGGGGGAAGACAACGGCATGGCTACAGCGGAACGCCGACTAACCCCGAGACGCGCGTTGGGTGAGCGCCTGGATTGCCACGGAAGCCGCGTCTGCCTGCTCGGTGGAGCGAGCGTTTCACCTACACCGATTGTGAACGCGCGTTCTAAATGCGCGGGAATTCCGCTCGAGGACATTCCGGCGTCTGTGCGATGGCATCCTCACGACGACGTCACGGTGTCACGTGGTGTGACGGCTAGGGGTCCCACGGCGACGGCGCGAGGTGGAGGCCGCCTCTCTCATCGGATGTCATGTGGTGTGACGTCACGGTGTCACGTGGTGTGACGTCACGGTGTCCCGTGCTGTGACGTCACGGTGTCACGTGGTGTGACGTCTAGGGGTCCCACGCCGACGGCGTGAGTGGTAGCTCTAGCAATATGCTTCGCATAAAAACTAACGTCTACAGATCGAACTAAACGAACATTCTTTTGTTCTTAACAGCGATTAGGCATATCGCTCACCCAGAGGTCCCTACTGAAAAGTACACCTGATTAAATGTAACTACATTCTACCAGATGGAGTTCAAAACTAGGTTACGGAATGTAACCTTCAACACATGTAACCAGGTGTACGGTCCATTTTAAAACCTCCGAGACAGAACTCAACTGCATGTACAGATTGTCACGGGGCTTATTTGAATGCCTCCGTATATCTCAATAAATAGAGAACTTTAGGGCTCCCATTTCGAGAACTTTTAAGTGCCTCCCAAGAAAGCCTCAAACCTCCACTACCCACTTCGGCAACACACCGTGCGCTCTGAGAGCCTTTCATGCTGGCAGTCGCACAGCGCTTCTCTAATATTCACGGGGCTTCGTTCACCGCAATTTGTGAAGGGTATGAGCGTTCAGCTCATTCCTAACTGACAACGATTCCGGTTTGCCTTTCTCCATCTAACCCCGTATGTACATGGGAGCGCCGATGCAGAAAGAGCACGACCCCACATAAACTGGCAAAATTGTTTCTTCTTGAGAACTCTTGCAAAGAATAGCACAAAGACTAAGAGCAAGCCACGTTCGTTCTTTTCAGAAGAAACTTAGGGAATTAAACTGCTCCTTGGCAGGGCAGTCATTCTCGTCGGAACCGTCCGGGCAGTCCTTTCGGTGGTCACAGCGAGAGTGGCGAGGAATACAAAGGCGTCCAGAAGCACATGCAAACTCGTCACCAGAGCAGCCTCGGCTGCCTTTTGCGCCGCAGTTCATCTCGTCGCTGCGATCATTGCAGTCGTATCGGCCGTCGCACTTCCACTGCTTCGAAATGCACGTGCCGTTGTCGCAGCTGAAGTAATTCCCTTTACATTCCAGCGCCAGCTTTCGGCAGGAGTCCGGTTCGTCGGAGCCGTCCTCGCAGTCTTTGTGTCCGTCGCAGAAGCGCGTTTTGTTGATGCAAACGATGGATCCGTTTCGCGAGACGCATCCGAACTGCTTGCGAGGGCACGCCGCCATCCTCGTGCAATTCTGCTCGTCCGACCCAAATGAGCAGTCACGGTACCCGCCCTTGCAGGAGGACTTACCCCCCTGACAGAGCATACGGAATGTACAGTTCTGCTCGTCCGAGCTGTCTGAGCAATCGGGGTCACCGTCGCAGTGCCACGATTTGGGGATGCACCGGCTATTGTCTTTGCACGCCAACTCGTCGTCCGTACAGCGGATTTCCGAAGGGCAATGCTGCTCGTCCGAGCCGTCTAAGCAATCGGGGTTACCGTCGCAGTGCCTCGATTTGGTGATGCACCGCCTCTTGTCTTTGCACGTGAACAATTTTTTAGGGCAGCGTATTTCCTTACAGTTCCGCTCGTCCGAGCCGTCTGAGCAGTCGGGCTCACCGTCGCAACGCCAAGTGTCTTTAATGCAGCGGCCGTTGAACACGCACGTGAACTCATATTTCGAACACTTGTCTACAGAGGTGCAATTCAGCTCGTCCGACCCATCTGCACAGTCGCGGTCGCCGTCGCACCGCCAATCAGACCTGACGCATCTGCTGTGGTCCTTGCACGGCTCCTTACCATCCTCACAGCGCAATTCGGGTGTACAGTTCTGCTCGTCCGAGCCGTCTGGACAGTTGCGGTCACCGTCGCAAAGATATTTTTTCCAGAGGCAGTAGCTGTTGTCTTTGCACGCGAACTCATCTTTGCTACAGCCCATTGGGGTAGGACAATGCCACTCGTCCGAGCCGTCTGTGCAGTCGCGGTCACCATCACAGAGCCAAATGTCTTTAATGCAGCGGCCATTGACTACGCACGGGAAGTGATCTTTCGGACACTCCACCACGGAGTTGCAGTTCTGCTCGTCCGACCCATCTGTGCAGTCGCGGTCACCGTCGCACAGCCAACGTTCCCTGATGCATTTGCTGTTGTCTTTGCACCGGATCCTGCCTCCCTCACAGCGTATTGGAGATGTACAGTTCAGCTCGTCCGAAGCGTCTTTACAGTCACGGCGACCGTCGCACCACCACGTTTTCCGGATGCACCTGCTATTGTCTTTGCACGGCAGCTCTTCATTGCCACAGCTTGTTGAAGACGTACAGTTCTCCTCGTCCCCACCGTCCGAACAGTCTCGGTAGCCGTCGCACAGCATATTTTCCATGATGCAGTAGCTGTTGTCTTTGCACGGGAACTGAAATTTTGCACACCGTAATCCGGATGTACAGTCCTGCTCGTCCGAGCCGTCTGAACAGTCGCGGTAACCATCGCAGCGCCAAGCGCCTTTAATGCAGCGGCCGTTGTCCACGCACGTGAACTTATCGTGCGAACATTTCTTTAGAGAGGTGCAGTCCTGCTCGTCCGACCAATCTGAGCAATCGGGGTCACCGTCGCACCACCAATTTTTGTCTACGCACTCGGATTTGTCTTTGCAGGGGATCTCAAATGCCCGACAGGATGCACAGTTCTTCTCGTCCGAGCCGTCTGAGCAGTTGGGTATACCGTCGCAGCGATAGCTGGGAAGAATGCAACGCGAGCGGTTGTCGCACAAGAACTCATCGTTCGAACATTTATGTATGGAGGGGCAATTCTCCTCGTCCCACCCATCTGAGCAGTCGCGTCTGCCGTCGCACAGGGCAGACTTAAAGATGCATTCCATGCTGTCTTTGCACGGTAGCTCATATTTCTCACAGCGCGGTCGGTATCTGCAGTTCCGCTCGTCCGAGCCGTCTAAGCAGTTGCGAATGCCGTCGCAGCGCCAAAGGTAGCTAAGGCAGCGGCCATTGTCGCACAAGAACTCTTGTTTCGAACATTTGGTTGGATTTCCACAATCCTGCTCGTCCGACCCATCTAAGCAGTCACGTTTACCGTCGCAAAGCCAATTTTCAATGATGCATTTGCTTCTGTCTTTACAGAAGAAACTACGGTATAAACAGTTCTGCCCGTGTGTACAGTTGTCCTCGTCCGAGCCGTCTAAGCAGTCGCGATCACCGTCGCACTGCCAATACATGTGAATGCAGCGGCGCTTGTCCGCGCACATGAAATCAGGCCAGTTACAAATCGGTAATGAAGTGCAATTCTGCTCGTCCGACCCATCTGAGCAGTCGCGATCACCGTCGCACAGCCACGTTTTCGAGATGCACTTGCTATTGTCTTTGCACGGCAGCATACCATATTCACAGCGTATCCGAGACGTACAGTTCTCCTCGTCCCAACCGTCTGAGCAGTCTCGGTAACCGTCGCACAGCATATTTTTGATGATGCAGCTGCTGTTGTCTTTGCATGGGAACTGCAATTTTCCACAGCGTAGTCCGGATTTACAGTCCCTCTCGTCCGAGCCGTCTGAACAGTCGCGGTAACCATCGCAGCGCCAAGCGCCTTTAATGCAGCGGCCGTTGTCCACGCACGTGAACTTACCGTGCGAACATTTCCTTAGGGAGGTGCAATTCCGCTCGTCCGACCAATCTGAGCAGTCTGGGTCACCGTCGCACCACCAATTTTCCCTGATGCACTTGCTGTTGTCTTTGCATCGGATCTCACCTACCCCACATAGTGCACAGTTCTTCTCGTCCGAGCCGCCATAGCAGTCGCGTTTACCGTCGCAGCGCCGGTTGTCATTAATGCACTCGCCATCTGGACACATGAAGAGACCTTTCGAACATCGCTTCATGGGAGTGCAATGCTTCTCGTCCCACCCATTTGAGCAGTCGTGTTTGCCGTCGCAGAGCAAATCTTTATAGATGCATTCCGGGGTGTCCTTGCACGGCAACATACTTCCCTCGCAACGCATTCGGAATGTACAGTTCTGCTCATCCGAGCCGTCTAAGCAGTCGCGAGTACCGTCGCAGCGCCAATAGTAGTTGAGGCAGCGGCCGTTGTCGCACCTGAACTCATGCTGCGAACATTCCCTTAGAGATGTGCAATTATGCTCGTCCGACCCATCTAAGCAGTCGCGGTCCCCGTCACACAGGTAAGTTTTAGAGATGCATTTGCTGTTGTCTTTGCACTGGAACTCATCTCTGTCACAGGGATAGAGGGATGTACAGTTCTGCTCGTCCGAGCCGTCTAAGCAGTCGCGCTCACCGTCGCAGCGCCAGTAGTGGTGAATGCAGCGACCGTTGTCCACGCACGTGAATTCATCTGTCGCGCACTTCATTACGGAGCAGTTCTGCTCGTCCCACCCATCTTTGCAGTCGCGCTCAGCGTCACACAGAGAAGTTTTATAGATGCATTTGCTGTTGTCGTAGCACGGGATATCTGAGTCGGAACACCGTATTCGGATTGTACAGTCCTGCTCGTCCGAGCCGTCTAAGCAGTCCCGAGTTCCGTCGCACATCCAATTTTTCTTGATGCATTTGCTGTAATCTTTGCAAGGTACGGTACCTGCCACACAGCTTAGTTTCGCTGTACAGTTCCTCTCGTCCGCTCCGTCGGCGCAGTCCCACTCACCGTCACATCGCAGCGTGGCCGGAATGCATGGCCCAACTTCTCTGCACATGTACTCGCCTTCATAACACGTCGTCTTGTTGGTGCAGATATATTCGTCCGACCCGTCGCTGCAGTGCTTCGTTCCGTCACAGACATGCGCCCAGGCGACGCACTGGTATAGTACCCTGCACTCGAACTGCTTCCCTGTGCAGTGGGGAAAGATTTGGGCAGCGCTTGGAACGACATGTGAAGTTCCAGATGCGAGGATGGCGGTCAGGAATAGCAGTGTCGAAGTAAACCGGAGGGATGTTGAAACCGCCCGCAGCTCAGCTTTCATGATGTTCACGATGCAATGCCCACCAACTGCAGGGAAAATACAAAGGTCAAGTTCGGAAAGTCATACGAATGAAGAGTACTCACGCGTTGAGGTCCCTGGTCGAGTTCTCTCCCGGCCTGCGCTGATAAGTGGCTCAACGAAGTGGCTGCTTCTGTATGGGACTGGATGTGCCGAGGGCTGTTCTCTTTGTGGCTAATGCTTAATCCCTCTGGCGAGGAATGCCATCAAAAGGGATCTGAGGATGTGCATTTCTTGATATGAACCTAATCCTGATAAACGTCGGCACTTGAGATAACCGGCTGATCAAAGGCCGTTAGCCGGGTACGTATTTTTGATCTGCCGCCCCAGCAGGAAGTCGTACGGTTCAGGCCGATATGGAACGAGCCTCGCGCCGGAAGTGTCCGCTTTTCAATTTCTTCAACTCTGAGTCAAGATCCAGTTCTTGACAGCGGTCGGGCGGTAGCTCATCGAAACAATTCTTTATATCTGCGCCAAATTCCACAGTAATTATAATATTATCGAGTTGGACGATATTGTACGACATGTATTTCGGTGTGGTGCTGAGGAGGAAGACGAAGACTTTGTTCTCACGAGAACGCTGCCATTTTATTTGCCATTTTTCTTTGAGGCGAACCAACCAACCAACTCTGCCTTCACGTCTGTGTAGACTTTTCGGGATTTGTGCCGTAACCAGGAGGCGCCGGTCCCTTTTCCACACGGCAATGGAAGTGGAGGCTCAAGGGCCTCCCATGAAACCCGGTGGGTTGGCAGCGGCCGTCCATAGAAAACGCCCCTACAACGTTATGATGCCAGCATCCAGGCCACCGCTGTTGCTGGGCCGCTAGTGATGACTCCTCAATCGGCGATGGGTTCGTATGGGTCCTCATCAAGAAGGGCAATAGGAAACTGCGGCGACGTGGACAGTCGTTCGCATCAAGCAAGGCTATGATCGTCACGGCGCGAGGTCCCCCAACACGCACACTCTTGTTTGTACCAGAAACGCCAAAAGACAACCTCAGCCTCCTCAACAGACAAGCCACGTCCATGTTCCTTGAAGACCTCGGCCCTAGAGGGATTAAAGACGTCAGAGTTCACCTCTACGAAAACATAATCGTCATCGATGCAACGGTGTGGAGCGCACTGCAAAGTTTGACCAGCGTAAACAAACTCGACAGCATTGCGTGCGATCCCATGTCCTCCAAGACAGCGGAACAACAGCCGGCGTCATTTACAATGACGACAAGGCGATCGCTGACGCTGATGATTTCTCTATCTTTATCAAGTCAACGTTCCACAGCATTTCATTAATGCAAGTTCAATGACTTGCGAAAACTAAATGTGTCAAGCTAACCTTGAAGAGCGACTGCATAACATCGTATGTGAAAGCTGGGCATTTTATACACCTGATTCAGCCTTCCGTGCGCGAGTACGCGAAAGACAGCAGAGGAACGCGCTTCACGACTCGAAAAGCGCCGCAGCGAACGCAACTGACCAGGCTTAGCCAGAGCTGAACAACGCCTAATTTTTCTTCTCCACCTCCTCTTCGAGCTAAAGTTCATGGAGGTGAACCAAGGGCCTTCAGATAGCGAGGAAAAATTACGAGGAACTTTAGCGGCTGAAGTGGTGAAAGGCGAAAGCCTGAGTGCTGCATTCTGCTACGCGATTGTTCCCTGCACATTTTGTTGGTGCATTAATTAACTGCCAATTAATGACGCTTAAGCTTCGCCTTTAGGAGTGGAACGCGACAGCGTGTTGTAGCGCTGCCACGGAGTCCAAGAACGCCACCACCCGTTCGGCGCGATACGTTGCCCTTTGAACACAACGCTTTTTGAGGAAAGCAAATGGGGCTGTAATTCTCTGTCACCTCGGTGGACACCTGAGCCGCACTGTACAGGAGAGAGAGAGAGAAAAAACTTTATTATGGGAAGTGCGTTAGACCCCCTTGGGTCCCTGGACCACCGCACGGTCCCACTCTGCGTCGGAACGTTCATGGAGGAAGCGTGACTGAAAGAAGAAAGAGGAGCCGTAATTAAGAAAAGGAAAATTGTATTTGAGGAAAGGAAATTTCGCATTAACTGTCTCACATATCTCAGTAGACATTCTAAGAAAATTGTATTTCAGGAAACGAAGTTGCGCATTAACTGTCTCACATATTTCGGTGGACACCCGTCAAAATTCGCGCGCGGTGATGTCACGTACGACAGTTTCGACCAATCTGAAACGCGGACAAATACGCCTCGCTCGTCGGTAAATTGGTTTTTGGGGAAAGGAAATGTATCTGTCTCTCATCTCGGTGGACACCGAAACCTCACCGTAACGGGAAGGGAGGAAGTTGGGAGTGAACGAAGACACCGTATTCACTAGACGCACCTTTGTTCATTCCAAACCATCGAGCTGGCATGGCGGAGTGGGCGAGGAAGACGAAGAAGCCGTTCTGTGCGGCTGTGGCGCTATCGTGTGCCACGGCTGCACGGAGTCCTGCTGTTCCCTCTCCTCCCCGTTGGTGCTGCTGTTCCACGACCTGCCTCTGCGTCTTCTGGCCGTCTCCAAATTTTGGTGAGGCCGTTCCGCGAGTGGGGGATTCGGCCAGGTCTTCCCCCCTTTGGATGTAGGTTCGAAGGTTTTGTAGGTTTTCCGCCATGGCTCTGTCTTCCCCGGGCTCAGGTCCGGTAACCTGGTTCGCCAGTTTACCGGCTGAAAATCTGCCGCTAACATCTTTTAGTAAAAACGGTGTCAGGCTAATCCCTGTGGCGCTGGTCCCTGTAGCAGATGGTGTGATTAAAATAAAAAACTCTCGATTGATCCAGGAGCAGCTGAAGGCACCCACCAGCCACTATCTTGAGATTTCGGAGGTGCGACCATTTGGCAAGAAAGGAATTCTATGCAAATCGGCTGACTTGGATTGCGTTGCCGATTTGCTGCAGTGCACCTCTTTCGCCTCACTACCGGTGAAGGTATTCATTCCTGAGCAGCTAGCCTGCGTAAAAGGAATTATCCGATGTGTGGATCCTTCCGCTACACCAGGGGAAATTCTTGCAGACTTTCATGACGCAGGTGTTGGCATCCTTTCAGTTTACCGCTGCAGCAGATAGGCTGGAGGCTCTCAAACACCAATGGAGTTGGTTATTGCAACTTTTGCAGGGTACTCTTGTCCGTCCGAGATCAAAGTTTGGCCTATTGTGTATCGTGTGGATCCGCTGCAGCGCCGTCCGTTACAGTGTAAGCATTGCTGGCGGTTCGGTCACAGTGCCAAATCTTGCAAGTCCGCAACGCGCTGTCGCGTTTGTGGCGGTGATCATGCACACGACATTTGCACTTCTGAGCCGCTTAGCTGCTGCCTTCGTCACTCTGATCACACAGCTGACGACCCCATCTGCCCGAAACGTGCCGATGAGCAGAACGTCTTGGACATTATTCAGCGTGACAGGTGCTCGCGCGCTGATGCATACGCCCGCCTTGACAGACGGCAGTTCTCAAACGCAAGTATTTCCCGCACGACCACTGCTGATGTGGAGGCAGCCTTAACTAAGTCCGTTGTTGCGGCGGTGGAGAAGGCTGTTGCTGGCGTACTTGACCGCATGATCAGTACGTTCAGCGATGCCTTGTCCCAGGTCATTTCCGCGCAGGCTGCTTCATCGGCTTTAAGTAACCTCAACTCGTCTACCTGTCCTCCCTCCTCTGCCACTGCTCTGACCAAGTCCCCCTCTCTAACGCTTGTGAGTCAGATGTTGAAATGACTACTCCATCTCAGAAGCGTCGTGCTTCCTCTTCTCCTTCAAAATCTTACCATCATCATCCTAAGACTAAGAAAATTTCGCCTGGAATTTCAAAGAAAACAGATGTGTTGAAAGAGGCTGTTGCGGCTACGTTTTTAAAGCAATAATCATGGCGGTAATATCTGTTCTCCAGTGGAATTGTCGCTCTATATCATCTTCTTTCCACGATTTACAGCAGCTTATACTAAAACATAGTCCAGACATCATTTTTATACAGGAGTCGTGGCTCAATCCTAATCGCCCATTTGCAATTAAAAATTTCTCCGTTTTTAGAAATGAAAACGGCAGGGGTGGGGGCTTACTAACATTGATTTCGACGAAACTGTGTCATCGTGCTAAAGCGCCTCACAAAATTATGAGACCTGATTGTGAGATACTTGCTGTTGAAATCATTATTCCGCAGTGCGCCCCTGTTACGGTGGCAAATATCTATTTCCCCGCAGGAGTCCGTAGGACGGATGAGCTCGATGCGTTACTGCGAAACCAGACGAGTAGTTCTAGCTGGGGACTTCAATTCTCATCATGTAATTTGTGGTTTCAGATCAGACTTTAGCGGGAAATTACTTTGGTCTTGGATGTCAGCAAACGGCGTGTGCTGTTACAATAGTCGCGCCATAACTTATATGAGGGCTAATTCTCGATCAGCTATTGATTTAACGTTAGCAGTTATTGGTACAGCGGTATCTCCGTGGTGTACAGTTGACTGCGGTACGTCCAGTGACCACTCCCCAATCACTTTCACTATTGCGTGCAGTCCAGTCAGGGCGACTGGTTCACCACAAAAATTTATAAATACTACACTGTTCAAGAACCTCCTAGGTGAGGCCCTCTCGTCTGTTGCCCCCTCCGATAAATCTGACGGGGGCCCTCAAGTATTAAATTCTTGGTTAGACGCCTCTCGGCGAGCAGTCTTTACAGTCCGGTCAGGCGTAGCAAATAAGACTCCTTCCAGTTGGTGGAATGACGACTGCGAAAAAGCCTATCGTCAAAGGAAAGCTGCATGGAAGAGTCTAGCGCACAACCAGTGCCCAAAGAACTGGATAAATTACAAATTCTTTGCAGCCTCTTTTAAAAGAACAATATCTAAGGCTAAGGATGATTACAATGCCAGCCTGAACACCTATCTGTCTAATCCTGTCAACCGCAAGTCTCTGTATAGATTCATGGAACGTACTCATGTGCTGCCCTCTTCTCACATCTCTCAGTCCACAGTATTGCCACCTCGGGACGAAAAAGATCAGCTAGAGTCCTTAGTCCAAGGCCTTGCTGTGCGTTTTCGAGCTCGCACTACCTTTCCATCAACCTCGTTTCATTTGGGTGGAGACTTCACTAAGGTATCTGTATCTGATTTAGCGTCTGTAGTCACTTGCCTGCAATCTGCTGCCCCTGGGATTGACGGAGTAACAGTTGGCATACTTAAAATCCTAATGCAAGACTTTGCCCCGTACCTCTTGCAGATTGTGAACTGGTCTTTGGAAAAAGCCTGGATTCCACAAAATTGGAAAACAGCGAAGATTATTTTACTGCTGAAAGAGCAGGGGAAGGGTTTTGATTTCGACAATATTCAGCCGATTGCTCGCACATCAAATTTGGTTAAGCTTGTAGAGCGGGTAGTCTTCAGCCGCCTCACGAGTCATATTCTGAGTCTTCAAGGTTTTAGCGAGGCTCAGATTGGCCTCCGCCGGGGGTGTTCGATTTGGACCGCGCACATGGACTTGGAGAGCCGTATTAAGGTTGCTATGAGGCAAAATGAGGTATCATCTCTGGTTACTTTAGGTATTGCAAAGGCTTACGACAGCGTTGAACACAGCATTTTGCTTCATAAACTGGCTAATGTACAACCTCCTTTGTACCTCTTTGCGTGGATAGGAGAGTTGTTAAAGAATAGAGCGTTCTTTTGTTCTAAGGGTACGTTAACTTCTACAACATACGCCCAGTCTAGAGGTGTCCCACAAGGCTCCGTTCTTTCACCGTTATTGTTTAACATACTAATGCGTGATATCTCTATTCACCCAGCCGTCAAAGTTTATGTGTATGCGGATGATATTGCTTTTCTCGCTTCTGCCAAAGACATTCATATCCTGTACCAATTACTGCAAGAGTATTTAAATGCTCTGGAAGTTTGGCTAGACAGCATAAAGTTAAGTTTAAATGTCAACAAGTGTGCCGTCCTTGTTTTCCCACAAGCAACCCCTCTTTACATCTCTCTGTCGTATCACTCTATCCCCATCCCGCAAGTTGATTCAACAAAATACTTGGGTATAATATATGACCCGCATTTAGATTGGCGGCCACACATTAGAAGCATTGCGCTTAAGGCTGAGCGTGCCCTCGGCCGCTTGGTGAGGATCAGCAATAAAAATTCGGTATGCGACGAGACACTCTACTACTTTTTTATAAGGCCTACGTACGGCCAATCTTTGAATTCGGCTCCGTTCTCTTTTCTGGGTGCCCAAAGTACAAGCGTGAACCCCTGTTTGTTATGGAGCGACGCGCTCTGCGCCTTTGCTTAGGTCTGCCTAAATCAGTAGCTAATGCTGTGTTGTACTTGGAGGGGCGAATACCTGATCTTAATTCCCGGTTCGAGCTTATCACTGTGCGGACATTTTTAAGGTCTTTGGAGCCTGTTCCTGGATTCGCTAACCCTATATTTACAACGAACCCAAATCTCTTCTTTGGTACTCCCTGGCCTCGGTATAAGCTCCCTCAGGTGGTGTTCACTAACTCCCTGCTGTCAAATATTTCTGTATCAATGAGTCCTTTAGTACTAGTCAACCACAGGCGGGCTGACACGGCAGTCTTCTTTGACAACACCCTCCCAAGGAATGCTAAGAACCTGCCCGCCAATATGTTAAATGGGCTCATAGGGGAGTCAACCTAGACAATTTTCCTAACCATATTGCCGTCTATACAGATGCCTCCCAGCAAAATCGAAAGGCCACTATTGGTATTTACTCAAGGGTTCTTGATTGGAGCTACTCATTTCGGGCCCCTGACTATACCCCTATTTTTGTAGCTGAGTTCCTGCCCATTCAGTTGGCCTTAATAAGTATTCCCTGCAGTATCACTCGGGTTATTATACTCTCAGACAACCTTTCTGTTTTGGCAGCGCACGAAACCTCGAGTGATACTCCTATGAGCCGTTCCCTTCAATTTTTTATTCCTCCACATGTTACAGAAGTACGCTTTCACTGGGTCCCTGGGCACTGTGGCATTGTTTCTAATGAGAGGGCTGATTTTTTAGCAAAGTCTGCCCTTGATGGTCCTATTGTCCCTTTCATCCCAAATACTGTTTACTTGACTCTAGCACGCTTTCAGCGATTCCAGCGTTTCCACACCTTGAGCCATGAGCCTCTCCTCGCTGCAGCGGATTTTCAACACCTGGCATTTCCTTGGAGTGTGCGGATGTGCAGTTCGAGGCAATGTGAGGTGTCCATGACCCTTTTGCGCTGCAGGATACAGCGGCTTAATCTTTATTTATGCCGATCGGGGCTTTCGTTATCCAACCTTTGTGAGTCTTGTGGCGAAATTGAGTCTATGGAACATTTTTTCCTCTACTGCCGGCGGCTCGCTGCTCTCCGTAGAATTTACTTGGAGATCCCCCTCGCACGGCTTGGGCTTCCTCTATCTATTCCGATTCTCTTATCCTTCGGGGCAAGCGCCAAGGGATATGCCCTGAAACCGGTGTTCAATTCTATTCACGATTATATAATTTCATCTGGTAGATTCCTCTGCTAGAATGGGAATTCACAACTTTTCTTTCTCCGTATTTTTTGTTTTGTACAAATTCTAGCTCTGCGTCCCAAAATTTTAAATTTAAATATACTCCATTCCCTGTACATGAGTGCGTTTGTATCCGCTATGCACCCTGGCCAATCCCCCGCCGTGGGTATGTGCCATTCAGCCTGAGGACATCATCATCATCATCATCAACATGCTCCTTGCTGGAAACAGCGCATCGGCCGTTGGCCGAGGTCTTCCGACGTCTCAGGACACTACGTACTCGTACAAAGTTGTCCTTCCCCGATTGCATACCGGTAATGTCGTCCTTAATACCGTTTTCCTGCTTGCTGACCTTAAGGGTCGCCCGTACCGAGCACCTGACTTCCGTGACGCACTCGCACAGATATTGGATCTCCGGGAAATTTTGTGCATTGGTCAATACCAAATGAGCCACGTGTGGATGGTTACCTGCGAGAGTAGTTCTTCCAAACAGAAGCTTGTTAACAAAGCGGAGTTTCCTGTCAAAGGACTGCGGTGCATGGTGTTCGACCCGGATACTAAGAACGTCAAGGTTAAGCTCCTTTGGCTGCCCCGCTATATGGAGCACCGGAGGATTGTGGAAGCATCAGAGCCTTATGGCACGATTCAGTCTGTGCAGCGTGAAAAGTGGCGGTGCCCAGAGATGGAGCATATGGAAACGGCGAACCGTGAAATCTCCCTCACACTCAAGGATGGAGTGTCAGCAAGCACAATTCCACACACACTTAATGTTTATGGCGTCCAGGCATTAGTCCTTATCCCAGGGAGACCTCCACTGTGCCTCCTTTGTAGCCGGGTTGGACATGTACGGCGCCAGTGCCGCACTCCTCGATGCACCCAGTGCCGACGCTTTGGCCATACTGTGGAGAACTGCGTCTTGAGTTACGCTGACAGGCTGCGTCAAGGCCAGTGGTCACGGGAAGATGACGTGGCATCAAAACACATCATGGATGTGTCTGAGGTTGTCGACGTGACCGGAGAACTAAGTCGTGAGCATCGAATAGATGGGGAACAGAAGCCTTCAACACCTCAAATCAACACGGAATCTGAAGCGACTGGCCATCTAGCATCCGCGCCTCCAGATCGAAAACCGCGGGACCCGGGCCCCCCCCGTGAGTGCTACAGGGACGAAGCTTAACAGAGTACACTGTGGGGCCAGGTGGTCATACATAATCTGAACGAACAAACGTAGCGTTTAAACAGGACACAGAAAGAACCGCACGAAGATTTTAGGAAGGGGTAAAGATCAATTGGCGAGGGAAATCTTGGTGGTGGTGGTGGTGTAAAACATTTATTTATACTATATACAAGAGAGATATTGCTTGGACCCTGCCTGAAGGGCCCGGCCCTCACAATCACTAGGAGGGATCCCTAGTCCGGGACCCCTGTGGCCTCCGCGGCGGCCCGGGCTCTTGTCACCAGGGCTCGTTGGTCCTGGAGAGTTGAGCAGCCGAGCAGGGCAGCCTCCCAGTTCTATCGGGTGGGGTGGGGGTGGGGTGAGAAAACAGGATTGGCAGGGCATGCCCACACCATGTGATACGTGTCCGCAAACACTTCCCCACAGTGTGGACACTCTCCCGAAAAGGCCGAATTGAAATGTTTGAGCACTGCCGGGCACAGTACCGTGCTGGTGTAGAGGCGAAGTAGCCAACCCTCCTCTGCCTTCTTGAGGCCTTTACAGGGGGTTGGGTATCGGCCGTGAGCGTTTTGATACAGGAGGGAGATCTCCCGAAAAGTAACAGCCGGATTAAAATCAGTCGCCGGATCAGGCGGCGAGAGAGGCGATGCCCGGTGGTTAAGCGCGCGGGCGGTAGTGTCGGCTACCTTATTTCCCTCTATCCCCGCATGTGCTGGGGCCCAGATGATGGTACGCCGGGTTGGGAAATCCCGGTACTCACATCTGTGTAAAATTTGGAAGGCACGATCTGGAATTTGGCCCTGTTCAAAATAGCGGCAAGCTCCCCTTGAGTCGGTGATAATGACTCGAGACGCTGGATCCGCAGCTGCACGTGCGGTAGCAACTTCCTCCGCGAATGTAGTGTTGGGGGCACGGAAGGTGAGGCCCTGAACTGGGTTGTTTTGGTGGACAACAGCAGCCGTGTAAAAACCCCCATGGTGTGCACCGGTCGCGTCCGTGTAAAACACCCCTGGTCGAGGACCATACTGCTTGGAAAATGCCTCCGCTAAATATCACAACGCGGTAGTGACACGTGCATTAGCACACCATCTATTTATCTAATGGAAAAAGAAAGAAATTTTCTAAGACGCACTTAATGTTTGTAAACAGTCTTCATGACTGGTGGCTATTCCTCGCCTTTTCGTCTCTTTCTTTTACCGGATTTTTCTAGATTATCACAGTTTTGTCATTCTTTCAAGTTTGCGCATGCGTGTCTTTGCTCGAGAAGGCATGTGTCTTTCGTTTATCGATTTCATTCAGTTGTAAGTTGTAGCCCCGTCCTGTCCTCTTCTTTCTGTGTCCTGTTTAAACGCTACGTTTGTTCGTTCAGATTATGCTACAGAGACTGCTGTGCTTGCGGCGCAGGAACACCTCGTCGCCACAGGACAACGTCCGGATATGCCTCCTGTGCAGTCAGTCGAGGCAATACAGCCAGTGAATGCTCGCCGATCCACCTCTGTTCCTGATTCTGCTTCGTCGTTGGAGGATAACGGTGAGCCGTGTGTGGCGTCGATCTCTGGCGTGTCCGGTTCTCTGTCGGCTGTTAGTGTGGCAGCGAGTGATGTGCTCCCCTCGGGTTCGTGGGCCGAGGCCTTGGCTGTCTCAGAGGAAGACACGGACAGCACCGCACCTTTGAAACGTCCAGCAGATGCTGACGAGGTGTGTATCGATGGCGCTGACCACAAGGCGCAATGTGTAGAGGCCACGGGAAGGGCGGCGTGAAAGAAGAAGGCGATGTCTGCCCGAGAGGCCGCCAATTTGGAGGCGGGCCACCCCATTCAAGGGGATGGCGTTTATTAGGACTGACACCAAAAATGGCGAGCGTCGCAGCATATCAAGTCGCTACCCTTAACGTTAGGGGTATGCGTAATCGTAGGAGGCAGCAGCAGATACGCCATCTCTTAAAGAAATGGAGCGTGCGTGTAGCCGCTATCCAGGAAACAAAGTTGTCCTCTGATGAAGAGACAGAAGCTGCTCTCGAGCCTTTTTTGTCGGAATACAGCATTATTGTTAGCCACGCGAGAGGCTTATCCGGAGGTTGTATGCTATTCCTGGGGAACACGCTAAAAATGACAGCCATGTCTTATTGCATATATGACGAGGGGCGACTTATATGCTGTGATCTCACAATTTCAGGTGTACAGTGGCGGATTATTTGTGTCTACGCCCCCATAAAGCAGCGCGATAGAAGGCTTTTCTTTCTGTCATTAGTTGAACATTTGTGCACGGACCGCAAAACTATAAGGTTTTAATTGCGTTTGTAGGGATGAGGACCGATCAGTGGTATGTAAGAGATAAGACCCTAGTGCTGCATTACTAACCAATTTGGTTTCTGAATATAATTTTGTGGATGTGGGACAGGAAAAAGGCGACAGTATACATTTCACTCATTTTCAGTTTTCCTCTAATGCTCGCCTTGACAGAATTTACGTTTCTGTACACGCGTTAGCAAGTGTGTTTGGCTACTGGGTGCGGCCCATCTTCTTCAGTGACCACTGTATGGTGTCTCTTCAGATAGGGAGGTACTCTCGGCATGTACTTCACCCTCGATGGGAGTTGTGGAACATGAATAACTGCCTGCTCTCAGACGAAATCTTTCAGCGTGCTGTTCCTACTTGTTTGAAAGACGTATGGTCACGCCGTGATCTGTCCGTTTTTCAAATGTGGGACTTGTTTAAACAGGAGATCAAAAACTTGGCAATTGAGGCCTCAGCAAGAATCGCTTTCCTGAAGAGACACCACCTTCGTGAGCTTGGGCGCACCCTAACGGAGCTACATGAGCTAGAGAGGGTTAGCCCCGGTGCCTATCTCGAAGAGATTAATAACGCAAAAGCAGAGCTTCAACAATTTGCGACAGAAAGATATAAGGAGGCCTTGATAAGATCTAGGTCCCGAAGGTTTCTTGACGAGCAACCTTCTCGTCGGGCCCTGAGTGATGAAAGAGAGAATGCTCTTGCGAAGGAAATATTGTTAATTCAGTATGGTGATTGCACATACAGCGATGCGCCTGGTATTCTTGCTGCTTTCTTCGGCTATTATCGGAAGGTGTTTGGCAGTTCCGAAGATCCAAATCAGGGTTTCGATTACAGTCCCTTACTCGGAAACTTCCCTCGAGTTCACGATGAGAAGTGTGCTATAGTGAAGGGACCTATCACTTTGGATGAAATTCAATAGCCATTTCTGCCCTGCAGAGCCAGAAATCTCCTGGGCCAGATGGTATTACAAGCGAATTCTATAAAACATTTTCGCCTTTCCTAGTGCCTGTTTTGATGGACGTTTTCCAAGCATCTTATGATGTGGGTGTCCTGCCTCCCACTTTCTATTCTGTGCACACAATATTAATTCCCAAAAGCATAAAGATGCTAATCAGTTGAAAACTGTTGAGGGATATCGTCCAATTTCTCTCTGCAATGTTGATTACCAAATTTTTGCCAAGGTTCTTTCCAGTCGTCCGCAGCTCGTCATTATGGACTTGATAGGTTCGCATCAGGTCTGTGGTATTAGAGGTCGCAGTATTCAAACACATATCCATATTGCACGTTCAGTATTAGCGACAGTATCAGATGAGACAGGCCAAGTAGCTCTGATTCAAATTGACTTGGCGAAGGCGTTTGATAAAGTTCGGCACAATTTCTTGTTCGCGGTCTTGGAGTATGCAAATATTGGTGACGTCTTGCTCAAAGGCACAAGGCTGTGCTATAAGAACTCCTATACAAGGGTTATTGATAATCAGGAGCTAACGAAACCAATGCCACTAGAAGCATCTGTTCGTCAAGGATGTCCACTGTCTCCATTGTTGTTTGCCCTATATCTGGAACCCCTCTGTCTCAGTATAGTTAACAGCGAAGCTATCCGCGGTTTCTCTCTAGCTCAATGTGAAGTTTTGGCCTACGCTGATGATGTCGCCCTCTTTTGTTCTGACAAAAAGAGTGTACTTAAAGCTCTAAACTTGGCTAAACAGTTCTGCGATGTATCAGGCGCGGCTCTTAATTAGAGAAATCCAAAGGCTTTTGGTTGGGTAATTGGGGAACTAGGCCAAGGCAGTTCGGTGGCATATGCTGGGACTGTAGCCCTCTTGAGTACCTAGGCGTTCCGCTGCACCAAGTTCGCAACAGTACAGCCTACTGGGATTCAAAAATTGTAACTCTACGGCGGCAAACACAGGCTTGGATGGGTAAGGAGTTCTCAGTGTTTGCGAGGGCACAGTTCTGTAACATATTTTTGTTTGCAAAGCTCGCGTATGTCCTTCAAGTCCTGCATTGTGCGTGGAGGAAGGTGCAAGCAATACACAGAATATTTGCAACATTCGAGTGGTGCTCTCAATGGGAGCCCATGAGGCGTGACAACTTGTTCCTTCCCTTAGAGGGTGGTGGAGTAGGCCTTGTTCACCTGTTCGTGCGTCAACTTGTTTCCCGTTTTTTCTTTTTCAAATCGGCAAACCACCCGTTTCTGTTAGCTGTGCTCATTAGGCGGCTTAGTTTTCATTTGCCTTACTTATTCGCACCCACTGTGCAGGCTCGTGAGGGGACTTTGTGGGGATTCCTTAAGGAGGTTGCTGACACTTTCAATTTCCTCACTGTGCGCTTCTCTTTAAATTTCCTGCATAGCCTCTCGAGAAAACAGATGACCCAGGCTCTCACTGAGTCCTTGTTCCTTACACCATTGTATCGGCAGCCTTATCTGGGGTCTTTGGACATCAGTGTTCTAAAGCGTGTTAGGCGGATGTGCATTCAGGCAGCCGCTAAAACGTTCTTTTTCAAACTACATTCAGCGACGCTGCCTGTCAAGACATTTCTTAATGACAAGGGGATGTTTGTACCCTGGAATGTGAATTGCCGTCTGTGTAACGTGCCTGAGACAATTGATCATTGCTTCATCCTGTGCCGTGATGCCATGTTCTTTTGGGACATACTACAACGAACTCTTATGAAGGACATTGAAATTACACCATACACTATTAGATTTCTGCCTGTTGGCAAAAACTCTGTTGTGCCTTATGTTCTGTTTGTGTTGATGGGACTATTCAGTCTTTGGAAAAGCCGTATGATGGACAGACATGCCGAGCCACCAAGATCGTCCAAATCTGTGTTTCGTGAACAGTGTGCATTGGTGAGGAGTGTATATTCTGTACGCGAAGAACCTCCAAGCTGGCTACCGTGCCTAGATGCATGTGTGTGCCTACCTGAATTTTGATGTTTTGATGGGGATGCAGTGTTGAGTTAGGGCTATGGCGGGCTTCTATTAAGCAGCCCGGTAACTTGAGACGCGAACCAGTCTGATTGAAGTTTTCCTCCTTTCTACGGAAGTTCTTCCATGCAATAAAGAAGAAAAAGAGCTGGCATGGCGGAGTGGTAGCGTGCTCGACTCGCACTCCGGTGACCGGGGTTCGATTCCCAAGCTCGGCCAATTTCTTACTCGCTTTTATTTATTTATCTGCTCTGACTAGAAAGGTTAATTAGACTAATTGGTTAATTAACCAATCAACTAAACTCAGTCAAACTTACTTGGAGCGTCACTATACGGTCCATTTAATTGGTTGCATGGCTAGAAGCCAAAGTACAATTGGCCCCGTTTGAAATTCGCGCACTGCGACGTCACGACCGTTTCCACCAATTGAAAAGCGTGACATTTCTGTCGACAGCTCCTGCTCACAACGGTGAGGCATTAAAGGCTTCCGCCTTAAAACACGTAAACGATTAGCCCCAAAACCGCGTTGCTTCTTAGCGAATAAAGGAATAAAGGAGAACCTAGTGTATGCGTTACCTTACGACTGTATGCTAATGGGTAGGTGTCTCACTAGATGGGGAGGAAAAATATAAATTATAAAATTAAATTTTCCGCTCTCAAAGCACCTAAACAGTCTCAAGTGCCTCCGTACTTTTTCTCTCTGACCGCCTAGTGGCTGTAAACTTCTTCCGTATATTTTTTAATACATGACAACCGAGTAGTCAGTTATGGGTTTACCTTATTTTGGCAGAACAATAGCTGAATCAGCAAAACATAAAAATGCTGTCACCTGAACTGCAACAAGGGCACAAGTCAGCCAAATGGTGCACTGCAGTTGCTTCGGACCGCAGGCAGGTGAAAAGCAATCTTTCATATTTCTGCAAGCGTAAAGGTTGTTTTTAATCGCTAACATTGTGAAAAATTTTGATTCTGCTTCGTGCCCTCGGGTAACAATGTCCGCGCTCAGCCCTGCAAAGTGCGCCCGCGATGGTGAAAATGAAGTTCTCGGGCATCACAACCCGCTTTCCTCCGTATGAGATTTAAGGGGCCGTACATACGGGTGAGAGAACAAGAATAACACGCATGTTCTCCTAACAGGTTCCGTTCTTTCAGCGGGCGTGCATCCTGCTTGCACAAACGGTAATCGAAAAAAGCTACTAAGCGCAGTTTACGCTCCGTCGCAAGATTAAGGTTTCCTGGCACGAGCATTATAGGGGGCGTCTTGACGACCGAGGGGACACGAGGGCCGACGTATCACGAGTGGAAATAAATTATCCGAGAAAGCGGAACATGATCGCGCTCGGGCTCCGAACCTGCGTCGTCTGCTACGCACGCGGCCCTAAGGGCCGCAGACGAATCCTCGCTCGGCGACAGGTAGCGCTTGAGTGTGTTAGAAAAAAAGAAAAAGCCACGCCACAATTTCGTATTAAGGCGGAAGCCTTTAATGCCTCATCGTTGTAAGCAGGAATTGTCGACAGAAATGTCACCCTTTTCAGTTTGTCGAAACGGTCGTGATGTCACAGTGCGCGAATTTCAAACGGGCCAATTCTACTTTGGCTAGTAACCATGCAACCAATTTAAAGGGATCGCATAGTGATGCTCCAAGTAAGTTAATTGCTTAATCACCCAATTAGCTTAATTAACCTTTCTTATCAGGCCAGATAAATAAACAAAACCGAGTAGGAAATTGGTCGACAACGGGAATCGAAGCCCGGTCTGCGGAGTGCGAGACGAGCATGCTAACCACTCCGCCATGCCAGCTCGATGGTTTGGAATGAACAAAGGCGCGTCTAGTGAATACGGTGTCTTCATTCACTCCCATCTCCCTCTTTTCCCGTTATGCCGAGGTTCACGTGTCCACCGAGGTTTGCGAGACAGATACATATCCTTTCCTCCAAACCCAATT
Source organism: Amblyomma mixtum (assembly GCF_055824585.1). Taxonomy (NCBI): domain Eukaryota; kingdom Metazoa; phylum Arthropoda; class Arachnida; order Ixodida; family Ixodidae; genus Amblyomma; species Amblyomma mixtum. The sequence goes on from NC_143012.1 coordinate 88,764,273, forward strand.
TACGGACGAGCAAGGCGTAGAACGGAACGGGCGATGGCGTTCTGTGGACTCCCTTACAGCGTGGCAAGAAGCTTTCGCGTTTCACTCTTAGAGGCGAAGCCTAACATCTTAACAACGCATCAGTGACACAAGCAGCAACACCGCGCTTAACGCTTTCGCCTCACCGCACTCTAGGTCAAAGTGCCCCCCTGAATTTTTCCACAGGCTTTCGCGTCGATGGCGAGAGACACTGAATAACGTTTCCCGCTGGAGGAATAAATAAATGTGTATAACACGGGGACAGTTCGGTAGGTTGAACACAGAGGAGCCGCAAGGCGTACGTAACAACGACGAAGGTAAATAGGGCTTTCAATCGTGGAGAACAGAAACCCAAGAAATGACATTTCGAGGTGGGGGATGGAGGCAGGAGGGAGTGGATATGCGTGGTGGTGGTGGAAAACATTTATATACAGATACACTTAAAAAGGTTATGTACGAGCTGTCCCAGAGGGGGCCGGCCCATACAAGTTCTAGGTGGAGGTCCCTAGTTCGGGACCCCAGTGGCGTTGGCCGCCGCCCGGGCTCGCGCGACCAAGGCCCGTTGGGCTTGCAGGTCCGAGCAGCCGAGCAGGGTCGCCTCCCAGTCCTCCCGGGTTAGGTTGGGGTGAGGGGGGATAGCAGGGTTGGAGCGGCAGGCCCACACCATGTGGTAGATATCCGAAGACTTCTCCGCACAGTGAGCACAGCTGCCCGAGAAAGAAGGGTCGATGTGTTTGAGAGCTGCCGGGCACAGCAAAGTATTACTATACAGGTGAAGGAGAAGCCGCTCCTCCGCCTTTGAGGGGCCTTTACACGGGCGTGGATAAAGACCATGGCCAAATTGATAAAGTAAAACAATGTCTTTTAAGGTGGAAGCTGGAGCGAATTCGAGTTCCTGATCGTCGGGGTCGGAGGGGAATGTCCGGTGAGAGAGCGCGCGGGTGGCGGCGTCAGCTGCCTCATTTTCCTCAAGGCCCATGCGAGCGGGAGCTCAAACGATACGCCGGTGAGCGGTGTCTCCGATGTAGACGCTGTTGTGGAGAATGCGGTAGGCTAGGTACGGTACCCAGCCCTGCTCGACGTTCCGACAGGACCCTCGCGAGTCCGAAATAATTGTTTTTGAAGTCGGATCAGATGCAGCCAACGCAATGGCGACCTCCTCCGCGTGTGTTATGTCACGGGCTCGGAAAGTAAGGCCGTTCACTGTTTTGGATTGGTGCACGACTGCGGCCTCGTACCATCCCCCATGGTGGGGGCCTGAGGCATCCACGTAGAATACGCCGGGTTTCGATCCATAGTGGCCGGCCAGGGCTTCCGCCCGCGCCAGGCGCCGGCCATTATGGTCCTCACGGTTCATGTTCGCGGGAAGAGGGCGCATCTCCACTGGGATGGAATACGTACGCGCTCTTCCATGAGAGTGGTATGTTGGATGTGTAGTCGGGCAAGGAGGCGGCGACCCGACGACGTCTTCGAGAGACGTGTGTATTGGTTGGTCAAGTGGGCTTCCCGGAGCTCCCGAAATGTGTTCACCACTAGCCCCAGGAGGCGCTTGTTGGAGGTGGTCACGGGGAGGCCTAGACCCCGCTGAATAATTTTGCGGAGGATGACTTCGAGTGAATCCTCGTCTTGCTTCCGCAGGTGGAAGTCGAATATAGAATTCGACCGGTTACAAATGCATGCGCCAGCCGCAAGGCGTCCTTACATCGCAACCACCCGCGCTTGTTAGAAACCCGGCGGACCAAGCGGCCCACCTGGTACCCCACCTGACTGAGTTTGGCCAATGTTGTTTCTGACCGTCTGTCTTGATATATAAAGTGCCCCAGTACCCCGACTTCACCATTTTCAGGGATCGTACCTGTCTCAAGAGACGATGAAATTTTGGCTGTGCACTTTGGTGAGGGGCGTATGTGCACAAATTCAGACTTTTGGGTGCAATTTTGGAGGCCGCAGCGGCGAGCATAACGGTCCACTATGGTCGCCGCCTCCTACAGGTTGGCCACAATGTCTCCGAGGGAACCCTGTGTGGCCCACAGGATAATAAGAACGGTAATCTGGGTAGTTGGTAGGAATTCATACTGAAAACTGCGCAAAAAACGAAGACACAGGGTGATGTCATCGGCGTACCGCGCATGCTGCACACCGGCGACAGCGCCCAGCTGGGCCGGTAGGTGATTCATAACCAGATTGAATAACAGGGAAGAGAGCACTGCGCCCTGTGCCGTACCCCTTGTTCCTGAAAGAAAAGGGTCATGTTCCTTATCCTGGATTCCAATGTAAGATTGTCTGTCGGTCAAAAATTGCCGAATGAATTGAAAGGCGTTTCTGCCGCAGTTAGTTTGAGAGAGGTGGGCAAGAATGATCTCGTGGGTAACGTTGTAGAATGTTCCCTTCAAATCCAAGACGAGTACGCCCTTGTCATTGTGGCGGCATTCGACGGGGTCAAGAACAGCCCGATTGAGTTGTAGCAGGACATCCTATGCAGATCTGTGTGGGCGAAACCCGAACACGGTGTCTGCGAAAAGGTGTTTGGATTACATGAACTCGGACCACCTGTCGCGTACCATCGTCTCCATGAGTTTGCCCACACAGGAAGTTAGAGAAATGGAGCGGGGGTTGTCCGTATTGGTGGCCTTGCCAGCTTTAGGGATGAAGGTGACCAGGGCGGTCTTCCAGTCGATGGGGAGTAGCACTTCCCCAAGCCAAATTGAGTTAATGTAATTCAATAAAGACCGCTAAGCCGGGTCAGGGAGTTTGGCTAACAGTTTGACTAATTTTGTCCCGACCCGGAGTGGGGCCACGTTTCATTTTTGCCGGGGCCGCCCTCAGGTCCTGGAGGTGGAACGGTGGATCCATCTTAACGTTCTCAGAGCCTGCATAAGAGTACGCCGGCCCACGGGGGTCCTGGGTGGTGCACAAGTACTGGTCCTTGAGCTTATGCGCCAACTGAGTTATGTTGACCTGAAAGCTGTGTATTGCTCTTTGGATGTGTTTTTGAGTTTCCGTGCGTGTTTGCGTTGGATCAATTAGTGCGCGAAAGAGTCCCCACGTGTTCCGGCTTGACATTTGCCGCGCGGCCGTATTGCATCGGTCCAATCAGTTGGAGTCGGCGAGTTGGGCCGCATACTCAGCCGCTCGTTGAGAGAGCTCGGCGATGCGAGCTCTAAGTTTCCGGTTGTGCTTTTGCCGGCGCCACCGACGGACGAGGCAATGCCGGGCCTCCCAGAGGTGGAGCAGGTGGTTGTCGACGTCCGAGACCACCTCTGAGAGCTGAATTTGAGATTCGGAGGAGCGAAGGCCAGAGACCAATTGTTCTGACCAAGTCTGGTAGGCTTGCTCATGTATGGGTGTCGCAGAGCTATAATTCTGCCTGAACACTGTCCAATCTGGGAGTCGAGTTTGTGTTGTTGGTCGCGCGAAAGGATGGGTCCTAATCGTAGTGTTCAAGAGCCAGTGGTCGCTGCCGTGGGTTTCCTCGGTGTTGGTCCAGTCTGCATACTGATTGCTGCGGGTGAAGGTCAAGTCCGGACATGTATCCCTAGTCACGGAGTGGCCTATAGGAGTTGGGTGGACTGGGTCAGTGTGAAGAGTGAGGCCCAGAGTTAAACGCAGGCTCCGCCAACGTGCGTCCCCGCTTCTCTTCACGGTAGTAACCCGACATCCGAGCGGGAGCGTTGAAATCGCCCGCAATCAGGAGGGGGTCCCGACCCGCAACTCTCAGCGCCCGGCTAAAGAGGTCCGCTAATGATATCTTCGGCAATTTCGGATTGCGGTATACATTGACTATGTGTAACGGTGGATCCTGCTTGCGTAGTGGGAGGAGGGTCACCATTACATCGGAGTATTCAAGTTGCATGTCTAAGTCGATCTGGTTGGCGGTATAATTTCTATGGACGCATAGACAAGACGAGGGGTCCTGCTGGAACGTCGTATAATTTGTTAGTGCGGCGCTTTCCCTGGCTCTTGGAGGGCAACCACGGCTGACAAATCCTCAAAGGTTGAAAGGAAAAGCCGGAGGTCGGCCCGCTTGGAAGGGGACCGAAGCCCCCGACAGTTCCATTTAGTACTCGTAATAAGCAATCGTATGCGTGGAGACTTGATCGCCAGCAATATTCACTTCGTGCGATCTTCTTTCCGAGGTTCGTGCTTGCATGGCCTCCGAGACAATAAACACTCCTACCGAGGTAGCTTTCGATACACTGATTCTGTACTGGGATGCCTTCGATGGGCGTTCTGTTCTTGCGGCATAACAGAAAATCCGCGCTGTGTTGAAAAAGAAAAAATATCGACAAGGCTTATTGTTTTTCCGTCTTAAGTGGAAATGATTTTGGGTAATGCACTCTTCTACAGGGGTACTATTAACTTTGCATTGCCGCACCATAGTAGGGAGTCGCACGTACGTAGCAAACGCAAGGTTTTGTTAACACACGCACAAGTTTTTGCGGATTGGCTGGAAGGGCGCTATTATTAATAAACAAAGCAATCACGTGATGTCACGATAGCATGGATCAAAAGCTGATTTGCTAGAGAGAAACCAAATCTCATAGGCAAGCAGGTGATACCAAGGTCGTACTTTGCCCTGTGCTAGTTGGCACTTTTTAGTAACTTACACGTTCAGTGCTAAGGGCTGGGACAAATAGGAAACAACACATGACTGGTGCCAGTCAGGTGTTGGGTGTTATTTGTCCCCCTCCTTAGTGGTAAACATTTCAGTTAGCATGAAATTATGTTTTGATGCCACAGAACCAACGCTGATATAGAGTAAAGAAACCAATCGTCGTTTTTGAATACTTCGTCAAGTGATGCATGACCGTCATAGAGGGAATGACTATTCGTAAGAGAAAAAACAAATTTTGACCGTAAAGCGACGCGATACGAAGGTATCACATTGCATGTCTATCATTTATTTCGAAGAAGCCCTTGCCTCTGGTCGCTTATTGTCTTGTGATGCTACGCCGTCAAAGATAATTCGGTTACTGACAGCCGTAACGCCTCCAGCCGCACCGTGAATCATCGCACCAGGCAGAGCTGCATGCCGTGTTTTCTAAACTGCCTGTTGAGCCAACTTATCTAATTTCCGAAGACGTCCAAGCACCCTACGTTGTGTCATTGTGCGCCGTGTTGTATGACATGATCGAAACTGCGCTGCAGTCGCTAGATCGAAATAACATCAACGTCATCAGCCAGACCGAAAAAGCTAAAAAATTATAAGGACATCTTCGTTACTACTCCTGGTCTAAGGGTCTTTCCCTGACTTTGCAGCAAACTTGGCGCCACTTAATCGAGACCAATGATTCCTGCTTGATGATTTTGCTCCAAGTTCGGCACTGTGTGGTATTCGATTGTGTGTTGAACCGTTCTCGCACTTTCATTTATACCCATACAACATTAGCTGCATTTGCCGGAGACAACCTTATCTGGTAGGGACAGGGCACCTCCACAAATATCGGCGCATGTGTTTTTGTTTCAGAGCCAAAGCCTCAATGTACAACTTTCGGTTTCGATGTGGATGAGGCAATGGCCTTTAATGCCTTAGAAGATCAAACCGATCTCAACTGCGTGGTCATATGGCCCAATCTATGGTAGTATGACAACGTGATCATATGACCATGACAAATGTATACCTGACTTTCATCTTAGACCTTGACCCTTGACCGTTTCCTTTGAGCTCGACTTGGACCTTGGCATTTTATTTGAGACAATGGGCACCACATTGACAATGACCTTCAATGCCTCACAAGGTGAAACCGAACTCAACTGCGTGGTTGTAAGACCCAAGCTATGGTAGTATGACCGCGTGATCATAAGACTAAGACCATTAGGTACCTGAATTTATGTTTGACTTTAACCCTTGACCTTCAGTTTGGATTTGAGACCGCGGACATCACTTACCACCATGTTTTCACCTCTGATTTACCCAGCCTCTAAGTGGAAGCAATTACTTTACAGAGCGTAAAACAGCCTTCACCTTAGTCAAGCCACAGCAAGGTGGTGATGAAGAATTTTATTTGCAATAATAAAACGTTTATAACAAACGAACCATGTCTCACCATGCTAAACAGAGCTTTTGCTCGTATAACCAGGTTCAAGTCACATGGTTATCTAGGCGAATACGTGGTTAAATGTTAAACCTGCTAACGTGGTCAAATCTGTCTGGCTTTATCATCTCGTTATCGTCTGGTTTATCTGTCTGGCTAAATCGTTCATTGTATCCGCCATTAGTAGTCGGGACTGTTTTCCCCACCAGACGGCGCTACGAGTCGGAGGCATCCATTTTGTGGTTGGCAGTGTGCTTTTTCATGCGTAAGTCCTCGACGTAGCAGGTAGCATGCATAGTCACCAGCAAGGACAGCGTTGTACGACATTGTTCGTGTGGCAGGAGAATGAGAGTGCTCTGGAGATTCACCAGCCACTTGTGGCAGTGTGTGGCGAGCAGTATGCATCTCGAAGAACCGTCTTCTACTGGGGTACTAAGCTGCAAAGCAGGCTGCACATCAGCAGAAAAAGGGACCAGTCCTGTACGACCGCTGACTGTGATAACGCCGCCAACATCACGTGGGCAGAAGCGAGGGCTGCAAGCCTTCCACCCGCGGGTCGCCGACAAAAGAGCAACGGTTTAATCATCTTACTAGAAAGACCAATCTGCGACACGCTCCTGCCCCTAACCGATAATCACGATCCACCAGGCGTAACTGCCGTAGCTGCAGTTCTGCTCAATCACTGTAACGCGTCAGCAGATTCTGAAATTCACTTCCTAATTTTTGGATTCCACTGTGGGCTCTATTGCCATGTCAATGGTTGTGCAATGGCACGCACTTGGTACACCCACTCAATTTGGTAAGTTAGCTTTTTTGCAGAGTAGCCTCTAATGAGGTGAAACCGGCTTGCGGGTCTACTCATATGTGAAGCGGAAGCTCGACATTGGCCCTTGAAAGGGTTCCAACCAAATGTGCACTTTTGTTTGTTTTAGTGCGCTAGAAGATCACGTTCCACCAGGCGTAAGTAGCGTAGCGGCAGTCCTGCTCAATCACTGTAACGCGTCGACGAATTCTGAAATTCGGTTCTCAATTTTTGGGTTGCACTGTAGGCTCTATTGCCATGTTAACAAGTTGTGCAATAGAACACAAGTGGCACGCCTGCTTATGTGCATCAATTTGTTAAGTTGGCTTTTTTGCACAGTTACCCGTTATGCAGCGAAACCAGCTTGCGGTTCTGTGCGGATGTGAAGCAGGTGCTCGACATTGGCCCTTCCTGAGAGGGTCGCAACCAAATCTGCACTTCTTTTTAGTGTGCTAGCATTAGAGCACGAACTCACTCTCTTAGCCGCTGTTTGTGTGGTACCACTGCGACCTTGAAGAGTGTTGTGTGATGTGGGCCACCTAGGTCACGTGATAATGTGACGTCACCCAACCTGCCAACCGGATTGTGAGCAAACTGCCCATCGTGGCAGCTGGCACTTAAGTCAATGGTGAGAGGTTGCTCGAAAAGAGCAACATGTGCCTAGAAGGTCCACCAGTGGCAGCACCTGCCATCGCCGGGCTGTGGCACATCGCTTAACTGCGTCACCACTGCGCCAGGAGGGGTACGATGGCTCCTGACCAATTCTGCATATGAGGGCAATAACCTATTGAGACTATCGCGTCATACCCTTAAGGCGGAGCTTATCTGTCCCCCCCCCCCCACCCCCCGTTCTGGTACTCTTTCGACGATGTTTGTTTGGCGCTTGACCTTGAAAAAACGAACATCGACCCGAAACCTTAAGTGAAGTGAAAGCCGAAGCCCTAGCCCACCTAATTTCCATTTTGCCTAATCGCGATAACTCGTCCGTCATTTTCTTAATGCTTCCGTCCTCCCCTCAGTGTCCGTGGCGTAATGTAAAATGCACAGGAATTGAGAATTGACTTCAAATAACTGCGTAACCGGCAGTTGTTCGCTAAACATTTCCTTTAGCAGATGAATTTAATAAACTTGAGGCCCCGCTGAAAAAGAGCGCGCAGAGTGCTAACTGTTCTCGTTATAGTTAAGTTCTGGTTATTGTCAAATTTAGCGGGTCACTTAGTCAAAGACCACAACACATTCACTTGGTTCGTAACTAAATAGCCTTAAGGCACAAAAACAAACAAGACACATAAGTAGGTTACAGGACGAAGCGCCATCCTGCTTCATCGTTGACACATAGGTAGGTGACAGGCGCTTCGTCCTGTCACCTACCTTTGTGTCTTGTCTGTTTTTTGCGCCTTAAAGCTATTTAATTATGAACTAAAACCAACTAGACCACCAGCAAGTGCTCTTAGACGATATTCACTTGGTTCACTGTTGTTCACTTCGAACAAAAAAAGGAGACTTTTGTTGCCTAATAGTAGCGTGCCCACACCTATCTAAATTAACAACTTTTATTTTTTGGTCATGTATTTATTTATTCTTTCCTTCCAATGGGATCACTCGCTCACGGCCAACAGAGCCTACGACGGCACCGCGCTTTTCTGATGCATGGGACCCCTAAGGCAAACGCGTTAAAGCTCGAAGGAGATGGGGCCGCGGTGGGGAGTGAAAGAGGCGGAGCTTTCGGCGCGAACAGGTGAGAGAGGTCGCGCTCAGTTTGCGCTGATTCTTGCGTAGTGACTTCTTAAACGCTTTTGCAGACAGCCGTCATGCTGCGAAAGACCCTTACGAATTTTTTTTACACAGTCCACAGACTGTCCATAGATTTCTCTCTATAATGCTTACAGACTCTTTATAGAAAAATACAATGTTCACACCCTAGAATCCCGAAAGAAGGTTTGTCGCCTCATCTTGCTTCATTACTGCCTCAATCGCGCTTTCAGATGCGCGGTGATGGTGTCCACCTGCGAAAAACTGCGATTTCGCGCAATATTTCATGCTTAGCAATCCTAAAGCGCCTGCATTTTTTTCCCATGGTCTCTATTTGCGGCCCCGCTGCTCTCAACCCTGCTCTGGGGGTTCATTCTTCACTATTTGTAAACCACTCGGTTTAGTACGTATCTTATTTCTCAGTCAACCTCTCCATCACAACAATCTTCAGCTATTTCTATATGTTTCTATATATTGCTCCCTTGGATAGCCCTAAAAAAAGCAGATGCTTGTTGACGTGCGTGGTCTGTAATTGGCATCTGAATACATTCCGCTGAGGTAGAGAAATTACAGAACAAAGTACTGGAATGCAGAAAGAAGGAAACTGGCAATAAAAACAGAAACTGGGAAGGGTGTGTAACCAAAGCAGTTAAAAAGATGCGTCACTTCGGTATTTAATGTACTGAACCGAATCGCGATGCATAAATGAAACTGCCTGCAAGAATAAATCCCCTCGATATAGAAATGTGACATTTTCGTTAAAAAATGGGGCCTCAGGTCAGCACTTCAACAAAATTAGTTCCAAGAACACTTGCTCCCAGGAGTCTGCAATTTGGTCACAAACATGCCGAACTTGTACCACCAGACGTGGTTCTTTATTAATTGTTTTTAATTTGTTAATTGGTTGTCGTTTACGCTGGCTAGCTCCACAACCGTAGATGGGGGTAAACAGAAGAGTTGGAGCGGTTTCAAATGTGAATTGCAATTGCTTGTATTCATCCCAACGTTAGACATCGAGAAGATGGGGACTAGATAGGTTAAACTATAACATGGCAGAGTTTGACGATGCAGTATTTAGCATTTATTACCTTGCTAGTACCTCACATCAGACGAATATGCCCCTCCATAACTAGTCTAAGCAAGATAAAAATATAGTGCAAAATTTTGCAAACATTTCTTCGTCTGCAGTCGCAGCATAATTAAGAGTCGCAAAAAAAGAAAATTCATGCTATTTCGTCCTCAAACGAAGAATGTTGGAAAGAAACCTTTGGCTTTTGGCCCACTGAACGTTAAAGTAGTTTTGTGCTCCCGTTCCGGCTTTGGTGTCCCTTACTGCGTTCAAATTAGCAGAAAAGCAAGCCAACGCTCTCCATCAGCAGTTTGAATCTGCGCAATATATAGTGCACATGCATGAAATGATGGAGAAAGCTCTAGTGTCACTTCTCTGCGGTAATTACCGACAGCATCATGTGCGGCAGGAACGGGGTTCGATTCCCAAAGCCGCCGGGTAAGCAAAGGCTACCAATAGGCACAAGATTAACCCTGGCTTGGCGCTCAGCTTCTTTGGTGTAAAATGCTTGTAATAGACCTTATAATAGTCTGCGCTTCTGCCAATAAAACTAACACTTTACGAAACATTGGTGCGGTCAAAGCTAGAACATGCTTGCGCAGTATGGGATCCCAGTCAAATCACATTAATAAACACACTTGAATCCATTCAAAATCGCGCAGCACGTTTCATCGTATGTAACTATTCCCATCACACCAGCATTACTTCCATGAATATTTACTTAGTTTCACTTGATGTTGAAAAGCTAAAGCTCTCGTGTCTGTCCCCCTTTACTGTCAGGTTCTCCTGAATCCCGGCTGCTGCTTTTCAGTAACAGTACTATCCCTCGGGACCATTAACCTCCTAGCTCCTTCCATTAACCTCCTTTCCCATAACAGTTGCGTAACACTCATAGTACGGGTGCAAAAGACTCATTTCTGAAAAGTAGGCGGCGCCGTAGAAAAGCCTAAACTTACGAAAGCGCTTGATTTGAACTTTTCTCTTAGTTTATAGTTTTTCTTTAAATTTCAAGGCTTCGAGTACAAAAAAAAATTGGCTGTGGTTTAGCTCTGGTTAAACCTGGATGATTGCGATAGCAGCATCTGCGCGTAGCCATATATTGTTGTGTCAGCTACACAGCCCACAGTTTCGCCGTTTCGCAAGCTCTTTCACGACCATACTGCGCATGCGCGAGGACCATGTGACGTCACTGCGCACGGCTGGCGTGTTGGCGGCCCCGGCACGCTAGCTATGCGCCACTAATGCGCATGCGAAACTGGCGAGCGTGGCGGCGGCACCTCTGAGTCACCCGCGCAGCGACGGCGGCGGGGCGCCAGCTGTGCGCCGTGTGACGTCCGTCACTGCTCCTTTGGCCTTTGCTCGGCTCTGCGAAATGGCTCGGCGACTAGCGTAGTGTTGCTTTCGCAACAAAACGCATAAATCGCCTCACAGATGGCCTCACCGAGCAACGCCAAACTTGAAATTACCATTGCACACTCTCCTACACGCGTGTCTAGACAGTTTCAACGGCACTCCGGGGATACACTCGCGTCATTTACGAGTGGTCTATAGCTCTAAACAAGTCGTCATCGAGCATGGGCATTCCCAGGGATCGTGTTTTACTATCCATGCCTTTAAAAGCTATGTCGAACCCGAAAAGCTGGAGCGATCGCCATAAATGCACAACAGAGCGCGCCCTTCCATCGCTATAGGTATATGGACGACTGCACATCGCCCATGTCATTATACTACTGCTAGAAGTGCTCGAGGATAATTTTAGAGCGCAGCCCATTGGCGCCCGTTCCTGCAATTCGCGGTGTCGCCGTTGTCCCTCGTAACCAGCTCCGCAGCCGGGGCAGCGCGCTGCTCTAGCTGCGCACGCTCCTGGCGCCATTTCTCCCGTACGCCCAAGCCGAAACGCATAGCCGCCCCGCCGCTCGCCACTGCGTGTCCCTGGTTCAAACATTGAGTAAAGCAGAAATTTGGGCAAGTTGGTACGTATTCATTTTTGAAACAGCGCAACAAAGACGGGACGTTCAAACAAGTCCCTGGTTTGTAATAAGGGAGTAATTTCTCATTGGCATCCACCCGAGCGCAGCCATACGGCTACAAAGGAAAGCTATACAGCTTTCTCAGAAACTTCGCAGTTAAAGAAAAATTCGTCCTGGTCCGGGGTTCGAGCCCGGGACCACAGCTTCACCGGAGCAGTCGCTCTACCAATTGAGCTAACCGGGACGGCAAGCTTATGGTAGGGCGAGAGCGAATTGATCAATAACTCGAAGTGGGAACAGTGTTGGTCAGTTCGTCCGGACCAGTACGAATTTTTCTTTACCTGCGAAGTTTCTGAGAAAGCTGTATAGCTTTCCTTTGTAGCCCGTATGGCTGCGCTTGGGTGGACGTCAATGAGTAATTACTCCCTTATTACAAATTCTACTCCACCTTGGGGGGATTCCCCTAAACATTTGACCAACACTGTTCCCACTTCGAGTTATTGATCAATTCGCTCTCGCCCTACCATAAGCTTGCCGTCCCGGTTAGCTCAGTTGGTAGAGCGACTGCTCCGGTGAAGCGGTGGTCCCGGGTTCGAACCCCGGACCAGGACGAATTTTTCGTTGACTGCGAAGTTTCTGAGAAAGCTGTATAGCTTTTCTTTGTAGCCGTATGGCTGCGTTTGGGTGGACGTCATTGAGTAATTACTCCCTTATTACAAATCTACTCCACCTTGGGGGGATTCCCCTAAACATTTGACCGAGTCCCTGGTTCGAACAAAACTTGAATATGCATCCCCCATTTTGAGCCCTAACCAAATCTATTTGTTAACATCACTTAAATCACTACAGAACCGAGCCACTACGTTCATCCATTCATGTTATTGATATGATATCAGCATATCAACTTTAAAAGCAGAGTTGAGCTTAACAAACCTTGCCTGTCGTCGCCGTATCGCCAATATGTGCTTATTTCACAAGTTTTTTTCTTTTTATAACTCATTGCGTATTCCACCCTACATCAGCCCTCCAGCACGCATTTCACTCCACCTCGGTCATCCCCTGCAAGTTTCCCGTCCACAGACTCATACCACAACGTTTGCTGCATCATTCTTTCCTCTCTCTGCCAAAGACTGGAACGGCCTTCCACACGACGTTGCTGCAACCACCTGTCCATCCTCATTTTCGAATTGTATAACTGCCATGTTTAACGAATAACATCTTTATACATAAAATTTGATTCTATCTGTACCTACCCCTTAAGTAATACCTCCTAACTGGGGATCTTTAAGACTCCTTCGTGGGAGAGGACTGCTGGTTACACTGACGTTTGTCCTTTAAGACACGGTGCAGATCCTGAGGTTTGCTTGACCTTAGCAGCAAGCTTCACTTCGTATTGCGTAAGCTCCGGGATCATCCCGCGACATTCCTCTCAGCCCTCTCCTTTCTTCCCTCTATCCCTACGCAACCTCTGTCTTCCAACGATCGTCCGGATAAGCACTGTGAGTGAGTCTTGCGCCCCCAATGGCGTTCCAAACGTATTGTTTTGGGTGCGCGCTGTTGTATAGGCTTCGATCTCAATAGCGTACAAGGCTCTGCGAGTGGTGGTTGATGATGATGAAAACTTTATTTGGAACAAGGGAGTTTTGGACACGTAGGTCCTCGGGCCCCCGCACGGCCCCGCTGCAATCAAACGTTCATGTCCCGGATGCTCATGACGCTGGCAGCCAGGCCTGCGGCGATGCCCTGTTTGGCCGTGTCCTCGGAGCGCAGTATGGTCTCCCAAGCCTCCCATGTGGCAAGGTGCTCCAGGCCCCGCGGGGGTGGATCCGCCGAGCAGAGGAAAAGAATATGGTCGAGAGTGGCTTTGGGGTGGTGGCAGAGGGTACAGGAGGGGTTTGTGTAGACTTGGTGATAGCGCGAGCGTATATAAGGGGAGGGTAAAGAGCGCGTTTGGAGTCGCCTCCAAAGTGTCTGATTGTAATTGTCGAGAGAAGGATGGGGTGGGGGGAGGGTAGAGCCGACGCTCGGCTGCCGTCTCTTGGCCTGTGGAACTCGAAAGAAATCGGGCCAGTGAATCCTTCCCTACTGGGGAATATGAAATAAGCACAAAATCGGGACACTGCGGTATCGAGGCGATTCGCATTCACCCGAGGTCTACCCTCTATCTGCGCTCACTGGAGCAAAGACACGCATAGAGTGAAAACGCCGATTCACAATTTTGAGAGGACGGAGCGAGAGCACGATATTTTCCGAGAATAGCTCGAACTTCCGCCGCGGGCGATAAAGAGGAACCGGGGCTCCCAAAGAGAAAACAAAGCGTGACACTAAATTTAAACAGCGCACCTAAATCTGACGGGAGAAAAAAAGAGCCTAACATGCAGCAGAAATCCGCCAAGTTTCGTGAATGACCGGCATAAATAAATTAAACAAAAAAGGAAGCTTTCAAAGATAGGCGGTTTCAGCGGACGTGGTGGTAGGCGAAGTGAAAACAGGACCATTCACGTTTTGCGATGCGGAGAACAAATAAAGAAACCTGAGTGGAGAATGAGAGATAGACAAAACAGGATCAGACCGCAACGCACAGGTGGAGGAAGCAGTGGAGCGTTCAGCAGTCAAGGCTGAGGCAGCACGCAAAAAGGGGAGCAGAGACTCGAGTGTCGATAAGAATAGAAGAAAGGGTTTAGGCCGACATCAGCGCGCGCGGCCCGAGAGAGCAGAAAATAGCTGCACTGGGAGAAGCAAAAGGGGAAGGCGGGGCTGCCCTCAAGGCAGCTGGTGAGGGAAAAAAGAGGAATAGGGAAACGAAGTGGTAGGAACCGAAGAGCCACCGGGCACGTCCTTAGGGAAGGCTGTGCGAGGGAAGAAAAGGGAATGAAAACAGTAGAAGGGAGGGACGCGGGCTGGGGGCGGGTAGACAACGTGGCACTCGCTTCCCCAGCTAACATCAATGGCGCCCTTCGCGAAGCGAGTGATTGGGGAGCGAGGAATCTACGGACCGAAAGGGAGGCAGGAGGAGTAGCGCCAGTGGGGAAGGATAGGGAGTCGGGGCGGAAAAGGGTAGCAAAGTGTGTCCCTGCTGGCTCTTACGACGCCTCGTTCCGAAGAGAGGGTTGGTGCATCGACAGGGAAAGATAGGAGGGAAAAGAAAGGAGCTAGCGTCGCGGAATGCGGGCTCTCGAATGGGGAAAGGAAAGATCGAATGGGGAAAGGAAAGAAGCGTGTGCGAAAGTAGGGAGATGAAGTGAGCGAGCTAGGGAAAAGCAAAGAGAGCCCTGCGGGCCCCGTAGTTCCCGCCGCCGAGAAGCCGGGGACCAGGCGAAGGAGCCCTTGGCGTTAGCTCCTTCTTTCCCTACCCCTCGCTGCAAATAGGGAGAGGGGAAAGAGCGCGCACGTTCTCCCGGGCTGTATTCGTTGCCTAGCTTTTCGCTCTCCTTTTCTCTTTGCTTCTATGCCTTTTTTCTTGTTTCTTCGCCGGACTTCGCGGCCGGCGGGTCGATACAGAGCGAGCTCGGCGGGGCGCGCCAACCCGCTGCTGCTACATAACGATGAGTTCCTTCCTGCTGCCGAGCCCCTTCGGCGCCGTTCCCGCGGCGCCACTACGTTGGTGCGCACTACTCGGTTGCCCCGGCAACGGCAGCCCCTGACGTCACACGCACTCGGCCTCTCCCTTTCCTGCCTCCCGTCCCGTAAAATCAGGGGAACGGGGAAGAAGATGTGGAGGAGAAGGAAATACGGAGCCTCTTGGAATATAGCGAGCCTCTCGCTCTTTCCCTCTCTCTTTCTCTCTGCCTTCGACGCGAGGAGGAAAGACATACCTCCTCCTCGCCTTTCATTCACGAACGAGTTTGGCTCCTCTGCGCTGCCGTGCGCTCAGCTAGACTTCACGCGACGACACCAGGGGGACGAGGCGCAGCGCCATCTGTGAGGCACTCGGAGAAGCCGCAGAAAACCCGCCTGCCCGCACCGAGCTGGCCCAAGTCGTTCTGGCGGCTAGGCAGGCAGCCAGCCAGCGAGCGGTGGTGCCGAAGGGAGGACGGGCTCCCGTATTTTTTTCTTCCCCCCACTCTTTCTCCAGCGCTGCTCGGGCGGCACGCAGAGCTCGCCAGCTCGCTCCGAAAAGCGCGTCGACGTCGGCTCTCGGCGGAACAGTAAACAACAAACGGATGCCTACTCCGACGACGCTGACTACGACGATCTCGACGACAACTCCGCCTCGAGCGTCCAGAACGACGTCGGTGACGTCGCCCTAACAGCTGTAGGGACGCGGCACCACCTGCGCCGCCGTCGACGCTAACCGGAGTCTGCCACCGCTGCAGCCGCTGGACACTGGTTAAGAGGGGGAAGAAAGGGTTAGAAGGAGACGCGGTGGACGGGACGTCGGGAACCACGAAGAAACGACCTTAGCCCTTTTCTGTTTATCTGTCGCCTTACGAAGCCGAGACCATGGTCCACCATCACCACGGCGGACAGGTGCAACCGCCTTGACAACGACGAGGTCGGGAAACAGTAGCACGCGCACACCTCAGGCAGACCTTCGACACCGGGGTTGTCACCGCAAAGACGCCTGAGCAAACGCCTCCTGTGAGTACATTGGGGATTTCTCATCCCTCTTTCCCTCTTTTTTACCTTCTATTCCCTGCATTGTTTGCGTGCTCTGGAGCGACGCAGGAGGGAGGCGCTGCGAGCGATTCCCAGTTCGTACAGAGGAGAGAAAAAAATCGGGAACTGGTCAGCTTTTTTTTTTTCTCTCATACTTTCTCCAGTGTTCTCGTTTCGAGAAGGGGCATATCGAGCGTTCTTCTTGGCAATGAATGATACGCGGTTTCAAGTTCAAGGGCACGACGCTCCGTCGGATGGGGAGCGTGGGGAGAAGCGGTTTAGGAGTCTCTTAGCGCGAACAAGACAAAAGCGCTGTGTCAAATTCGTCAAGATAAGCGGAAAAGTATGGATGGCTGGTCATTCTGCAATTAGGAAAGGAAGTAGAGAAAAAGGGAAAGAGGTGGTATTTGCCAAGTCGTATCTCGAGTCAGAAAATGAGTATTGCGGCTTAATGGTTTGAATTGAGCCCAAAGTGCTGTGTCGAAGTGGAACTGCCTTTCGTTTCCTAGCGTAGACCTTTTCGCGCAAAGACAACGTGATGAGATTTTTTCATGACAGCCCCGAATAGTTCCTTCGCGGTAGATTAGAATACCTCTCTTCGTGCAAATATCTGGGCAAGCGTCGTCCAGTGGCAGTTATCAATATTTGAAAGCTAACGTGCATCTTATTTAATGGCAAGTATTTTTAAACCTCAACATGACGTGATCACAACTTCTTGTGGCCTTCATCAACCACTGGGGCGTCAGCTGATGCGGCGAATCCACACGATGAAGCAAATTGTACGCCTACTTAGAGAAGCTTTCGACGTGAAATAGACTCGCATACTACTGTCCGTATCTAAAATGTATCTAAAAGTTTCCGGCTTATTCCGTTTTATGCTATCGCCGTCATTTTTCGTGCTGAGAAAGCGATAAGCGAAGTCGCACGTTTTCACGCAAAATATCGTCCGACTATACTGTACGTATTTACTGCATCTTTTCTTTTAAAGCGCAACATAAGCCTTTGTCTTTGTACTCCTGAAATTTCTAGGCCATCGCAAGTTTTTCAAAACCCGAAATAAATAAGCTTAAATGTACAGTCGAGTACAAAATATTATGAACCACGCTACCGTGTGAAATCTTTTTTTTTTTTTGTCACGCTGCGTGACGGAAATATCAATATTTGCCGCCGCTATGTGCTTTAGTTAAAGTACATGCACTCGCATATGCATAAAACATCCATTAATTTTTGGTAAGTAACGCGTCAGAAGACTTTGACCGCCAAAGCTTGGCTCATATCCTCCTATCCACGGTTGTACGCCGATCAACGGTGCGTACGAAGCCAGTCTAAATGAAAATGATGTCACCTTAACGTTTCCCTTGGATCAGTCCTGGCACGTTGGCGACAGGACACCATAGTGGGCAAGTTGGTAATTAAAAACTCAGCACGAGCCGTCCCTGAATGGCACACGTGTCGTTCATACGCAAGAAAAGATAAACAGAGATCAAACAGAAGTTCTTCATAATTTAAGGCCTTGAAGCGAATGCATGTGCGAAGCTTCTCAGGCGTTGCAGCTGAAAGAGCTGGGATTTCGTCAGAGAGTTATAACTTGTGTTTCCGATCAGAGTGACATGTTTTTTTTTTTAATTTTTAGCATATTGGATGTCCGCATGCATTCGTGGTTTCTCCAATAAACCACCCCTTGATAGCCCAGAGGTCGTTTATCGATATTTGCACTCATGTTTCGTAATGGCAAGAAAAAATTGGCAGTGGCTTAGCTCTGCTATGCCAGGATATACGTAACGTGAGGTATTGGTATATCTTCGTTAAGCTTATTGTTATTAGCTTGGTTTCCCACCTGCTAAACCTTTAAATTCTGGTACGGGTAACTATGACTAAATTAAAGACCACACAATGTGCAGTATCAATTGTGAATTGTTTGTTTATTTCTTATGCTTTCTCTTCTTGTTCTCTTCGTTGTGAAGCCATAGTCTGTCGGCGTTCGTTGTGTTCATTGGCGTTGGCGTTGACAACGTTTACCACTCCGATCATTTTAAGGAAAGGAAGTGCGCATAATGGCTTCCTGGGTCAGCGGACGCCTCAACCGTGCTTATAGGTACGTGGGGTGATGAGAGAGAGATGTGGGCTGCAGGCAACGACAAGGTTGTGCCAGAAACGCGGCGCTGAAGCCATAGTCTGTCGGCGTTCATTGCGTTCATTGGCGTTCACTTTTTTCCTCCACGGAACACGGCGCAGTAGCTGTTGTTGTTGTTGTGACTGAGAGAAGGATGAAAAAGAAATTGCACGAGCCTGCCTACTGGCTCGATCCGAGCCACCACCGCTGCCACGTGCAGACAGAGGAGAGTTAAAAGATCAGAGGAAAGAGAAAAGGGAAAGGAAAGACGCGCGTCGCAGCAACAACTGCGTCCGCCGGAGCGGACGCTGCTCAAAAAACAGATAAGCGGCCGAAGCCGCGCTCGCCGAAGCGAGAACAGATGAAGCGAGGCGCAGTAGCTGTGTATCCCTCCACATTTATACACGCGGAGCAACCTCCTCGCGCATGCGCAGTAGCCCGCAGCGGCGAGCGCGCGCGGCGAGGCATGCCAGCTGTGCGTAGTGACGTCACTCGCTCCTCGCGCATGCGCAGTATGGTCAAGCAAGAGAGCACTCGAAACGGCGAGACTTTGGCCAATGTAGCTCACGCTACAAAAGGTCTAAGAAACGGACCCACTGCATCTCTGCTCACACGACTGTCTGTCAGTGATAGCCGCCATTCCAAGACGCGCCTGCCAATGTTCACATAGCGCGATAAAATGTGGTCATATCCGGCTATCTCGCCGCATTGTTTGCAAGTAGCGTTGTATTGTGTTGGATACATGTGTGCTAGTCTCGACGGGCTAAAGAAGGCTCGCGTCTGGAGCCGACGCCACGTTACCTCCTGGCTTTTGCGGACCTACTACCAGTCCCTTCTCTAGAGCGGCGGGAGGCTATACTGGCCAGCTCAGACCCGTTGACGCAAGTCCGGGCCACTGAGTGGGCTCACAAGGTCGCCAAGAGCCATGGGCTCGAAGCCACCTAGTATAATGCCCACTAGGGCTCAGTGCTGACAATAAACGTTTTCCAATCCAATCACATAGCGCGAAGCTAATCCAATTGGCTCATCGCGTCTCTCTTGAGCCCAATCCTATTCGACAAGTGACACACCTCAGTTCAGCAGCTTGTGGCAAAGTTGCTGCAGGCACACAAAGTTTCATCACAGAATACCACGTCAAGAGCTGTCGGAAAGCACATGCTGGCCAGGCTTGCAAAGGCGCATTGATATCGACAGCTGTCAGCGCCACTTCTCGTCGTGGCGAGCACCGAGCAAGACCTTTCTCGACCTCTTCAAGACGTCGATGTGGAGGTGGCTGCAAAGGGTGCAGTCAGGTTTTTCGGATGCGCCGTACAGATGAGCAAGTTGTACTAGTTTTTTTGCTCCCTTATACTCAAAATAACTCCCTTATATAGGGGATTAAATAAAAAACACCATACATAAGGAGTAAAAAAAACTCCTTTTGGCTGTGCGTTAGAGGACAAGCCATTTACTTCCTTTTGGCTGTTTTTTTGCTACCAGTGAAGCGAAGGGCTGCGGAAATTTTCATCACCTGGTATTCTTTAGAGTGCACCGACATTGCAGAGTACACGGGCCTCTAGAATTTCGCCTCCATCGAAATTCGACCGCCGTGGCCGTGGTCGTACCCGCGTCTTTCGGGTCAGCAGCCGAACGCCATAACTACTGAGCCACCGCGGAGGCCACAGCTCAGGCAATGTGAGAATCAACTCCATTGCTTGAGGTGGAGTGCGACTCTATGTCATACGGAGTTTCGTTCGACGTGGGATGTTTTCTTATGCCCTGAAGCTATATTTCTCGGGCACCAAGCATTACTTTTCTGCCAATATATATGCGACTTTTCAAACCTCGTGACTGATAAGAAGGTGTCAAAGTCGTCGCAGGTGCTTCAGCGAATCAGTTAGGGTTAAATTGTCCAGACAGAGTAAGACAGCTACCAAGATATTTATTTCCGTAGACATCCTGTGTTGATAACTGCATTAGTTTAATATTTGATTTACATCTAGTCAGAAAGCTGCACTGTTGTAGCGGAGTTTGGGTTACAAGAGTAGACTACAAGGCACAACCGGTGATAAACAGACAGAAAACTTCTACATTTATAGCGAGCTCAGTTTAAATCAATGCAACAAAACAGTAATTGCCATCATGTCAACAATTTGTTTTGTCAACACAGAAAAGTGTCACTTATGAAAAAAAACTACCCTGAAAAGTAATCACTGAGGTGGTTTGGTGCGGTTACATTATGATGACGACTACGCCGAGGCAACGCTTACGATGATGGCAGGTAAAAATTTGCTTCTCATTTACGCCTTATTATATGCATCCTTTTTCCAACTGGCTGGAGAAATCATTAGCGACAGGAAAAAAAAAAACCATCACCAGATATTTGCAGCGAATTCTATTTACGGATTCCTGCAGTCAAATTAATTAAAATTAAAGTTGTATGAGCTCTCTATCCTTGTGCCTCACTGAAGAAAATTCGCGCAATCATTAGCTGTTCATTTGCATTGCTCTAGGAAATAGCGCATACCTCTTTGAAGTGAATTGGTGGCGGCTGACGTACTCTTGGTATGGGATATTAAGAAAGACAAAACTTACTGAAACTGAGGAAAGCATAGGGAATTATCCCCTTTTTTTAATTCGTGGTGTTGATCAATGGGAAATTAGTGGTGTGACCATTTTATGCCTGAAAGAAAATTAATTAGAAAGTAGAAGAAAAACAAACACCTGTCGCCAGTGGTATCCGAGCCCACGACCTCCGCATGCCGCGAGCGGTGCTCTCAATTGAGCTACGACCGTGGTTTTTCAGTGTTCTACTTTAGAGGGTATTTGTTGTGTAGTTAAGGCAACCTTGACAGTGTTCACCAGCGCCAAAATCGACCATTGTGGCTGACGTGGGGACATCCTGTTGTGCTGCTAGCTCCACGTTGAATGTAATCGAACGGTGAGAGAGGCAGCTCGAACGGTGAACGCTGATCGAACGGTGAGAAAAGTGGAAAGAACCGAGGCCCTCCCTAATACAGTGAGCAGACAAGGATAGAGAACTCAGGGGCTCGTTATGACATTCATGTCAAGACAGCCAATAGGCACTGACACAGAGAAAAGCGAAGAGGACTGTTTCTATCATCATCATCAGCCTGACTACGCCCACTGCAGGGCAAATAAATGCCTCTCCCATGTCTCTCTCCAATTAACCCTGTCCTTCGCCATGCAGCTGCGATCACCGTATCCCCGCTAACTTCTTAATCTCATTCGCCCACCTCGCTCTGTACTGCACTGCAATATCAGGAGTATATCGAAAAATTTTGACTTTCTTTGCTCGTTTCTAGCTGAACACAAAAATACATATGATGTAATTGCAGTCTCAGAAACTTGGCTATTTCCAAATGAATGTCTTAAATACCGAACTACGTTTTTCTGTCACGCCCTCGTTGTGCCAGAAATAGGGGTGGTGGCGTTGGCCTTTACATTAAAAACTCTCTGAGTTTTAAAGAATGCCCTCATATTGTTAACGAAACCAACGATGCCACAGAGGCAATGTTCGTGGAAATTGACAGCGTTTTGATTGGAGTTGTTTACCGAGCACCGCTTAATACTCGTAACATCTTCTTAAGCGACCTTGAAACTATATTCGCTAACATAACTAAGTGCTCAAAAAACGCTATTATTACTGGGGATATGAACATTGACACACTGGGTGCAGATCATAGCGACTATTCTAATCTTCTCTCTTCATTCGGTTTCTATAACTATATTACATCCCCCACCCGCATTACGAGCAACACTTCGACATGTTTGGATCACATCCTGTGTAACTTTCAACCCACTCATAGTCTCGCTGGAGTGTTCAATACTGCGCTTACAGATCATCTACCTGTGGCACTGTTGTACGGCTTAAATATTCCAGGCCGCCCCGAACCATCTGTCAAATTATTTACCCGGATTGACCACGAAAAATTTTCTTGGTTAATTTCACGTGTTAGCTTTGACGATTTTGAACCTTTAAATCCTAACGAGCACTGCCGACGCCTCATAGGAATAAAGCCCTTGCGTTGATGCGTCGACAGAAAAGACATTATTATCACTTAAAAATTAATGCTAATGCTAGCAATACCAAGAAACTATGGGAAATTCTAAATTCTATCATTCAGCCAGCAGGAGTAAAAAGGGTACTACCCTCAAAAGACTTGTCCCCGGGTGCACCACACATCACAGATGAATTTAACAGGCATTTTTGCTCCATAGCTCAGAATGTGATCCCCAAAGCGCAAAGCGGGGAGCCCCTTTTTCTTCCTCCATGGCAGGAATCCAGGTTCAGATATGATGACATAACCTGTCAAGAACTTATATCAGTGGGTAGGCAACTGGAGACCGGAAAAGCGCGCGGACTAGATGGAATTCCTGTGTCGTTATTGAAAAACAATATTGAAGTTCTAGCGCCTACTTTGGTTTCTTTGTTTAATAAGTCCTTTTATAGCGCCACATATCCGGATGCACTGAAGGTAGCAAAAGTAGTCCCGATATACAAAAATGGAAACCCTGATAATCTAAGCAATTACCGACCAATTTCTGTCTTAAGTTGTTTTAACACACTTTTCGAGAAACTGCTTGCCAAACGTATTAAGAACTTTTTGAAGAAGTATGCCATTCTTAGCACTGATCAACATGGCTTTCAAGAGTCAAGGTCTACTACTACTGCAATCTTATCCCTATCCGAAGTCGTAAATGACGCACTTAACAGAAATTTTGTAGCAGTAGGCGTGTTCCTAGACATAAAAAAAGCTTTCGATACCGTGGATCATGATATTCTGTCCAAAAAACTTGAAAGACTTGGTTTTAGAGGTTTGGCGTTGCAGTTCCTTAGAAGTTATTTATCCGATCGTTCCCAACGGGTCCAAATTGACGACAATGTTTCAGATTTGCTAACAGTACCCATGGGTATTCCACAAGGTTCGGTTCTGGGACCTATTCTTTTTTCTCTTTATGTGAATGACCTTCCTGTATATGCAGAGAAATCACATGTCGTTATGTATGCAGACGACACCGCTATGGTAGTTACTGCCAAATCTATAGAGGATGGTATAACCGTGCTTAATAAAGAACTTCAATGCATTAAAACCTGGTTCCAATCTAACCGTCTATCCCTGAACACTGAAAAAACGAAATATGTTACTTTCAAATCACCGCATAAGTCTGCGTGCATGTCACCCTGCAGCTTGCATATTGGAGCTGATGAGTTGCAGCAAGTTGACGCAATCACATACTTGGGAGTGATTGTGGATAAAGATTTCAACTGGCACCAGCACATTGATGCCCTGTGTAAAAAGCTGTCGTACTCTTGTTATACATTAGCGAAAGCATCTAAATATTTTCAGACTAATACGCTAAAAACATTATATTTCAGTTTGTTTCAGTCGCAGCTAACATACTGTATTGAGGCCTGGGGCCTTACGTATCCATCGTATATTGGACCCGTGGTAAGGCTGCAAAAAAGGGCTCTTAGAATGATCAATTTTGTTGCACCTAGAATTCCATCACTGCCTTTATTTAAACAAAATAACATTATGCCACTAACTAACCTAAGAAACTATCGTTTAGCAATTTTTGTAAAAAAATGTTATCTGCAACCCTAGCACCTTTCCTTTAGTTTCATACAAGGCTCCACCGTCCAGTTCTCGCTCAGCCGCTCATGGAAAGTTCTTGCTTCCAATATCTAACAATCATTATGGTCATCGATGTCTCCGTTTTTCTGGTGTCAAAATTTGGAATGCTATCCCATGGTCAGTCATATCTTCACCTAATACATTTAGAGCACTGAAGAATTTTTTCCTTCAAACAGAAGCGTCTCAGTGAAGCGACACTATATGCGTCTGTGGCGTGGCATAATACTACAAATCTATTGAACGTGGCAATCTGAATGAAGAATGACATTTATTTTTTATTTGGTTATTTGAATGTCATACGACAGTGTTTCAGTCTGTATTTTGTATTGTATTTTGTATTGTACTTTGCATTGCAATTGTTTCATTCTACACCGACAAATGTGTGTGTGTTTTTGTTTGTTTGTTTGTTTTCCTCCTAAATCGTCAGTAGACTTATTTGTATTCATTTTGGGATCCACGACTAGCCTCTGGCTAAGGATCCTTGAGTGTCTTCATGTAATTACATGTGTACTTTGAAATAAAAAGAAAGAAAGAAAGAAAGAAAGAAAGAAAGAAACTTTCAGCCGCCCCCTGCTGCGCTTGCCTTCTCTTGGAATCCACTCCGTTGCCCTTAGGGACCAGCGGTTGTCTTGCCTTCGCATTACATGCCCTGCCCAGGCCCGTTTTCTCTATATAATTCTAATTTGTGGTGTTGTCGGAGTGTAAATTATCAGCGTAATCATTATTTACCTTAACGTTAACTTATTACAAAGCTGAAGAGAAAACAGCCGCATGCCACCAGCTGAATCCGAACTCATGGCCTCCTATTGGAACTTGCTTAAGCTGCGAACGCAGTTTTTTTTTAATTGACCTCGCTACGTTCTAGAAAGCCACTTAAATTCTTGAATTAAAAAAGCAAAATGATATTGTGCTAGACTGTGAAGAAACCGTTTCCTCGTCACCTGTCTCAAACTGAAACGAAAAAAAGGGTTCATTTCTAGAGGTTTCGCAAAAAAAAAAGAGCTGCTTTCTACGAGAGCAGGACTTAATTTTTATACAGAGGCATAAATAAGAAAAAGTTATGGGTAAAAACTGATTACTGGCTCCCTGTTATGAACGTACCTTGCTTTGTAATGTTTGAAACTTTGCCCATTGAAGCAAACCTGCTTGCCTACGCTGGATTACCGCTTTATTAATGCGTTTTATTCCACGTATGTTCCGAAAAGCATATACTTAGAAACCGATATTGTTTTCATTAAGGTACTTATCCGAGAACGAAGGCTGAGGTTGATGTTACATGAAAAAAAGGCAATCTCTTCGTTAGCAAATGAGCGTTGGGCGAGCTGCTAAGTCGCACAATGCCAGAGATCAATTACCAATGTTAGTGGGCTTATAGCAAAGCGTACGAAGCTTAGCAATTCCGCCGTGTTTACATTTTCGGTTTTGTTTGGTTGTTTTTAAAATCGAGCTCTAGAGCTGAAAATTAGAGACAATGCGTTGTTGACCACTTGTAATCCGTGGATTACTTTCGTGAGACGAAAAGGATATCGTTTTGGAAAAATGAACTTGTGCACAGCGACCTATTTTTTCTTACGATGACCGGTATGTGACCTTTCTGCCCCCATTTCTCGTTAACTCTTGTCCACATAGATAATTTATCAATAACGAAGAAACATAACAGAAAAGAAGGCTACATAAGCAGCCTGACCAGTCAAAAATCAAACTGACACAGCTAGTGCTTAGCGGCTACTAGTTAATAAACAGATGCTCCATTGCATGTTGTTTCTATCAGAACGCTGAAGTTGTGTAAATATATTTTCTTTTGTTTTTAAACTAAATATTTCAAATAGTCACTCCTTGTTACATTGAACCTATTATTAGAAAAAAGACGAAAACATAAAAGGCTGATTTTTTTTTTTTCAACTTTCTCCGCGTAGGTACGAAGCTGCTTACTGGAATAGCACGTATCTAACCATTGATGTTTTTTCGACAGAGGTTTCATTTCACTGAAACAGGTAAAAGCCTATGGTTTCCTAATCCAATAAAATTTGCAGTTAAGTTGAGAATTGAGAACAAAATGAAACAAGCCTGTTAGAACCATCTGCTTTAATTGAAAGAAAAGAACTCTTCAATTTGCCCAAAATGTACATGCAAAGTGCATGCAGGTTCCACCGTGAGCCTTAAAAGGCTCCAGGCCAGTTTTTGGACATTTCAGACTAAACAGCCCAGGTATAATCGGCGGTCATGATCGCCTCTGCAAAATATCAGAGCCAGGTGAAAGCTTAAAGGCGCTGGTGAAAATTAAAATGAAAACCCCTTCACGCTCTATATAGGCAATGCCAATGTCCTCATCCGCTTCTCTGATACCCGAGACTTCGCTGAGACGACGCAGCGGTCTGCATTTCAGAGTCGCGATTGATTGGTTATTAATTGATTGATTGATCGGATTGATTGATTGATTGATTGATTGATTGATTGATTGATTGATTGATTGATTGATTGATTGATTGATTGATTGATTGATTGATTGATTGATTGATTGAAAACTATTTTAACAATGCCAATTACCAGAGCCTTGCGTGGTCCGCCTATGCCGACAGCCAACTGGCCTGCGCCGCAGAGTGGGCCCTGCGAACCAGTCCTCGTTGCTGGTCGGGGTCCTCGCTGTGCAGAATGACCTCCCACTGCTCCAAATTGAGATTCGGAAGTCTGTCTATGGCAGGATTGAACTGGCAAGCCCAGATCATGTGAAAAGCATTCGCTAGATCTCCACAGTGTGGGCACTCTGGTTTTTAGAGTGAGGAGTACCACTGGTGGATTTAAGTGGAGTTTCGAGAGTGTCTGTCTATAGCCGGCGAAGGGTGTGTTCTCCTGCTTCGTCTAGAGTTTTGTGAGGTGTGGGGTATGTCTGTCTGGCTGGTCTGCAGGCCTGTAGGTGTTCGGCGAAGCTGATTGTGGGTTGTGTAACGTGTTCCTCTGCCTCGTAGGTTAAGGGGGAATCCCGGTATAAGAGAGCTCGGGCGTGGCGTTGGGCGGCATCATTCCCTCCCCCGTGTTCCGTGTGGCCTGGAAACCATATTGAGTCATGTTACGTTGCATAATGACTTTGAGTCATGATTATGATTATGCTTCATGACTGCACATATTTTATACAAACTCTGTACGCCTCTCTAAGTTACTTGTAAAGTGCTGAGTCATGATGCCTGTACGTACGTCGCAGAACGACTACAAGTCACGAGTCATGACTTTCATAGGTAACAGCACGTTACGTTTGATAACTTTATGACTATACGTGTTCGCTCACACGTGTTGTGACATCGTACACCGGCATTCTGACATCATCCGAATTTCGTGCCATACGCAACAGACGCAGAGGAAGGCTTTTTTGCTAAAGGGGCATGTAACGCTTTCGCATCAATAATTACTGCAGCTTGTGATGTTCCTTTTCAGTTCACGTTCCATCTTCCCTCTTACTCAAATTTCTAGAGGCCTACAAGGCAACGTGGCTATAATTTTTCTGCTAAAATGCGAATTATTCCATGCAGATGAATGCTCAAAGACGTGAGAGTAATAAAGCAACAGCCGCGAAAAAACGTTGCGTCACAGACCACACTGGCACCATTCGTTCATCCTAAAGAAGTCCCATAACTTTTTTATTTATTTACTTTATTTATTTATTACGTACTACCAGTCATTTCCAGGACTAAGGTAGGAGTGGAAACATTACATGCATAGTGACAGAAATACCAAGATAAACTGGCACAAACAAACCAGTAACAAAATATGTTTCCTAAGTACTACACAAATAATCATAAAGCAGAAACGAAAACTCATCACGAGATTCCACAGACACCACGTCACCAGGTAGCCGATTCCAGCCGATTCATGAATTAATAAACAAGTAGACTACATGTATGAATGAATCAGCATCGCTAGAGTAGTGTGCCTAGTATTATTTTTATCCCGCTTTAGAGCTTATAAACGTTGGCCTTGATTTTTGAAATATTTTCGTTTTCTGAAAAAAAAATAATACAGAAAACGCGTCTCCACAGCACACACACAAACACACAGTGTTTTAAACCGCTAAATAACACGGCATAGCATAATGTTCTCTCCGGCACGCATGGCTGGAGTTTCTTTTTCTTTGTTAACGTTTTTTCTTCACCTACAGGTCGCGTTAGGTTTCGACATTGCAGAGGCAGAAAGCTCTTCTCCGCGCCAGACAGGAGATTTTCGCGGGCGATTAACTTTTCTGCAGCCGTGCTCTATCAAACTCAATGGCAGTTTTTAAAGTATTATAAGCCGAGACAAAGAAAATCAAGAGCGTTTCGAGAATTTTGCTTCTAACGCGGACTCTGTAAGCCGATTCGTTAAAACTTTTCGCGTTGTTGTGAACGCTGTTGTGCCGTTGAAAACGTGACGCATACTGTTGAGAGATTGGGTGCATATTTAATGAATTAAAAACTAGCAATGTGAAGAAACTTTCAGTGAAGAAGTGCCCAAAAAAATAGGTTTCACGTTTAAAAAATCGTAGTGCGAAACGCACACAATAAAATGGGGAAAGAACTGAACTGAATTGAAGCACCGTCTGGCGCTTTTCAAGCAGAAGACAAAAGCAGACGATGAAGAAAATGCATCCCTCTGCTTTTATCTCGTGCTGTTTTTTTTTCTTCTTCTTCTTTTAAACAGACGTCACTCACGTGGGGCGAAAGCGCCGTCTTTCGTAACTTCCTCGACGTTCTGCCAGTTTTCCTAACGTTTGAAGCGAACAGCACTAAGCTATAGAGCGACCTAACGCAAGGTTGTCTGCACCCTACTCCTGTAAGCAGTGTTCTCCGGGAAAACAGTTTTACTGGGAGATCAGAGAGCTGGCTGGGTCGAATTAAAAAAGAAAAACAAAAAAATTGAAGCGATCGAGGTGCGAGTGTGCGTGTGGGCCCTTTCGCAGGCGCGATAAAACGCTCGCGCCAGGACTAAGCTTTTCGGTACTCCTCAGTGGCTCTGTATAAAGCGAGCCGATTGCAACCCCGGTGTCTGTCAATAGAACTGTTTGTCTTGAGACGGCATCGCCCCCTAGCGTTGAAATCACGCAGGGGTGGCTTCAAGGCTGCGCCCTACTATATACTAAGACTACGTCCTATATAATAGAGAGATGAAAAAAAGCCAGTGAAGAGGGCCATGAGATTATAGGCTGAAGCGAGCCTGCCGAACGGGATCTTTCGCTGGGTGTAAATAAGCAAAGCACCACTTTCGCGCTGAGCGTACCGGAGAAAAGAAAACCTTAGACGAACCATGGGCGTACGGTGAATGCGATTGGAGATTCAAAAGAAAACAGATAAATGCGAAGGCGTTAAACAGGATCAGTATACCGGCTGGGAGCTCGTGAAAAAATATTACGACGTTGGGCGACGCGGTGAGAGTCGGGAATTTTATTCCCGTTTCTCCATATTTGCTTTCGTTTTCTTTTTTTTTTATGTTGTCGCTCCCGTCGCTCACGACAAAGAAGCTTTATTAATAATGCTGTCAGAGATATCAGTCGGCGAGTTGCGAAAAGGAGCGAGATATCTCAGTCGCAACACCGTTTACTTTTGATCTTCTAAAGGTCTAGCGTCAAGCGATCGCCACGTTCATGCCGTCCATGTTTCTTGCCGTTCATGCACTTATTTTTATTTTTTCCTTCATGCAGCTTGGCATTGCTTTCATCGGCGACGGGATTCTGACAGTCTAGCAGTCTAAGAAAACAGGTTCAAGTGTGTGAATTCCTTGATTTCCCAAGTTTTTTCGCTCCTTACGATGCATGCTTTTCACGGCGAACCGCTGCAGTCGACCAGATCTCCTCAAGGTTATTTAGGCGACGAACTCAGAGTTCGTAAGCAGACGCGACAACCGAGAGGCGAAGATTTCGGAGTAGGCGGCGCCGTATTAAGCGGCGTTGTATTAAGCGGCCTCGCTCCCTAATAAGCTTGTCAGGGCGACCTTCCGCGCGAATCTCACGGAGTGCCCTGAGTGCACCAGGCTCCCAGTGGATTGGCTTGGATTGAGCAAGAAAATTTAATCTCGGCGCCGAGACACGACTTGTCGACAGCAGACGCCGGTCGGTGACATTGGATGTCGTCTGCTACGTGGGTGTCGGTAACAGACGACGAAACGTTCCACCGAGCTAACGACGGTTGCAGATCAAACGGGCGCTCTTAAACCTGCCGCTCGATATTTTTTTCTTTCGATGTTCACATCTATTAGCACGTCAGTCGCCTTATGACGAACCTGAAAGTTAAAGCACCCGTCGTATAACCACATTTCCTTCACGTACGAGGCGCCGAACTTCGCGTGGAGGGCTGGTTGCAGCATGGCGTAAATGTTTGCTCTATATCAAGCTTGCGTGTCTTCTGTGGGTCAGTAAATGCACGTTTTGTGTTATCTATATCTATTTATATCATCATGGAACAGTTAGCCAGCAGCTAATTGCTGTTTTAATGCTAACATTCGCAGGGAATGGAAGCTACAAGTTTCGAGATTAGAATGTTTAGAGAGACAGGCTGAAGTCATCAGGATTTCGGTACGGCTGAAGTCGCTAAGCCCACCTAAGCCTCGAAATCTTAAATTAAGGAAGCAAAAAAGAAAAGTCGTGCTACACTGTGGAGAAAGTTTCCTTGTCATCTGCCTGAAATTAAAACAAAATAAAGGATTTATTTGTGGACGTCAAGCAAAAAACAGTTGCTTTCTACGTAGCAGGGGTCTTTTGTACAGAGGAACAAGTAAGAAAAAGATGTGAATTAAGGAAAGTTATTAACTGGCTGTTATGAATGCACCGTGCTTTGCAATGTTTAAAACGTTGCCCATTCAAGAAACCCTAGTTGTCCCCGCAGGATTACCCCTTTATGGATGCGTTTTATACCACGTCTAATTCTTCATCACTCTCACCTTCCTCTACTATGTTCCTTCTCTGGCAGTATGCACCCTACCGCACTTATGATCACCGGTTGTAAGTTAAGCTGACACCATGCCGCCTTTACAATATCAGTTCAAAACTCCCCGTTCATGTCGTGCACCAAAATATGACATTCTGAGTGAACCAAACTACTGGGGGGTTGGAAGACCTTTCCGCCATCACGGGGCGCTCATGCGAACTGCTCAACTCTCCCTTAAACGCGAGAGTAGCAGAGAAACAGTTCCACAGCGCCCCAGAAACCTGGCTTCCCAGCTCATAGAGCGTTAGAAGTCACTTAGCCCTGCGTAGAAACTCCGCAAGCAGCGTTAAGGTATGCGTGCGTCCATCCATGAGCCTCTTTCTTTTTGAAAAGCGCTCCTTCGCCGCCATAGAGTTTCTTACTACTACCTAGAGGGAAAGCTGGCGGCGCTGCACTTCAGCCACCATGGACGCCCAAAGCATCATGGGGCGGTGAGCTACTTGTTGCGAGACAGTCGTAATTTTTCGGGAACACAGAGTGGCAGTACTAAGGCGTTTCATTCCGAAAACGTAGTTCGTGTGTGCGCAGACGACTTTCGCGCGAACGCAGTGTGCAAAAGCCATAGCAGTGAAAACGCGTCGACACACGACGCCAATAAAAGGTTTTACTCTTCTTAAATGCCATTAAAAAACCTCTTAAAGTATCTAAACAACAACATTTTTTTTAAAACATATTTACTTTTAAAAGTGCGCCTGTTAATTACGAAATGTTTTTTTAGTGTTCATCACTTGGCCAATAGGAAAGCTAGTCATCTCTTATTTTAGGCAAACTTTGCACTTAAATGCTTTTCTGCTCGGTTGTTGTAATCATAAGACAAGATATTGAATGTTAGGACGTTTGTAGTTATCAAACAGCTTTATTTTTTTATTATTTTTTGGCCAAAAGTTGCAGTTCCGCAACAAGTAGCTCACCGCCCCATGATGCTTTGAGCGCCCATGGTGGCTGAGGTGGTCACGTGGGGTCTCCATGCAAACTCCCATAGACGGCTTGCCAGCTTTCCCTCTAGGTAATAGTAAGAAACTCTATGTTCGCCGCACCTCTGTCCCCCCGGCCACGTCATGCCCACTGTCACATGACTCCATGCGGCAACCACAGAGCAGTAGAAACTTTACTCGCGCTCTGACTCTACCTCGAAAAAGATTGTCATTTCGATGCTGCGTTTTATGCGAAGCATATTACTAGAGCTACACTACAGCCCGTCGAGCGCGGCGGTGGAGCTACCACCGTGACCACGTGACACCACGTGACAACATGACGTCACAGCAGAGGAGAGATGGGCTGCCGGCTCGCGCGGTCGGCCGCGGCGGTGGAGGCTCCACATCAGAGGCGCTGCAGCTGACCACGTGACGCTACAGCAGTGGTATAAAGCTGAGCTTGCCTCGCTCTCCGGGCACTTACGAGGTGGCCAGGTGTTGGGATGCCGCCTAGAAGCAGGGCTGATTTGAACGAGAAGCGAAAGCTTCAGCGTGCCACAGAGACCGATGAAGAGCGGGATGAACGTCAACCAAGGAAAGCCATGTATTACCAAGCCTAGCCATCAATATGCTTCGAATTTGACTAGGCTTAACCTTAGCTAAGCCTCAGCCATTTTTTTTCACTTCTCTAATAGATTTAACGGAAGTAAATGTTCGGTGTCAGGCTGCTATGGAAACTCTCACAGCATTTCTTCGGCGCTTGCCTCGAGAAGAGTCGTATTTTACGATTGAATCCACGTTTTATGCCCATGTAATTGCTTATGTTGAATTCCTGTCTCGCTGTGTTTAACGTACCATTGTTCTCACTGATATGTCACTCTGTACAATCTGCACCGACGTGTAATGCGGTTGTTAGGCCTCGTCAGGAGACATCTTAATCTCCTTTAGCCTCTCCCCGCGGACACCATGTATTGTTGTCCGAAATAAATAAATAAAAAAAATAACTCAAGCCAAGTTAAAAAACTTGTCTTCCCAGCATTCGTGCACTTCTCCATAGTGGATGAAGTGTAGCGCCACCACCCTTTCCTCTAGTAGTATTAAGAAACTCTATGTTTGCCACCTCTCTTGTATCTAAGTTTACTAGACGAATGATTCGAATGGCCTACAGTGAATCTAGTCGTCTGCGACTGCGAAGCCGACGACGCGCGGTGGAAGCAGAGAAAGCAGACGGCGGCAAATGCGGCGCGCCATCTAGATTATCCATCCGAAAAGAGGAAAATACATAAACAGCAGACGAAGCCGAGCGAAGAAATGAAAAACGGGCACGCATCACAGAGGGCGCCATCATCCTCCCTCGTCTCGCCCCGCTCGGGTGATGGCCGTCCTTGAAGAGCGCGCGCGCGGCTGCGTCTAAATAAATGGCGTCCTTCTCATCCGACAGTACAGTATAGCGTCGCAAAAAAGAGAGAAAATAAGAGAAAGTGAGAGAGAGCCGTTGCCAACGACGGCTATATAGAGGCGCCCCCTCGTGCCCTGGCGACGAATTAAGCAAGAAAACGACGTCGTCAACGACGACAAGCATGAACAGGCTTCGTGGATACGAGGCGGACAACAGACGTCGAGTGAGGAAAGAAAAAAAAAACCAAGAGGCGATGGAAGAATTGAGGAAAGAGGGCAGCCTAAGTACGCAAGCCGAATGGAAGCTCTTAATGAAGCGGCCTGCCTACCACCGCATTGCGGCGCTGTGTACGATCGACGTGGCCAGGGAAACGAGGGAAAAAGAGAATATAGAAAGAAGAAAGGGCTTTCTTTAACGTTTTTCCTTTAGTAGCCAGGCAATATCTCCCCGCTTCAGGAAGAAGTCATCTCATCACGGGCCTCGATGAAAGAAACCCCGGATAGCTGCGTTAGGAAGCTTAGCTCTTTGCTCGTATAAGCAGACGCACGTTGTAATGTCTTCGTGTGTACAGTTAGAAAGTGTGACAGTGGCCCCTATTTTGAGGGTGGTTTCGAAGAATTTTAGAGTAAATAAAAAGTACTGATGGCTGACGTGATGGATGTAGCAGCTGAGAGTACACGGAATGTTCCGGCGGCAACACAACGCAGTTCCCTATATTCCCTAAAATGGCGCGTTGGGAACGTGTTTCGTTAACAGCTCATTCTAATTTAGTTCAAAATATCGTGGGCGGCATGTGTACGTTGGCGTCAAAACTTGGCGGGATCTGATGTGAGAAGATTTTTATTTCGATGAACTAGCTGTGACAATATAAATATATTTACTTCGATGAACTGTGAGAAGGCGTCTCTCATAGCCTGGGTCGTTTTGGGACGTTAAAGTCCATAACCCATAAACCGAACGGTGAGAAGCCATTCATCTGAAAATGCTTGCAGGTATAAGGCAACGTGCTAATTGCATCTGCTGCTTTAGCAATACAAGGCTAAGAGGTCCTTCCGAGGCACAGCTGCAACAAATTTATTCCCAAGAAAATTTTTCCTGCCTACTCTACTCCACAGAATTTTCTAATGGAAATCTGCGACCGCAGAAGATTCTCGTACGCTCTGTGCACTTCTTAAATCCGCCCAATTCTTGCCAGCCTGTGGAGGGCACATTGCTGAGATTGTTTGTGTGTGACAGCAGGAACGCCAAAACTTACGAGTCGTGCCGTAGCCGTCAACAGGAAAAGGTTCCATGGGAAAAAAAAAAAGTTGACTTGTGCGTTATACCACGCGTATAAAGATCAATGCGTCATGATTTCGCTTCTTGCACGTACTTTTCTACTATGTTGGTCAAATGGTTTAGGGGAATCCCCCAAGGTGGAGTAGATTTTAATAAGGGAGTACTCATCGAGTAATTACTCCCTTGCTACTATTCTACTATGTATATATTTTTTGCACCTACCCCCTCTTATAACACCCTCTGGGCCCTGACGGTATTTTAATAAATAAATAAAACATCGATCTATGACGTAAGCAAGATGTGGTGGCGCTGCTTTCCACGGGTGGAGGTAACAGCTGGGGGGTACGGGCCATAAGAATGCATCAAAATAAAATCTTTTCAAGAACTTTCCTGTTTACACAGTGCATCTTTGAGGTTCTTCCTTCGTTAACAAAAGCCAAGTATATCCAAAAACAGAATCGTGCAAGCATGGAGAGTCAGAGTCACACCGCAAAAACATTCGCGTTGCACATTCGTAACCTTCCTGCGATTTTTTTTCTTCAGCCCATACTTCTGTGACGTCATGCCGGAAATCAAGGCTACAGGTACTGGAAGTATCCCGTAAAGTCATGCTCTCAGTATTGGCACAGTTCTCATAAATTTTGGCACAACAGATGCTTGCGTTTTCAAGAGATACTCAGGACAAATTGAATATGGCGTAAATCGATTCACTGCGGCATTCAAACAACAGAGAAAATACTCTGCAGAAGGCACTTTTATAAGGTAGGAAAGGAAAAAAAATGAAATCGAAGCGCACGGTGGCGGCAATGCTTTCTTTCGGCTGCTGATCTCTGAGGCTATAGCCCACATCGCATTCACTTCGGAAAGTCAATCACGGAGTCTTTTGCTCCCGTTCAAACATCAGCACAGTCACAAAGAGCGAAACGATCGATGTTTACTGCACACAAAATTGGGCGCAGTTGACCTTAGTCTTTTTCTAAGCAACAATATTTGTGATTTACA
Organism: Amblyomma mixtum; assembly: GCF_055824585.1. Taxonomy (NCBI): domain Eukaryota; kingdom Metazoa; phylum Arthropoda; class Arachnida; order Ixodida; family Ixodidae; genus Amblyomma; species Amblyomma mixtum. The sequence continues at coordinate 88,799,810 of NC_143012.1, forward strand.
TCTGCTTGAACTAGCGTCTGCAAGTCTCCTATCAGCACAATAAAATTACAATGGTGTCTTTGTACTTTTGTACACTTATATCAGAACGTAGTTCAGCCTCTAGATTGCGAAAAGCCTCGGACTTTTCCATAAAATGGAAGTTATAATTCTGAACTCCTGTGCGTGCAACCGCAACCGCATCTCCCATGTGCCGCATTCGTCCGAAGCAGCTCGCCGCAAGCGTGGCTAAGAAAAGCCTCGATTCCGAGCAACTTTAAAGCCAAGAAACAAAGAATAACCAAGAACAGGCCTCCAATCTGCGTGCACGACATTCTTTCTGCGAGACGAGATTCCACGGCGCGCGCGCAATCAGGGAAATTGGAAGGCAGTTTCGCAGCGCGCCAGGCGGCAGACGGATAAAACAAACGCTCCGCACAGCAGACGACGCTCTCGTTGGAACGAGAAAAAGCGAGAAGCAAGAAAACGCAGACGACAGCGGCGCGCTTCCCATTTGCATCCGGGTGTTTACACGGGAGTACCTGCACGTCGCGAAACAGCCGAACGATCGCGATGCAAAGTTAATAAGAATAGAGCCAAGAAGATTTTGGAGAAAAACGAATAGTACAAAGGGAAGGAACGATGCGAATGGAAGATGCCGCAGCAGCGCTCCTCGATCGCAAGAAATCACGCAAAGTCGCATTCGAAGCTTTCTTTGGGGTTGGTGCGTGCCGGGCTTCCACAATATCTTGGAAGAAGCGAGGGACGCGTCCGAACGAACGAAACCGCGAAGCTTTCGAAGTATACACAGGCAGCGCTCGTGCGAGGTTGGAGTGCGCGTGTGTGTATTTGTACCATGGTGCGCCCGTGGCTCGATTCAGAAGCGAGCGCCCTCTCTCGGAAAGCGACCCCTCATAAATTATTCCGCGCTAATAATACGCGGTAACGGTCGGCTCGATAAAGAGCGCCATTTCGTGCGCGTCTAGCTGCAAATGTGAGGGTGTGCGTGTCCGTCCATAGCTTCGACGATCTCTCCCCTGCGAACAGGGACAAAGGCGCCCTAAGCGGGATAAATAATCGGGCAATTAATTTCAACGCCTCGCTTGCGCGTGAGAGCGGTTTGTGCGAGGCACGTAACTGTCCCAGCCTGCACGGCGCGTTTCTGGTGCGAATGTATCGGCTAAGATTTCTGTGTTCGGAGTTGTTGGGACTGAACGGGCTTTACATTACGATAGCGCGTTGCCTTACTGCAGCTATTGTGGACTTGAAAAGAAAGAAAAGCGAAAAATGTGTCGCGAATTTCACGTCGCTTATTAAAGAGCTCTTACCAAATATGCTGAGTCGTGTTGAATACACTTTCGGAAGCAAGCATGATCACTGGGTAGACCGTTCTCGGGAGATGGAACAGGCTGAACTGTTTTGTTTAGTGGATACGTGAAGGACAGCTTTTGAATGTTTTCTGTTTGCGAGAGTTCAACAAAATAAAAATATGCAACACACACACACATACGCACGCACGCGCACGCAACACGCACGCACGCACACACGAACACGCACGCACACACACACACACACACACACACACACACACACACACACACACACACACACACACACACACACATATCGAAGTGTATGCTTCTTTAAAGGAAACATATTTATTTGATTCGACGTTTCGATCGGAAGACCGATCTTATTCAAGAGTGGAAAAAGATCGGCCTTCCGATCGAAACGTCGAGTCAAATAAACATGTTTCCTTTACCGAAGCGTATACTTCGCTATATACTCGTTTAAGCAGTCAAATACTTCGCAACCGATATATATATATATCGGTTGCGAGAGTATGAAGTATTTGACTGCTCAAACGAGTATATAGTAGAGTATATATATATATATATATATATATATATATATATATATATATATATATATATATATATATATATATATGCACTGAGATGTTGCAGGTACTTGTATAAATAAATAAATTCCTCTCTGTATTGCACATACGGAGCGGAACGGAGGAACATCTTTCCTATATTATAAGCCGCTTAAGTAATGCGAGCCACGTTACCCAAAAGGCAGTCATTGAACGGGGGCCTTTTTAATTTAAAGATCTCTCTATTTTGCGCGATTCAGTGCAACGTACAATACTCTTTTTTACAACCGGCTGTACTACTTTCACGCCACAGTTCTGCTAAATATAACTGGATTGCCCAGCTTCAAAGCGCTTTTAGACTTGATAGACTGATTTATTTATTATTTCCTCTGACATCATATCAAGCGTTCATGTTCTCCACTCTACTTGCATATCAGGAGGGCTAGACTGGACAATTGCGTATGGCCCCTTTGTACTGTACTAAAAACCTTGCTCCCAGTCAACAGTTTATAACCCATGCACAATCTAACCTATCTTCTCCCTGTGCCATTTTACATACACCTTATCTCTTGTGCATAGTTTAATGTGCATTTTTCCCGCAGAATGAACAACCAACGAGGCAAAGCCACTGTTCTCACAAGGTACATTTAACGTTTTGTTGCATAAGGAATGCAGCCAATCGCATGAAAATAACAGCCCGGTAGACACATGAATTTCGTCCTTACATATAGTAATGAAAAATTTCAGAAGGATTTTTTGTTCGTGGTACAACAGGCGTGATATCTAATAGGATGAAAGCAATCGATCTGGCAAAAAAAAAATAACACTTTTGTGTTCATTTGATTCGTAAATATTCAAAAGTGAGCATGTCTAAGCCATTTGCTGTCATATGTAGCGAAGCGCGGTAAGTATAGTTACATTAAACAATGCACTAATATGAACGAAGAGAACACAAAGCCTCCATTAAACATATGCGAATACTGAATTTCGAAGTAAACGTAAAATTCAGCAATGATACAGGCTGCTTAACTTTTTTCTTCATTATATTATTATGCGCGAAGTAAAAGGTTTGAATGAAATTTCAATACTACTTAATTTTCACTCAAAAATATGGGAAAAGTTTTCTACGATACCAGCGGTAACCTGCCTTGAGAAAATGCTACTCAATATAAGAAGAGCCATTGTTTCAAAAGATCTCAGAATTTTCGAGATGACCGATATTTTGAACCAGGGCGATAGAATAGATAGATAATAACTCACCACTAATAAAACGTGCCGCTTCATTAGTTACAAAAGGACCAACTATCCTGACACTACAGCATAGTGCTTTCGGTAATGAATATTTCGGCATTGCGCTTCACACACGGCTTCTGAGAGACTAGGGGAGAATAATATTACCTCCAATACTTCGTAAGGTCCTTTAATCTGTGTAAATAAAATCTCTCATTTACGTCGGGTAATATACTGTGTTATACACGTTAATGCCTATCCTCTAATGGTACCCCGGCAGACTCGATAGTGTTAATCTCTCGCGTAATGGCCATGAAATGGACGGGAACGAGCTCCCGATTGCTCCGCGACCGAGTTAAATGATCCTGACAGCCGTTCCAGCTTGCACAGAGTTTTTTTTTTTTTTTTCCCCTCTAATGACAATTCAGCTGCGAAAATATATTTACACACTACAAAAAGAAACGATAAAGTGCTCACAATTTGAAAAGACCGAACAGTCAACATGTGCTTACAGGGCTTGTCAAAAGTTCCCAGGCCACATGGCCTGCTTTGCTTCATCCTGGCACTTAAAATGCCGATAGAGCTGTCATGTTTGTCAGAGATTAGAACGATGCTTCTACCTTGTGTGGATATTTTGAGCTTCAGAGGTGACATAACTACTACCCAGCTATTAGACCTTCTTGGGAAAAACACAGCGCACTCCTAAGACAAGGGCGAAGAAAGACAAGACGATACAGCGCCGACTTCAACTCAGCGCTGAAGACTCAGAGTTGAACTCAACTCAGAGAGACTCAACTCAGAGTTGAAGTCAGCGCTGTATCGCCTTTTCTTTCTTCGTCCTTGTCTTAGGGATGCGCTGTTTTTCCCCAAGATGAACTACCAACCAGCCCACTCTTCCACTCTAGCAAGTTATTAGACCTTGTGGCCTGGAAACTATTGACCGACACTGTACATAAAGCACGAACGGGCGACAAAAATAGAATTAAGAAAGCTGAATTTGCGGTAGCCTCGGTTAATGGCTTTTCGTTCCCCTGTTGGAAATTGGTAGGTTGTTCATAAGCCCGAAAAGAGACAAAAATCTTCCTTTCAGTTCTCTTGCGTGAACTGAAAAACAAACTGCTAAGATACACAGTAATTTTTTCTGCATCCCACAAACATGATATTTAAAATTAGTTCTAACTAATCGTAGCTGCGGCGAAACGTTTTCTAGACGGGCGCTTTTATTTACTTAAAGGTAAGGAGACAATTTAAAATTCGAAGTGGTACAGACACAACATTTCAAAAGAAAACAAACAGTATGTTTTATTGCAAGGACGTAAGGAGATGCCTGCTAGCTATTTTCTCTTTCAGGCGTTGAGTGGAACATTAATTGTCTATTATGATTGCGAAAGCTGTCCGAGATGCTGCCCGGCATTTTCACCCGCATCGAGTGACGTCAGTGTGAACTTGCACCAATAACTGTGACGTCACCGAACCAGGTGGTTGCTCACCGGAAAAAACACTTATTTCCGGCAACACTGACGTCATCAGGAATCTGGTAGTCCATGTTGGCTGGTCGACTCGGACGTGAAGGCGCGCTTAAGCGCTGGCGCAGACCGAGACTGCAACTGCCGGGGAAAAAATCGTTCGTAATTAATTATTAATGCTGCGCACTGCTGTTTCGAGCTCATTTTCATGATTACTTGCCCGGATTCCTCTTTCAAGATTAAAAAAAAAACGGACGTCCGAAAATTTTGTGCGCGTGTTTTTTCCGTAAATACAACGTAGGAAGCTATGGAAAGAAAAGGATAGGCGTAACATTAAGAGACAGCAAGATGTGAGAGTGGGTAACGGAACATGCGCGAGTTTATGACATCCTATTTAAATCAAAAGGAAGAAATTGACTTGGGCAGGGCATGCAATGCGAAGGCAAGACAACCGTTGGTGCATAAGGGTAACCAAGTGGATGCCAAGTGAAGGTAAGCGTAGCAGGGGGCGGCAGAAAGTTAGGTGGGCGGATGAGATTAAGAAGTTTGCGGGGATACATTGGCTGCAACTGGCAAAGGACAGGATTAATTGGAGAGACATGGGAGAGGCATTTGCCCTGCAGTGGAAGTAGTCAGGCTGATGATGATGATGATGGCCAGAGCTAACGCAGGATAGGGTTAATTAGAGAGACGTGAGAGAGGCCTTTTCCCTGCAGTGGGCGTATACTATAGTCAGGCTGAAGGTGATGGTGGTGTGCCGATGACGATTATGACTATTTAAATAGGATGACGGGCCCCGCCGCGGTGGCTCAGTGGTTACGGCGCTCGGCTGCTGACCCGAAAGACGCGGGTTCGATCCCGGCCGCGGCGGCTGAATTTCTTGAAGGCGAAATTCTAGAGGCCCGTGTGCTGTGCGATATCAGTGCACGTTGAAGAACCCCAGGTGGTCGAAACTTCCGGAGCCCTTCGCTACGGCGTCCCTCATAGCCTGAGTCGCTTTGGGACGTTAAACCCCAATAAACCAACCAAATAGGATGACGGTGCGTGTTGGTGCTTTCTACGCTCGCATATCTGGAAGAGCGTACAAGAATGCATGCAACAACTTCAAATTATTGAAATTTCTTGAGCAGTTAAAAGGGGCAGTTAGAAACAAGATTAATTTTTGGAGGTTGGCGGTGCATATCTTTTCGGTTTCCAAATTTTGCCGGTGTCCGATCGCCATCGCGCAAAGTTATTAACACTGATATAATTACACGCACAAAACTAATGCGAGAAATTATCGTTAAAATTGTCTTGTGTAGTTTCTAGTTTTCTTGGGGGAAAAATACACCGCACTCCTAAGACACGGACGAAGAAAGGCGACGGTACAGCGCTGACTTCAACTGATTATTTTATTGTGGAGCAACATATATATACGTTCGAAAGGTGGGCGGGAAGACATGGGTAACAGCTGCTGTGTTAGCACGCGACCGAAAGATAACATTCTAAAATTGAAAATACACATAGTTTCTAGAAAATACAAATAGTTTCTAGCACAGCGGTTGTGTGATGACACCTTGGACGCAAAGATCTTGCTTTCATTAAAAAGCAAAGGTTGATTCATTTAGTGTACGTTGGCCCATCTAATCCATGCCAGCTGTGCTGCGTATAGTGACAAAACGTTCAAAGGGCGGCGTTAAATTGGAGCTTTAATATAACATACCATTGTTAATAAAGGCGGAAGAAGACATTAAAAAGACATAAAAATACTTTCTTCGGCAACTTTTTATTTTCTGTATAAGCAAAAGTGGCATGCAGGTGTGACAGCTGTGACCGACAACCCCAGGGTGCAAAGAGCGCGAATCTTTGGCTCAGACGACAGCCTTTAATTTCGTCTCGGAAAAGAAGGCGAACTCGTTTCGCCCCTAGGTAGAAAATATCAGTGAGCTGTCTCCATCTTCGGAACATAAAATATGACTGGAAGGCAAATCGAGCTTCAAGATGGGACTGGAGAGACACGGTCAAGCCTAAGAATAAAGTTAAAAAAGATTAGGTGCCAGGGTTGCTCAGTGAGGTCGAACACGTAAGAGAAAGCGAAAACTGCTGATAGGTGCGACGAAAAAGTTGAAGCCAAAGCGGAAGCAAGCGGGAGTTAGATTGGGTCTCTTCGTTCTTTTGTTCCTGGCTACGGCCCTTGCGGGCATCGGACGGCACATTACCAACGCGACGGTGGCGCATGAACACAGAAGTCAGTACTACGTAGCAATATTCCTGTTCCACATCGCGGGTAACCGAGTTGAAAAAGAAGCTGCCTAGAACGTACAAAACACCCGAGCCGGTCGAAGCAGACGGTTAATTCACAGCAGACGACAAAAAAAAAAATGGACACAGTCGGGTGCGCATTCGTCGTGTACGACAGAGCGATCTTTCAGAGAACTTGGCCATTTCCGATTCTCGCCGGGGGCGTGCAGGAGAGGATGCGATTAATTATCCAATAAAAAGCTAATTAGGAACCTCGCACTCGTTAGCTAATTATCGCCTCCGCGCTGTTGTCTACCGCGTTTTTTTTTTTTTGTTCAGTCCGCGACTCGCCGTTTCGGGTTTTCGGTGTGATCGCACCCGCACGCTTTCTTTTGTCGTCTGCTTGCGAGGCCCCCGCATCGTCTGCTTATGGCTCTTTTTTGTTCCCGCGTCGTCTGCTCTCAGACAGAAGCAACTTCTGCGTCTCGGCCGTGACGAAGGTCTGCGGGGGCGAAGGCGTAATGGCGTCCGGACTTCGTTCAATACCAATCTCCCTGGAAGCTGGCACAAGCGCGTTAGGAATTGATGGCTACCACCATCGGGTCGGTCCGTTGCTGCTCCGAACACCCGCGGAGAGCGGGAAAACAAGCAGACCAAGACGAGTGGCAACAGGAGGCGCTGGGACACGGCCATCGGCGTATTTTCATTTATTTTTTCTCATACTCGCCGGAATAAGTTACTCAACACCGTCGTCACTTCTCACGGCGAGTGATCAATACTTGTACTCGCGCCACTCGTGACGTAATGGCACCAATGTCGACCGGCAGCTCCTGTGACAATGGGTTGTAATGACATTCTTATGTTTTCCTTGCTGCTGACTAGAACTGTGGCATCTGTGGATGTGAATGAATTCCACTGATGACGGAGGCAAATATCATCTATTCACGATGTTTACTTTTCGTTTCTTGGCTCCGCCTTTATTCTCGTTTTTTATACATATATATTTTCCCCTTTTCTCAATGCCGGTTATAATAAGGCTGCGGTTACTGCAAGTTGGTAGAGATTCATAGCTTAACCGCGCAGATAAATGGGGTCTAAACGAACAGCTCAGTGTACTTAATGCTTTTTTTTTCTTAATCTTGTGTCTCTGCATTTTGTGGGGTGTGAATACTAGGGTCAACATTCCGCAATATTACTCTTGAAATTATCCTCATTCACAGTCCTTCCTAATTTCATTAAATTCATATCAGTACTGTAGACCACGTGAGTACCTCGTAACGAAAGTATGCGCTAAAAGTGCGAGCGCTAGGCATAATTGGTTGTACATCATTTATACAACGTGCTATACCTTATGCTGACGGACACGAAACAAATGATACGGCGCAGAAAGTGCGCTTTGAGTGTCGTCTCATTTGTTTCGTGTTCATTAGTGATGTCCTCGGACAATCTAGGACAAGAATTTTCAAAATTGTAAGATACTGCTTACGGAAATATTGAAGGTGATGGTCCATTCTGCTGATGTGTAGGAAAATCTTTCTTTTAAAGTGTTTCCATCGGTCCCATCGAACAGTTCAGACTGCCATAGAAAACCAATGGGGAACGCTTTTGACGATATCGAGAACTTTAATAGAAAAAAATGGAAAACTGCCGTGGGTGATTTGCAGTTATATTGATTGTTATAGTGAAGTCTTGCGTAATTTGAAAAAAATTCGTTCATCAATGGTTTTCCTCCCAAAAATGTTTTTGTATAATATTGATTGGTATTTGTTGCATGTATGAAAGTATACGATCTACTTTGTTTCATTCAATATTGGCTAAGCGGAAAATTTGGACATGTTACGTCAATAGTAAATTCATACATGTTCTTGAACGAGGCGTCCAACTGTTCAAATAGCCAGCCATCAAAAACTAGAGCGCTGTAGCCTCAATAACATTTTCTGTTGTTTAATTTTTTTTCATTGTGATGTATGTTCGCCGAATAGCTCAGTCCTCATTGCTGTTGCAGCGCGGTACGATATTTACTGCCATTTCTGACAAGGGATGGGCTCGTTAAGATGGGGCATAAAAGAATTCGTAGGGAATTAGAGGCGATAAAGATTTTCTTTTTTTTTGTGATCTTCCCTAGTCATTGTTCAGAATTTCAAGCCCATTCATTCAACCGTAATATTCCCATTCTTGAACTGTAAAAAAAAATCGCGACAGTTCTTTTCTGCAACCTTAATGACTATTGGCTCCTAGCGCCATTTCCCATCTAAAGCCTTCCGAAAGCTCGTGCAATCTCCACAGCCATTCTATTGTAGCAACCAGGATCACTTTTTTTTTTCTCTTCTCCTCAGTTGCAGACACTTCTTCCGTCCCAACCACCATTCTTTTGTATATATGAATAGGCCTAGCTCCCCCTACAATAATTTATGAGAGGAAAAAATTTCAGCCGGATTAATGACCCATGCTGCTGGAAGATAAAGCGCATAAAAGAAATCTAATAATGTAAGAAGCTGAGAGTTATTTCACGATGCAAAGTTCTTTTTTTTTGTAAGTGGAGGTTTCGTTGTAAGGGAAAGGGTTTTCTTGGCTGAAATTGTTTCACAAGGTGATGCCATTTTCTGCGGCGTTTTTTAGCAAAGCAAAATCAGGTTTTCGTACGGTTGGGAAATGTGTTCTGGCTCTCTCAAGGGAGCAATATTCTCTGTGAAGAAAAACTCCGCGAGCATACGTATTTTGAAACGTAACGGGCTCCACGGGTTGAAGGCATCGCATTTTAGGTCTCGACTTCTGCCCAGGACTATATTGCCGCTAGTGCAGTATTTGGCCACTAGGTGTACGGGAGAAAAAGCAAGTATTCGTAAAGCAGAGTGAAGATCCAAATAAAAAAGCATCACGGACCTCTAGCTGTCGCGAGTCAACATTTCCAAACAATCCGCGCTTTGTTCCCTTATAAAAATTTTTTTACACAGTCCATAGACTGCCCATAGACATCTGTTTATAAAGGCTATAGACTCTCTGTAGACAAATCCTATAGAACAGTCTATAAGCAAAACAAATGCTATAGGCAGTATATAGGCAATGTATAGATTTATGGCCATAGACTTTTAGTAGACTTTTGTCTATAGATAGTCTAGAGACTATCAATAGACAAACAGAAATATCTATAGGAAGGCAACAGAGTCTATAAGAACTCTTTTCTCTGTCTATAGACCATTTTTATCAGGGTTATGTCCCTTTCTACTCATATTTTCACTCTTTCTTTAACCTTCGGCTTTGGGGCTTTTTCGTTATCATGATGCAAAAACGGACGCGCCCATCAGCTGATGCTTTCAATTTAAGAAAGCCTCGGATGTACACCTTGCCAAAATTTTAATAATAGAAAGGGGTTTCGCTAAATGCAACGAGTATAATGATTCAGCTACATCGCATCGTCTGCAGCGACAAAAAAAAAAAAAAGCAGGATGTACTGGAATGATTCTTGCGGCACATCTAGCTAAAAAGAAGTGCGCCGCCACTTCCAATTTACAGTGGCCGTTTACCCAGAGGAAGCGAAGTAGATCAGAACCACTCCAGCGTATGTTGTTTGATTTGGCTCTTCGTCGGTGCAGAGGATCCAGATTTGTTATATAATTTTGACTGAATCAAGCAAAAACTTGCCACGTCATGCATCTAACTTCTGTACGAACAAGCAAGCTTCCTTCCCCAGGGAAGCATTTTACACGTTGCATTTAGCGATGAAATACGTGTTATTATTAAATATTTGGTAGGGCGTGCTCTTGTCTCTCAAGAATTACTGCCATTAAAAAGCAAATACAGGAGTGTCTTCTTAGCTCGGCACACAAAACTCTCCAGATAAAAAGAAGCATTCGTTTTGCAAACTCAATAGCTTTTTAGCAATAGCTAAAAAGCATTTTTAGCAATAGCTGTAGAAGGAAGGCTTTGCAGCATTACTGTGCAGTTAAGAAGCGTAGTGACAGTGGTAGTAGTTGTAGTGGTATTAGTATTACTAGGAGTAGCAATAGTTAGTTGCAGTAATAGCCGTCAAAATAGTACGTCGACGATGTCAGCAAACTTAGTGACGTCACCACTCCAGGATCGTGTGACCACTTTCCGACCAATTAGCGCTGTCAAGCTCAGTCTGGGGATCGGTATTGCACAAACTTCAAGGAGGCTTACGGGAGAGGATGAAAATATCTCACTATTTCTTTGTCGCCCCGGCGAAGCTGAACATTCTTTTTTTTCAGGTTTTTCCTTCTTTTTCATGAAAAGTTCGAGCGCAATTTGTCTAATTACCTTTTGCGTGCACCTGCACAAGAACTGCTAAGAATATTAAACCTGCAGCCCGGCTGCTCAGCGTCAGAAAACAAGGCCTTCAGAGCCTCGCACGTCGTTTCCAGACAAAGCCCGCAAAAACCGCGGCGAGGATGATAATTGCCGCCACGCCAACCACTTATCATGATGTATCCTCGCCCGCGCAGGGCCGCGTTACATTCACTTAGGAGAGCATCGCCACCTAACGGCAGCTCGTGAACGTGCTGCAGTCGTCGTGGAGAGAGACCGCACGGCCAAATCGCAGCCAGAAGAGAAGCAGACGACTCTCACACGTGCCTCCGCGAGGGCTGACTCGCTATCCTTACTCGGAGGGGAAGTAATCGTAATTCCACATCCGCGTGTGGTTGGTTCGCATTGGTTTGTGGCGGCGTTGCCTCCATTCGGTTACCGTCTAATATTTCAGAGAATATCATCGTCGTAATTTCACTAGCCTATGGCGCCTGGTGGTATTAAGCTTTACTGAATAATGCAGAGTCCTGTAGGGAAAATGCTCTAGGAAAATGTCTAAAAGGAATGGTTTTTGGTTTTGGTTTTTGGGGAAAGGAAATGGCGCAGTATCTGTCTTGCTTATCTCGGCGGACACCTAAACCGCGCCGTAAGGGAAGGGAGGAAGGTACGGGTGAAAGAAAAAAATAGAGAAAGGGGTGCCATAGTGGAGGTCTCTGGAACAATTTCGACCACCTGGGTATCTTTAACGTGCACTGACATCGCACAGCACACGGGCGCCTCTTGCGTTTCGCCTCCATCGAAACACTACCGCCGCGGTCGGGTTCGAACCCGAGTACTCCGGCTCGGTAGATGAGCGCCTTGACTAAAATTAATTTTAGCGCCTTACTAAAATTAATGCAATTTGTACTTTGTGGCCTCAGACATTATAAGGAGGCTGTAAAAAATTATCCCATCATTTCAAAAGAAAGATCGCAACATGCTGCTGCAGCACTTAAAGCTAGTAGCTTACTTTCAGCAGTATTAAACTGTTTGCGAAGTTCACTTGTATTAAAACCGAAAAATCATTCGATATAAGATAAGCTAGAGCGTAGCCTCTACTTAATAAAGGCGTTAAGTAACGCCTGGCTTGCTTTTTACCGGCCAAATCAGCGCTAAATTCGCAGGATGCAATAAAATCGTGAAGCCGTTAGCCCTGACTGATTGTGGAGAGCACTGAGTTTAACAGACACAAGAAACATACGAATGAACGCACTTGAAGTGGGCTGACATCGCACTATGGCTCGGACGAAATTTCATGTGAAGCTAGAAAAGGGCACATGTGCACAGGGTACTTAATAGCCCTATAGTGACATCATAGCCTAAGAATGACTGAGTAATAATCTGGCCTAATCTATCAACACCTTTTCGAACTCGGCTCCATATTTTTTTTTGATGTGGCAGCATTACAGTTGTCACACCAAAATCCAGCCCTCTGTACGAAGTTCTCTGATTGGTCAAAAAGGTCACGTGACCTTATGACGTCACCACAGCCTGCGCACCATGGCAGGTGGCCGTAAAATTAATGATTGGTCGAAAGAAGTGACGGGATCGTGCAACGTCATGACGTCATTACGTCGTGCAACGTCATTACAATCTCTCCCTTACCCTGGTGGTCGCCTCCTCTGGGGTGAAATTCTTGGAAAATTGGTGTCTGACCCCACCTTGCACAGACGGAAAATACTTTGTGTCATGGCGTTCTGTGACTAGAGTTGCCCTCGCTCCAATAAAACTCATCATGGTGATCAGACGGTGCACTGTAGAGCTCAGTTTATGAACACTAAGCCGTCAGCAATCGGTGACAATACAACACAGCTGATCGGCACTTCACAGGATGTCAATTTGGCGCACAGGAAACACATGCCGTGGCAGAGGAGAATTGCGTATTCCGTCTAACTGCTTTACTTCTATTTGTTTATATACCGAGTAGGTTTACAAAAGCGAGAAATGCATCGGCGCAAAATGACTGAAACAAACTACTATTGTATATCTTATTGGCCACAAAATCAAAACCAGTTGCTGCTTACAAATTACACAACACGTAGTTTTGTTGCACCACACTCTACTGCGCACTGCAGTACATCACCGCACGGAACTCATGACTAACTGCACTGGAACCATGTTATGTCACGCCTATCGAAATTACACCACACCACACCACATCACGCCGCAAAGCAACACAACCAGCCACAATTCACTACAACATACCACAACACTATATCACACCACAAACCACACCCTACAATGTAACATAGCGAGACACCACGCCACTCAACATCGCATACGTCACAAAACACAATACACTTAACAAACCACCACCTGGCCCTACCACGTAACGACAGAAAACACGCCATACCACGCCATAGCGGACACATGACGACACATTACCAGCACTTCAAACCACGTGAAAGCACAATGCCACAGTGCACCCCGCACAAACGCTGCGCTCCACTCACATACAGGGTGAGTCCGCTCCTCGGGGCGTCTGCTCGCCCGAGCGAAAGACGTCACTCGATGGTCAGCAACTCCGGCCGTAGAAGGCGGTGCTGGCGGCGATCGTAAAATAAGGCCGCGCGGGCAACGCCGCTCGTCGTAAAGTAGGCGCCCGGGGAGCGGCTTCGCCGCAGAACGGCAAAGCTCAGCAACAAAGCACGCACCAGCGGGATCAGGGTGGTGAGGGGAAGAGGGAGTTACGCGGAAAGGGCGCCGTGTTCCCCCTGGGAGAGTACATTGTTGCACCGACTGTGGAGAGTGGTGGGGCGCCGACGTTGATGGTGAATAGAAGAGCTTGGATAGAGAAGAGAGAGGGTGGGCGGAGATTAGGCGGCTCCGTGCGCTCGCCAGGCGCTGGTTAATTCGCGCAGAAGCTTCCGCACCGCGTTTACGCGGTTAGCGTTGCACTCTGGTCGTCGCTGGCTTGCGTGAAAGCGCTTCGTGGCGCACTGTTGTGCGACAGTGTTTTATAATCATGTTGTTGTTTTTCTCAGCGTCTGCGCAGGCTTATATGCTATGAACGGGGGTGTGTAGCCTTACACGTTTTCACTTACTACTGGGCGTAATTGGTTACTGCTTGTTACGTGGATTAGGACAGCCCGACTTTGCTGGCTCAAACTAATACCGTCTATCCCAATTTTCTGGGCTCGAGGTTTTACCTTTCAGTCAGCTGCCCTCGTTTCTCGATGGTCTCGAAATTGAGGGCTATCCCGAGGAGCAGGATGTTTACATTGTGATTAAGCACTTACGATTCAGAGACATTCGTTATAGGCATTGAATATCTAGGACAATATTCTTTTTTTTTCGACTCACAATGTCCGGAGGCCGCACAGGTGGAAAGGAGCGGTACCTTTTCGCATACAAGTACCCAAGTCCTCAAGTGGCCCATGAATGTATGTGTGTGATATTACGTGAATGAAAAAAAAACAACAGCAACAATCTTGATCTAAAAGCTCCCCCCACTCCCAGCTCATGCGATCCCTTTATCTAGCACCATCTCTTGCTTAGAGGAAAGTATGCAACAGCTGTATCTTGCCGGTACTTACCTATGGGGCAGAAACGTGGAGGCGAACAAAGAGGGTTCAGCTTAAGTTAAGGACAACGCAGCCAGCTATGGAAAGTTTAACATTAAAAGACCTGAAGTGGGTAGAGTGGGTGAGGGAACAAACGTGTGTAATGACATCCTAGTGGAAATCAAGAGGAAGAAAAGGGCTTGGGCAGGCCATGTAATGCGAAGGCAAGATAACCGCTGGTCCTTAAAGGGAAGCTGAAACGATTTTTTGAGAATTCGAGGTTATTCAAGAATTCGAATCTATTAAGTTTCTAGACAAACCATGCAAAGTATTTTTGCACTAGCATTTAAAATGATGACATAATCGTCGATTAAAACAGCGTCGATGTTCAGGCTTCTCCTTACTACGTTTGAGGAGTGCGAGGAAACTCGGCAGTGACGTCATTATTGCCGAAACTTCAGATGTCTGCTGCTTACGCCTGCATGCTGCTGTGCGTCGTCAGATGGCGCCAAACAATGCATTGTGAGCTTAACCTTTGATGGCGTCGTTTTTCTTCCATAGAATAACCTTTTCTTTGCTGGAAGCGTAGTGCCGTCATACGTGACGTCATTATCGGGGCCTCTGCCCGTCGCTGTGCACTTCAGAGAAGCCTGAACGCCGACGACGACCTTATTCCGCGATTACGCCACCATTTCAAATGCTAGAGCAAAACGATTTCGCAGGCTTTACCAGCACATCTCGCACATTCGGCAACCTTAAAATCATGGAATTCTAAAACCGCTTCAGTTGCCCTTTAAAGGGCAACTGACCACCCCAGCTCAGCAGACACTCTCTACCTCTCTTTGAGCGAGCCTCCTCTCCTTCCATTCCCTCCTCGAAATTCTTCTCTCCCGCTCCTCGTCGAGTAGGCTCGGCAAGGCAAAATCACCCCTTCCTTCTCCGGTGTAAGCCGGAGGCGTGGTGTCTGTGGAGTGCGTCACAGGGCGACGTCATGGCCCCGCCTTCAATAGAATTCTTTTCTTGGTTTTTGCATTTTCTCCGCACACTGAGCGATCGAGAGGCGCGATCGGCTCGACCACCTAGACTTGTTAGCGAGCGCATCCTTTCATACATCTGTTTGTCATTCCCAGTTAACGAGCCACCTTTTCATTTTCTTTTAGGCCTCCCCACCGTTTCACGAGCGGAGGGGCGGAAGTCGGTTGTGTTCGAAACACACAGCGAAGCGCGGACCCGGCAACCGCCCGTTTGCTTTTCTCCATGCGTGTTTGTGTTCTGTGTGTTTGTGTCTTTTCTCCGCTCCAAAGCATATGTCATTCATTGGAGTCAAGGCGTACGCAAGATGCACGAAAGATAAGCGGTTTGTGTGCGGAGCGGTGAAGTGGGCGAGCGAGGGAAAGGCTCTGCTGCACTACTAATTAAAACCTTGTTTTGGGGGGCTCGCATAGAAGAAAAGAAACTGAGAAGGGAGCGTGCACGCAGAGCGTCTCGTGACGTGATCACGGCGGGGGGGGGGGAGGGGGGGGGGGGCGAACCAACTCCCTCAGTTTTACTATTTTTTTTTACTTTTTATGGCTAGGGTTCAAGGCTGTCGCCGCACGCTCCCTCCGCAGTTTTTTTTTTTTTGTTCCTTCATGCGGGTTTGTAGGCATGAGCCAGAACAGAAGGCGCTGCGGAAAGCCTTGTGCAGACGACGCGACGCCAAGGCTACGCCCAACCTTCTCCCGTCAGTCAGAACGATGCACCAATGGAGTGCCTTTAGCGAAAGTATCCCCCCTTGACGTCAGCGGGGTGCAGAGTAGTGGGCCGGGCCCGTTTTTGAAGGAAGGAAAGAACGAACGGGCTTTGATTTGAATTTTCGCAGCTTTTCGGGGCGCGCATGGCTCTAGTATTTTGCAGAGGTTATCTTCGATGCCTCATCTATGCAGTGGGCTTGTTTTTCAAAAATGTCCGGACCCTGGTCAGTGGCCCTTTAAGGGTGGATTCCAAGAGAAGGCAAGCGTAGCAGGGGTCGGCTGAAAGTTAGGTGGGCGCAACTGGCAATGGACCTAGTGCACTTATTCTGGTTATGATGATCACGCAAGCGGCTCGTGAGCGTGCCGACAAACTCTGGGCGCTTACGTGAGCACGACAGCGTTGGATCAAGTCGTTCTGTCGGGCTGAAATTAGACCGTCAGGATCACATAAACGATGGAGGCTTGGGCTGAATGAGCCCGAAAGCAGGGTGTGGGTTGACTTACCAGGCTCCGTCCGAAGATGCTACTTAATCCATTTTACGCCTGGGATTAGGGTTATCTGCAGAAGAGAGCATTACGTCAAGGAGCCAGTTCACAACACGAGCCGTCGTGCCTTTCAGGGTGCGTCGCGTCTGGCTTGAGTTGATGGAGATCACGTAAACAATCAGCCGTGTACACTCTAAACACAAATACACCTATATGGGAGTAAAATGGAGTAAGGTGCACACCCTTTAAGAAAGGGGTGTGCTAGAGGACAACTTTACTCTCTTTTATACTCCTTTCCGTTTAGAGTGTAGAAGGAGCGACCTTGCTGAGCTCGGCGCCTGACTCAACCTGCTACTGTCGAACCCATGTAAACGAAGCTACAGCCGCGTATTAATGTCCAACAGAAGATGGGTGGCTCGAAGTGACGAGAATCAAAAGCATCTAGGAGCATCTTTTAACGTCATCTTAGATTTTTTTTTTTTTTTGGGGGGGGGGGGACGAAGAAGTTAATTTACCTGAAGGATAGCTTGGAACCTATGAGTTACAGACGCAACTTCAAGTTACTAGGCGGAGGCTCACAGTACATCGAAAAATTCGCCTGAAATATTTTTCATTCTGTTTTTTCAGTAGTTGCCAGCGGGGTTTTAAGCTCCTGGTTTTTCGCGTGCCAGCATTATACTACCAATTTTTGCTCAGCGCTTGTGCGTTTAGCTCTGTGTTTATACGCGAGGCTTCATGAACGTCAATCATAACCTTGAAACGGTCAGTGACTTTCAACTCCATCAACTTCAGCACGTGATGCTTGTGCGCAAAGTATGAAGTTTTTATTTTGCTTAAGGTAACAGACAGCATCCAAAGAAAAACAGGTCAAAAATAAAGTTGTATTTTTCCCTTTCTTCTTGTGTAGATAATTCTCGAAGAGAAGAGGCGGAGGGAAATGCCGCTACGCAAATGACTGAACCTTCTTTCTGGAGAATATCTTCTCCTATGCAGTTACGCCTCACGGGCAAGAAAAAACGCATTCATCAAGGAGCAATATCCCAAGCTATGCGTCAGCGCAACATTAAGCCTCGATGCTAATAAATAACTCATTCAAACGTTGACGGTGTTAACAGATGCACATTGAACAGTCCGCGTCGAAAGTTATTCGATCAGAAACGAAAAGAAACATAATGAAGTATTTTAAGAGACAAAAATGTGGTAAGCATTTCTTTTAATGCGAAAAACATTATACATCGCATTAGCATAAAATCCAGTGTCCGTCGCTATGCATGGAACTAAATTCCTCAGTTACGTCACGATGCTCTCGATTGACTTCTCAAATTTTTTATTCCCGTGAAGAATAAAATTTATTCCTAAGGTGCGACGATATAAACCAAGTGCCTTCAGATTGCGAGGCGTGGACGCAACCCGTAGGCCCCAAAACAGCGTTACTGCTTGCCGAATACAGGTGAAACTAGAGTGTGCGTTTCCTTGCGACTGTATGCTAATGGATAGGTGTGTCATTGGAAAGGAAGGAATCTGTAATGAACCTCGTAGCAGATATCACGACGAAGAAATGCTTTTGCAATCAAAGTACTTAAGTAGTTCTAAGTGTCCTACATGACTGTTGCTCTCGTTTCAGATTGAAGCGTTTTATTTCATTCCAAATCTCTGGTAAAGAATTTCTTGCCCCGTCATTGCCATATGTTTTGCATTTTGTACGTACTACAATGGCACCTATTTTCACACGCCAACAGCCTTCCATAATAGAGACAACACAAACGATCTAAGCAGTTCCAGCCACCTTCTAGGTATTTCAAGTTTCGGAGCATATTGCTGTCAGTTACACCAGGCACTGGGTAATCCGGATTACACCAGGTTACACCAGCGCTGCCTGGTGGTTGCACCAGGAGTGCCGAGTATGCACGAAGCAGAAATTAGAGAGAAGATGAGGAGGAAGCAAGACGCGGAGATGTACTTCTGATGCAAAGTACTGAAAGGACTAAAAGGATGAAAAGTACTAAAAAAAAGTACTAAAGGAAGAGAGCTCTGGCGCCAAGTGCCGTCTGCGGCGGCCATTGTCTCGCATGCAGACGACGCCATAAAACGTCGTCTGCATCACCGCGCAAGACCACGCGCGATGTAGTCGTCGTGCAGCCTCGCCCGACGACGCTAATCCTCCGCCAGCGATACGCCAGCGTTGTCCGACATTCGCCGTCCCAGACTAGATAGCCGTTACGTCTTGTGCGCCGCCATGGCCGCGCACGAGCAAATGACCGTCGCGACACTGCGTAACCCTCGCCCTTCGGTCACACAGATTACGAAACTCCGCCCGGAAATCCCGCCATTAATTGTGAGCGCCTTTTTTGAGGGGCTGCTGGCAGACGTGCTCAGCTCCACCTAGCGAGAAACGACCGAGCGCACATGCGGCTGCAGCTTAAGCCATAGGCGGTGTATGGCGACTCCTGAGCAAGTTCATCAGTCTTCCTGTAGGTGGCGTGAATGGCTGTAGACCTTTTCTTCATGCGCAGTCCAAGGGCCACTTTCCGAAACTCAGGGTCTATAGACAGTCTATAGAACTGTCTATATAAATGCCTATAGACATAAAAATGGTCTATAGACAGTCTATAAACATCTTATAGACTCTATTGCCTTCGTAGAGAATTTTTTCTTGTATGCATAGTCTATAGAATGTCTACAGAAGAATGTCTACTGAAATTGTATGGCTGCAGATCTATAGATTGTCCATCGACTGTCTATAGGGTTTTTATTTCCTATAGACAATACTTTTCGATTTGGCTATAGAAAGTTGAAAAGCTTTATAGACAAAAATCATGGACAGACAATAGACTATCTAAAGGAATGTTTTTAAGGCCATGGGAGCTGCACCAGTAGTGTGATTAGATAATTTGGCACAAATAGAACTCAATAGGAAGCAGTTTTCTGCGGCTCTATAAAAACGAGAAAGTCTTAACGTGATATAAAAGGTTGAAAAAGCGTTCTTTTTTATGGTACTCGTTCGTTAGCGTGGGCACCAGGTACGCATATGATATTGTGAATGAAAAAAAAATCTCGCACAGATGCTAAACATGTCGAAGTGATGACCCACTAACGGCTCAGAATATGCGCACGCATCTGAACGGCATTTGCGAAGGTCTGCCCCAATGAAAAATGCAGAAACAACCTCTAGCGCGTTTAAGACACCGGAGTTGTCACTTTCTGCTTAGTTTCTTGCTGTGTTCATTTGTTTCGGTGGCTGCTTACTGATTGCTCTAATTGTAATTCCTCGTTGATTTAGAGCAAAAAGGAGAGTAGGCGATTGAAGATTGAAGTTTATTACTTGACATATAAGAAAAATACACGCAGTCTCTGTTTGATCACACAGAAAGAGGTCCCAGAGCAATATGTTGTAACGGCACCTCATATCTAAAAAATGAATTAACTAACCCAAACGCGAACAGTAATGAGTTAAAGCATATCAGGTAAACATTATGACATATTCGACAAAAGTACATAATGAAATACAAAAGCCAGAAATACCATAGATAGGGGAAGTGTGAATCCCGTCTCTGTTTTACCTCTCGAGTATTTAAATTTGTTTTTTTCTTTGAGGAATAGAATTCGACCACTTATCGCTCAACAACTCCACTTCTCCGTGTGCAAGGCGAATCGGAAATCGTAGTAAAATCATTGCCCTTAGACGATGGGACGGAGTGTGGCGTTTTCAGGGCTCTTCGCGGTTGGCGACGATTTTTTATTTTTTTTATGAGTCTCCAAACTGAAAAATTGCGTGGACACATTGGCAACTAAAGTGCTGAGAGGCGAGAGCCGAGGACACTATGCCGTGATGACTTCCGGTGGATGTG
Organism: Amblyomma mixtum; assembly: GCF_055824585.1. Classification (NCBI taxonomy): domain Eukaryota; kingdom Metazoa; phylum Arthropoda; class Arachnida; order Ixodida; family Ixodidae; genus Amblyomma; species Amblyomma mixtum. Next base: position 88,820,456 of record NC_143012.1, read on the forward strand.
ACGTCGCAACGTTCCCGTGGCTATATCGATACCCAAATTATACATCTTTCGGGGATCTTGAGTGTTCATTGCGCATAATTGCGTTTCCATCTAATCTGACCCAAATCCGACTTAATTACACATTTTCCGATCTAATTTGACACAAACCCAGACGTTTTTCCGACCATTCTGTGACAATTTTCACTATGCCGTGACGACTTCAGGTGGGTCTGACGTCACATCGTTCCCGAGGCTATATCGACGTTCGCACTATTTCGACGCAATTTTGACATTTTGCCTATAATTAATTAACTAATTAACCTACACTCATCTAACTTGGCTTATTGGTTCATTTTTTCCTCTTTTGTCTGAAGCAACCATTTGTTTTTCTTTTTTCTTTTTTAGTTCCCGAGTTAGACGCGTGTGACACGCTTTGCTAACGGACGACAGTATGAGCCATTAAAGGCTTTCGGCTTAATATCTCCGGCAAGGAAGGAACTGACGGTGTAAAGGCACAAAGACGAAAAAAAAGTTAGAATCGAAACGTCGACTGCAGGTGCCGTTTCGACAGCACTGAGGAAAACAGATGAGCAGGACTAATAACATCTGTCGGCATTCTACGGCCGATTTGAGCCAGTGGGTGTGGTCATTTGAGGTGTCAGGCGTCATATTTAAACACGCCTTTCCTAAGCAATCAGTTACGACAGCACATCTGGTGCGCAGTGCTCTTACATTGACCCGTATTACCTTAGCCGCCTGCGCTTTCGCGTAATCGGCCGGCACAGCCAGGATTCCGTATCACATCCTAGGCATCAGCAGCCGAACGCCAAAACCAGTGAGCCACCACGGCGTGTTTAGCTGAGTAAGGATACAAAATTTCTGTTCATTCTTTCTCTGCAATTACACTCTGAAAGTCAGTAAAATTGGATCACCACTTGGAATTCGCCTGAGCCCGGTTAAATATATATGTCTAACTTCTTATCTCCCTCTAAATTATATTACAACTAGTCTGTATGAAGTTCGAGTTGTGCGATGCTAATTAATTGTTTCTAGCATGTTAAACAATTTTCTCTGATTAATTCTTCGCATCCTTCGTCGCACTGCAAACCTTTGGGGCCATGAGAGAGAGTCTAAATCAACCCTCACTTTCGTCTTCCAGCAATTTTTCTTACCTTTTCAAATTTTATGAAATATAGTTCCCTTAAATGGCACCTCTCCTTCTTTCATCTTTGACTCCCACCTTCCTCCCTTCTCCCACAGTGCAGTTAAGGTGTCCACCGAGAAATGAGACAGCTGTGGCGCCTTTCACTTCCTGATAACTAACTATTCATTTGAGATCGATTCCGCCGTATCGGTACCCATATTTGGCTCTTCCATTAAACCGTTACATCTCTTGCTGTAAATATGCTATGGCAAATTGCTAGCATTGTAACAGTAGTATTAACGCTACAGTGTTGAAGATCCCTTCCGGCTGGAAACCCGGCGTCGGCGTGGCTGGGAAATGCTGATTGGTCGAGAGGGTAGTGAAGTAAAAAATCGGTTTCGCTAAAAAGAAAAAAGGTAGCCAGTGAGAATCGTACCACTGTCATACGGGTCAGGAGCCGGGCAACGGAATAAATGGAGGCCTTGTACCGCACAGTAGGCGAATTACATCACAGGAACACTTAGTTAATGAGAGTCACTAATCATCTCGCAAATATTGCCACCAATTAGCGTCACCCACACTTAAAGCACAAAGTAAGAAAAGTGAAATAGGAAAATTGGGAATGAACAACTCCGCATATATGGGCGTCTAGGCAGAACCTAAGCGAAATAGAAGGAGAAATATGCGATGGAAGGATCTCTAACGCCATCACAATGATACTTACGGGTGTTGTAATTTTTTACACATGGTAAAATAATCACTGCGCGCTTGAAGTGCGGGCGATAAGCAATGCCAGTGGTTGGTGTCAATCAATCAATCAATCAATCAATCAATCAATCAATCAATGAAATAATCAATCAAACAAACAATCATTCAGACATGAACTTGTATGCACAGCACATGCCCACGAGATGATACAAAAGGAAGAAGCTGCTGGCATTCTTCTTGACGAGGCCTCACCCCGGGTCACACATCAAAGACAGAAGGGTGATCAGAATCAATAAAACTCAACAAGCTCTTTAGTTCAATTTTCATGGTAGTTGAAAGTTAATCAAGGCACAGGGCATTACAAAGAGAAAGGAAAAAGACCGGTTACGCTACAGTTCGCAACACAAAAGAAAATATGACAGGAGTGAGGCTATCACGGTAAACACTGCGTATCACAAGTATTTGATGGGTCAGTAGTACTCATAAAGAGCATCTTCATTTTCTTTTTGAATTGACAAGTAGTTTTACAAGTTTCAGCTTCGTCAATTATGGAAGGATACACATTGCAAACTGCAGAAATTTGGTATCATTGTGTTGGGTGCCGTAGTTTGTCCGTAGGTGTCGTAATTAAACTACTAGCGAAATCTTTAGCTTCCAAAGTAGTCATTTCAAGAATGAAATGTGTCTCAACTGTTTAATTAAGGCCCTACGTCTCAATAAAAATAATACTGCCTTTGATATGCGTACCCGTTTGCCTGCCTGTAGAACGAACTGAGGATATGATTTGTTCGCAAATATTCACCGCCACCCTGAATCCCTTGGCACCCATATCATCTCCGGCTCCGAGTTCCATCGGCGCACACTTCTATACGCGTAAAGTGATCGCGGCCATCCAACGCGAGGCAGGTGTTTCTGGGTAAGGGGGAGGGGGGAAGCGAGGGCGATGCACGTATCCGCGCACTGCATGAGGCGTCATGGCCGCATAAATAATTGAGCAGGACGGAGACGCCGACTCAGTCGAAAGGAGGCCGATCAAAGCTGAGAGCTGGGGAGCGTGTTTAGCCCATAAGCAATGCGCGCTTACCGATCGACCTTGGGCGCTTCGTTTTGCTTTTGCCGCGGCACCTCCTCGACTGGCAGGGCAATAGATATCTGTCTCGTCTGCTCTCGATGCCAGCCATAACCTCATACTTCACGTCGCACCGATCATATCTACAAAGTTAACCCCATCTTCGCTCGGACGGAAAAGTACAAGAATTCGCTGCAAGAGGCTCCCGTGTGCAGTGCGATGTCAGTGCACGTTAAAGAACCCCAGGTGTTAGAAATTATCCCGGAGCCCTTCTCTTCGGCACCTCTTTCTCTCCTCCTTCTTTCACTCCCACCTTCCTCCTTTCCCTTACTGCGCGGTTCAGGTGTCCGCCGATATATGTGAGACAGATACTGCGCCATCTCCTTTCCTCAAAAACCAATTTACCAATTTAACCTTGCCAATAAAACAATGGAATGAGTTGCCCTCCAGTATCGCTACTGTAACCCAGTTTTTCTTAGTTCAGTCGGAATTGCTAACTTATCTGGAATCCCAGCGCGTTCAGTAACCAGATTTGCTTGTATATCACTTACTTGCAAACCAGTATCATCTTTCTTTGTTATTTGTGCATTTTTGTAACAGTTTTTACGTTGTTACGTTCTTTCTCAACCGTACGTATCAACCACCTAAAGTGCTTTTTTGCTTTTGAAAATTGTGCTCTGATTTGTCCGCCCCCCCCCCCCCCCCCCCCCCCCATGTTGTGCCCACAGTGGGCCTTTAAGGTATTTGAATAAATCAATCAATAAATAAAACGGAAGAAGATTCTGCGTTCTGATCCGTGACGATGATTTTATTTGAATGGCTCACGGGGAGATTCATGGAGGAAGGAAAGCTAGTAAAAGCCCTCGCTATCAGCGCTGCACTTCAGAAAGTATGCCTCCTATTGTAATCTTGATTCAGCAAACTCGCAGAAACATTGCACACGGGGCAATGTTCAGGTCTCAGGCTCCTGATGAAGTTAGAATAGCGCCCACTATGCACACAGTAAAATCGAGCTCATGAAGTTAGTATCCTAGGAGATCTCATGATTCAAAACAGAGGGACCACCGAACATGAAACAACGCTGGCTTTTTTATTTATTTCACAATACTATGAGGCCTTCTCCGGCTCTCTCAAGAGTGGGCTGATGTAGAGGGTCCGTCTAAAGTTTAGAGACCGCAGGGTCTGTTTTTCAGCCGTATAGTGATGCACTTACGACACCTCTCAACCTCCAGATTTCTCGGGGGGATGTAGGAGCAGGATAATACCGCTGAGCACACAATAACAAGCTTACAAGTTTTCAAAGACGAATACCGGACCGTTCTCGGTGGTGTGTGATAGTTAAACTCGGGGAAAAAAAAATAACGACGGTTGATTTGCTTAGTTGTGCCAAATGCGAATTAGGTGCACTAACACTTCGGTTCCGGTGTTCGGATCGATTGTTCACGGATGTAAATCGTCCGGATAGTTGGTCACTCTCTACTTTACATTCATCGATTCCTGGGAGTCTTCGTACCACTCCTGACGCAGTGGAGCAGAGGTTAAGCGATGTACCGCTGCCCTGCGATGGCAGGTGCTGCTGTCGGTGGGGCTTACCGGGAGCCCCTAGTTGCTCTTGCGGAGCAACCTCTCGCATTACGTGAACTGCCACCTGCCACGGGGGGCAGCTTCTGCCACCTGCCACAGTGGGCAGTAAGGCGGCCTGCCACAAAGCACGCTTCAGGCAAGCAGGCAGGCAGGCCGCGACTAAATGCAGGGAATACCCTCTACAAGTTCTAACAAAGTAAAAACAAACGCGCGGGAGAAAACAGAATGACTCTTCCGATCCCATTTTCTCTTCCCGTGCATGGCATATTTGCAGCCATGTCCACAACATCAACCAAGAGCTCCCCAGTGTCCTGCAGAGGCTTGGCTAAGCCCATGTACAAGCCACCGGAAATTATTCACATTACTATTAATACAGTTATTTAATTTTCTCATAAGTGCTGTAGTACCAAGAACACATGGTGGTTCCTTTGCCCATTAAAGATTTATTTTTTTTATTGATGTATCGATCGGTTGATGATTGATTGATTGATTGATTGATTGATTGATTGATTGATTGATTGATTGATTGATTGATTGACATTACAGCCCCTTTGCGCAAACAACGTCATCCAGATCTTATATCGGGTTCAGAATAACATGTCTTATTCATGCCAAACTAAAATAAAATTACACATCAACACACCATGTTTTGTTATAATCGATGTTATTCTTGTGACAGTTGTTGCTCTTGAGGAACGCGGATGAAAAGAGACAGGCAAGGAACAGCTACCACCGAGAAACAAAGCAAAAGCATGAACCGCTGCTCGATCCATCGAGTCCTTTTTTATCGATATCGTAATTATTGAGCCGACTATCTTTAGGCTGTGCGACGAGCTCTGGTCAGCTGCCGGGCTAACGCTGAAGGCAGTAACGCTGCTCGAGAACGAAGAAGGAAGCGAGAAAACTGAGTGCAGGCATCGCAGCGAGTAACAGAACTGCGATAGGGCGGCAAACAAACAATGGAGCGTCGCTAGATAACGACTGTCATTCCGCTCTCGGCCATCCTGTGTTTAGTTTTACTTCCAGAAAGAGACGGAAGCCAACAGTCAGCGGCACCAAGGAGCATAAGGGATGTCTTTTTTTGTAGTTTTGTTTTCAGTGAGAGATTAATAAAAGCAGATGAAAAACAACCACGTGCCGGTGGTGGGATCCGAACCGGCGAAATTCGGAGGTATTGGGTTAGGATCCCACCGGCGGCACGTGGTTGTTTTTCCTACTGCTTTTATTGATCTCTCATTGATGAAAAACTACAAAATTAGAAAAGACGAAAACATCCCATATGCTCCTCGGTTTCGGTGGCTATTATCTTCCGTCATGTATGCCATAATGAGCGCCTCTTTTCCCTTCACTTCTTTACTGAATCTTCCAGAAAGAGAGAGATTCATTTCCTCATCACGCCTTCCTGCTTTGTAAAAGCCTTGAATTGTTTTTATTTTTAATTGCCTTATTGTAATTGTAATTGCAATTTGTAATTGTTTTATTTTTCCGCATTGGGCGCCACAGTAACACAAGTCAGTATGAAGTACTCGACAAAAGCATACCACAGAGAGGGTACTACTCGCGAATAGCCACAAGTGCAGCTTCTCGTAAACACCGAAATTGCTAAAGCATAAGCCAGAAGTTACATGATCCTTTACGTGCCTACACTCCGCATGCAAAAAGTAGTTCGCCATACAATCAAAGCGAACGCAAGCATATTTCGTAGCGACAAATCTTAAGTGCCGTGACTGGCACCTCCTGGACTTCGTTTTACCTCTTGCCACATTCTCGTACTGCGACTCGTCGAGATTTCGAGAAGCAAAAAGTACACGCGGTGGTATGATACGCGGTTGGTAAGGCGAATCGCTACCACTAAATCCGCGCCCAAAAAGTAGTTCACACTCCGTGAAAATTATGACCAGAGAGCCCGAACACTGAGCGCCTCACAGCTTCGACCGGGACTTTCAATGCTACTACATCGTTTTATACCGCTCTTTGTATCCGTCCAAACAACGACCGGAGTTTCGATAAGAACGAATGATACGTGGCGGAGTAATATAGCTTCGCGGACGCACTACTTCAGCAACCTCCGCAGCGTTCCCTGCTATGTATGAAACGGAGTATAGAGCATGCAACTTATCATGCAAGGCAGCAACATTGGTTTTTCACAACTGCATCAACACAACGGAGCCAGCCAGCGCGCCTCGAGCGAGCGTGTATGCACCTTTGTCTCTAAGCGTACTGCTAACGTGACCGTTGGGCGAGCGTGTCTGCAAGCGTGACATCCAGCGGCAGTTTCCTCTCAGGCGCATTTCCAGGGCTGCAAGTACGAGTGCCGGCCGCCTGCTGCTTGTGGCGCTGCTGTGGCACCTGGCTGAGTGTGTTATGGTTTGCAAACACGCAACCTGTCCGGCTCATGGTGACATGTTGCGTGCGCGTCTGTCCTGACTTGCCGACACCTCGGCACGAGAAAAAGATATAACGGTTCTACGCCAGATCTTTCATTTTTCATCCCGACTGAAACGACACCGCACACCTGATATCACTGGAGTCTGGCATTCGGCGCGGACGGCTACAAGAAAGAAGTAGAATCGAAAAGATGATCGATAATCGCTGCATCGTACCAATACAGAGTATAGCGCTGTGGAATGTCGCGTCAGAAGCTCTGTACGGACAGAAAGGCAGGCACTCCCATGAGATCGACCGGGCTGTGACGACCGAACCGGAACTCGCGTTGACGTTGACCACACTCTTGTACTTGCATTGTATTCTACTCTTGAGATGCAGAGAGGTGAAGCACCAACACGGCACTGAAAGAACACTTGCACGAAACCAGGCACAAAACCATCAAATCACTCAAATAACAACCCTTTAAATCTGTTTATATAACATATTTTCGTACTTGGAAGCACCTTGACCCTGAACACATCTCCAAATAACTTCTTTCTGGCAGCCATTTTAGCACCCATAGAGGAAGGAAAACTGAGGAGAAGCCCGAGCAGCTATTCGAGCTGCTCGCCAGAAAATGTGCCGGACGTCACGTGGTTTCGCAAGGACTACTGGGAGTCTTTGGCCGCCGGCACAACCAATAGTAATGCTGGGCGCAGCAGCGTCGTCTGCTGCAATGCCTGCTGCGCATGCGCGATCGTGTTGAGACGGCGGCCAAGTACGGGGGGGATGGCTTCAAAAATAAGTGACGTAACCTCCTTTCATGAGTTCTTGCCTTCCTCCATAATAGCACCAGTCAGACTCACGTTGTCTGGGATTATTACTTTGCCAGATTAGTATGAAATTCATCTGGCCCATAATACAGAGGGAGAAGCTGCCAGGAGCCTGTCATTATGCCTACCACCACGATTAGCAAGAAGGGGGAGAGAGTGCATTTTTTGCTTTTGCATTTTGCTATTAGCCGCTTTCGCCCTATAGCTAGTACATTAACTCTACGTTCCGGAGACTTGCACCGGAACCGCCCTGCCGAATGGCGTACCGCTTCTTCTTCGTTGTAATGCCAAAGGGCGATAAGGACATGCTTACCCCACGAATCTGGCGATTATATTATCAGCGTGCTCGCCTTATGCGGTTACCTATGCTTCGTGGCGTAGTATTCTGAAAGATTGCTAAGAATAGCGTAGTTTCTGGCGAGTCAGTATATTACCATGGACAGGACACCCGCGGGACACATGGACGGTGAAGGCTCATGCTCAGTAACGTTCTAACGTTATAGCGCAGAAGCCTTCTTCCAACCAAACCCTCAGACACACTGACCTAGCTGTCCGTCGTGGAATTCATATTTTTCTCGGCAATCGTTTCTTACTGTGAAGCCTTTGTATGGCCAACCTCATTAGTTGCCTGATGTTTCATGTAATGTGGGTGCATTACACTGCTAGCAACGTAGACATCGCGTTCACGAAGTCGCCTGGCCTAAAATTCGCCGTTCACCAACTGTGAACTGCTTCCAACGAGCCTGCCTAGCAGTTCTTAAGCCCCACGAAATCTCTTCACGTTCAGTCCAAAAGGTTAGTAGTAAGATAGTAATACAATGTAGTTCTGAGTACAGCTGGGGCTCAGCTATAGTCTGTGATGCAGCCTTGACGTTGTATGAAGCGCAGCATTTCCTGTTCTAAACCGAACCACAACCGGCTCGACTTTTGACCGGATCTTTCGTGGAGACTGTACACTGAGACTCTGTAACCGAGTTCAGATCGGCCCTTAATGAAGTCGCTGCCGCAAAGTTCGGATTAGAGCTTGCTTGTTAGTGGGGACTTAACCGGGAATCGGTAGTCGTCTGCGAAGGCTGTCTTCCGTCTGCCGCACGCTACTTACGAGCGCTGCTTAGAGAATTTCGGAAACAGAGCAGTCCAGAAGGTATAACTGCGCCATATCATTAAGAAATTCAAAATTTCCTTAAGCCTAAAGTGAAATACTACAGTACGTTGTGAACCACCACTCAGACGACATCGGTGTTGTGCGAGAGCCCAACCTCGTGGCTTCCATACTTCAACCTGCTTAAAGAAAGGGCTAATTCACTGCAGAGAAAGCTGGCAGACTGACATTTTTTTATTGTGATCTTTAACGCTACTAAATCTAGCAAATCTTTGCTGTTTTCCTTAGCGTTGAAAACACACTCTACCACCAATCCTGCCGTTGTGTAGAAAGGGTAGTTTTGCTCATTTTAAACCTTTACTTATTACGTAAATCATTTTATTCTTTCCAGAGGATTTCGTACACCTCTAGTATGAACCTCAAGTTTCTAAATTTCTACCCAGAATAAGGGTTCCATGCTTTGAAGCTCTACTGAACGAACTATAGAGCCAGACAGCCCAAAATGCTGCCGTTCGAATTAACCTTGCGCCTTCGCGAAGCTGAGTCTGTGAAAGGAAATGACATGGTTTCCGTCTACCTAGCCAGAGAATATCAACATTAAAAGCACCCTAATAAGGACAGTTGAACCGCGACAGCCACGACAGTCTCTTTTCCTAAGGTCTCCTGTATGATGTTAGAGATGTAAAATTTAGAGGTCTACCTTGAGCTCCGCCTCGACACAAGCCTTTACCCTCCCCCTCATCCATCACTCACGGTGCCGGAGTCTCGCCTTCTTCGGCACATTCAGATGAATGCAGTCATCACCCCGTCCCGCCTCTTTCTTTATCGCTATCGATCGGACCCTTCCTGTCCCAACTGTCCCTGTACCTCTGCGGACCTGGCCCATTTCCTCTTCTATTGCCCGGCTGCTCAGCAGTCGGGTTCCTACCCCCCACTCTCTTTATCCATCACCACCTGGCTCGACTGACTTGGCGCTGAAGGGGAGGAAGAACAGCGACTTCTGGTCGCCCAGGCGGTCGACATGCTCGGCATATATATTATGGTCGAATAAAGGTCTTCTACTACTACTTACGGAAATTTTGAATGCTGAAAAAAAAACGTCAGAAACAAAAGCTTTTTCCGGAAGTATTCCAAACACTGGCAAAATCTTCAGAACAAGACTATGCAGATAGTTTATATCTAAGTATGCCCGAAGTTACGTCTCGAAAGGATTTGTTCATGAGAGAGAGAGAGAGAGAGACTCTTTAATGAAATGCAGAGAATTTAGCCAGCGTTTAAAAATCGCTGGCATGCTACTCTGCGTAGGAAGGGGAATTTGGTAGAAAAAGACAGAAGGAGAGCAGCGTGGAAGAGGTAAAAAAAAAAAACCCGAAGATAAAATGCGGCCATGAAATGGGTACTAAGGATGCAATGGCGAGTATTGATGTAACCTATGGAATGATGGAGCGCATAGTCCGACAAATGGGCTGACGAAGTTCACTGCATGAAGAATGCATGAAGGTAACGTGCAAGTGAATTTAGAGCTTATCAAGATGTCCAATGTCTTTTAAATATGTAAAAAAAAAGTTCATTACAAGTCTCTGTTGCCTGAAGCAGGCTAAGGGACCTAAAACTTTGTCCATTGTTAGGGGCACTGGGCAGAGCTTCTGCATGCAATGTTCATAGTACGCACGCTCGTTAGCATACGCAGGGCACACAAGTAGGATATGTTCCACAGTTTCTATAAAGGCACAATTGTCACAATGCGGACTGTTCGTTTGTCCAAAACGGTATCGCAAGCCGTTTGTATATTCAGAATTCAGACGAAGTCGGTGATAAAGTGTTTCCAGTTGTCGAGGAATTCTGGGTGAGAGTCTTGATCTAAGATGTGGGTCGATTGAGTGAAGAAATTGGTACTGATGTGTCGGCAAACTCCAAAGCCGATACGTTTCTTCGTAAGCAAAACTTTTAGCCATTTGGGACGCATCCGATTTCGTGAAAAAAGTTCGAATGTATCTCCGATGTTGATGGCCCTTACGGGCCGCTTCATCTGCTTTTTCATTAGCCAGAATGCCACAGTGAGCAGGTACCCACTGAAATGTTATGCAGTGGCCTGCGGCAATAGCTAAATGATGTATATACCCGATGTCGAGGGAAACTGGCTGGTGATTCGTTTTCTTCAGCAGGTTGGCCAGGATCTGCAGAGATGCTTTTGAATCGGTGAAGATAACCCAACGGCCGGCGGTTCGGCGCAGGATGTAAGAAACAGCTTCCTTAATGCCGTGAAGCTCAGCTGTCGTAGAGGATGTCCTCCGCTGCAGCCGGTAAGAAAGGGCATGGTTTGTTGAGGGCACATAAAGGCCACAAGAAGAGGTTTCTTTAGTAGTTGAACCATCGGTGAAGATATGGATGTGCTGCGTATATTCCTCCGTTAAGTAGGCGAGAGTAGTTTGCAGAAGCGCTGCCTGTGGCATGCGGCTCTTTGCATTCACACCTGGAACAGACTTCTTCACCTTTATAGGAGAGAGTGTCCATGGAGGAAAGGCCAGAGGTAGTAGCTTCTGTGGCTGATTAATAGTAGGAAGGGGCAGGAGATGTACTGCCTGGCCAAAGCTAGAGTTGCTGTGAGTTAGATGGACACGGTGTAGGAAGTGTTTCTTCCCTTGCAGGACATGGCGGAGATGGGTACGCATAGTTTCCTGGGCGGAAATCACCTCTAGTGGGAGACATCCTGCCTCCGCTACTGTTCCTGACGCAGAGGAACCTTTTGGGAGGCCAAGACATATTCGCAGGCAGTTGTTCCGTGCGGCATTGAGAGTCTTATTGCTAGATGTAGATAATCTTTGAAGCACTGGTAGACAGTAGCGCAAGGTTCCTTCAACGTAGGCTTTTTCAAGCAGAAGCATTGATCGGCAGTTGCTACCCCACCTTGTTCCCGCCATGAACCTGAACACTTGCGATGCTGCAGTAATCCTCTGGCGGAGTTTTTTGATCTGAGGTGACCATGACAGATTGTAGTAGATTACAGCACCCAGGAATCGCTGAGATCGTACATATGGCAGCAATCGTCCGCCTAGGAGCAGCGGATATCGGGTCATCGTTTTTCTTGTGAACGCCATTGCAACACTCTTTTCTGGCGATAGACGGAGACCTCTGGAAGCCAGGTACATCGAAACGTGCAATAGCGCTCTCTGAAGACGTTGCTGGGTAATATAGCGCGAACGTGATGCGGTCCAGATGCAGATATCATCAGCATAAATTGTTATGCGGACCCCTCGCGGAAGGTTTCTTATTATGTGAATAAGGACAATATTGAACAAGAGAGGGCTGAGCACCGCTCCCTGTGGTACGCCCCTCTCCACTGCGTGAAAGCGTGTTGGACCGTCTGGAGTGGACATAAAAATTTGCCGTTCTTTTAAATAATGCCCAATCCACTTGTATAGCCTTCCTCCAAGGCCAAGACTGGCAAAGGCTGCGAGAATTGCATGGTGAAAGACAGAGTCAAAGGCGGCCTTGATGTCTAGGAAAACGGCTGTCGGGATGTACCCAGCATGAAGGTACTCCTCAAGTGATGAGACGAGGGCGATGATATTGTCAGTCGCCGACCTGTTTTGACGGAACCCATTCATTTCTTGGGGGAACTCATTTCGGCTTTCTAGGAACCAAATTATGCGCTTGGAGATCATGCGCTCCATGAGCTTACCTACGCAGCTCAGTAGGGCAATGGGCCGGAATGATGCGTAGCTTGTTGGCTGCTCACAGGGCTTCAAAACGGGCACAATTTTTGCCAGCTTCCATTCCGTGGGCACCTCACCAGCCATCCAGGAAGAATTGTAATACTCCAGGAGTCGAAGACGGGAGGTGTGGGGTAGCTTAGCAATGGCGTCATAGGTCACCTCATCATGACCCGGAGACGTGTGTCTGTTTGTCTCCGCGATAGCTGTGGATAGTTCTTCCATTGTGAAAGGCAGGTCTAACGCTGGCACTGCCGCCTTTGGGATGCCTGTTTGACCATCTGCGGAGAGTGTCGAATGCCCTGACCCTGTCGACAGTAGCCTGCAGTATTCTTCTGAGACTTCTTTTATAGATTTTTGCTCGTGAAGGGAGAGTGCAGCGAAGGGGTGGAGTTGTTGAAGTGGCGTGCGCATACCTCTAACTATCCGCCAAATGTTGGTTACTGGTTGGCGCACATCCAGCGTAGAACAAAAGTCACGCCACTTTTGCCGACTCAGTTTATCCATGTAGCGTCGAATGTGACGTTGTGCCCGTCGGCATGCACGTAGGTCATCGAGGCTTTTTGTGCGCAGAGCTTTCCTTTCAGCTCGCCTGCGTATAGCGCAAAGCCTTTGGAATGTGTCATCATTTCAAGGTAGGTTATCATTTTTAGCTGTAATTTGTGTACTCGCTCTCAGGCAATACGCCATTGTCGATGCTAATTCCTCATTGCGAGTTGCCGCAGTAACTCCTTTGCTTACAGCGTCCTTGTATGCGTCCCAGTCTGTAGATTTTATAAGGAATTTCTTTGGGTTCCTCAGCGCATGGAAAGCCGATATGAGGATTGGGTAATGGTCGCTTCCGCGTGTCTCCAAATTAGTGCACCAGCCAAAGTTGTGGGCGAATGAACTTGTGACAAATGTCACGTCGATGCTGCTGGTAGTCGTCGGGCCTCGGAGGTAGGTGATGCTGCCGTCATTTAATGGCTGAACTGAATGCTTGGAGAGAAGTTTTGGTGTCATTGGTGTTGGTGTTCTTTGCATACCAAGAACTGTCACTTGCTGGTGTGTGGTATCGATGGCCGATACAGCTGTCTACATTCACAGACATGGTGAGGCAGCGAAGGCGCATGCGGAAAAACAGTGAAAGAAAAGTGATCACCAAACGGATGATCTATTCCGTCTACACGACGGTGTTTCGAAGATCTCGTCTGGTTACAGCCACTACATAAGCCAGTCTAGTGAAGCTGTGAGATCTGAAATCATGCTCTCGTAACCTGACTGCACCAAAGAAAAAAAGAAGAAAGCGCACAAACCAGATGATCAGTGCAATTTCTAAAACCGTTTCTTGAGCAAACTGCGGCAAAGTACCAGAAGATGCTCGATGAGGTGCTGACACAAACTATATACACCTGTAAGGAAGTTTTGTTGATATAAGATACGATACTAGCTTGAAGACTTCAAGCCTCGAAGGCTCGCATTCGAACAACCTCCAATCGCAGTCTTTAAATGGAAGACTCTCGGCTTTTGAATAGCAAAGTGATGAGCTAAACAATAGAAAATGTCTTAAAGCACTATAAAGAACTCTCACGTGGTCTTTGCACATGTTTTAACGATATAGAGAATTATGATGTAATCGTACTTTGTTTCCATAGCGTCACTAACATTAGCACTTAACAGCTATTGACCTTTTTTTTTTTCAAAAATGAGAATAGGACATGTGTGGAGACATGTGTGGTACCGAGTAAACTGCAGCTGGTCGAAAATCAAGTTCTAAAATTTTCACCGCATGTAGCCCGATTCTCATGCAGAGTAAATGCGTGCAGGTTTTGTGGTTTAGGCTATCCTTATCAAGTGACCATTAAGCATGGCGTAAAGGCTCAAGTCCAAAATACTCTTAAACTGAAACATAATACTAAATAAAGCACAGCTTTTCCGTTTGCAATTTGTTTTAACGCGACAACCTATTACACTTTTATTGTTCACTGAAACGCCTGCTGAATAACTCAATACGAGCGTTCTAAACCATGTCCCTTTTTTTTTCTCCTGCTTTCCAGTCCTCGGGAATAATTCTCAATTTTTTTTTTCGAGCCCTCCGATCCCTAGATCACTGGCCCAAAAGCGATAACTCAACTGCCCTTTCTCTCACGGATATGGTCCTAATCATAACGGTAATATACTGTCCCTAGAGCAACAGCGACGCTGACATTCCCATGCACATCCTCTCCACAATCTCGGTAACTGTGGTGGAAGACATTATGGTTACGCCTCTTGACAGCTTACCGCATAATAAGAGGACTAAATGCAGGGCTTATTATTTTGGTAACAAGAATATTTTCCGTTCACGTGATTATAACCAGTACCATGATGGCCGCTACAGACAGAGAGAGTAAAATTTATTTGTCCAACAGAATAGACCGCGCCTAAACCCCGTAACAGGGCTACAGCCTAAGTTCAGGCCGGAAGCTCTTGGCTCCCCCCATGTAAAGCCCTCACCCGAGGGCCCTTGAGGTATTTGTAATAAATAAATAAATAAATAAACTCCTGGCTGCTACCTCAGCCAGTCGGACTGCTTTGAGTTTGGTTTTTTTTTTCTTTTCTTTTTTTTTGTAGAAGGGTCTCCAAAGCAGCCTTGGTTGTTATCCCCGCTATTCTTCTTGTACCCTTCTCACATTCTCAAATAATATGATCTAGTGACTCTCTATCCTCACATTGTTTGCGTCTGTCCGATCGTACCTCTGGCCATGTGTGTTTGACCAGAACCGCTGCAGGTACAGTTTCTACAGCGTTTATAAAATCATGGCGCTCGGGATTAGAAAACTCTGTCGTTTAAGGAAATTTCAGCGTTTGTTCACGCCGTCAGAGGTTGACTGTGTATCTTAGTGCACGTACTCTTGGTAGTACCACGATGGAGTTGCCAAGAATACGTTTTTTACGCAGAAGGGTTGAAATGCGGGCCAGTTGGTACATTGTAAACGAAAAAAACCAGTCACACAAGACGACGGACAAGAAGAGTGTACACTCTTCTTGTCCGTCGTCTTGTGTGACTGGTTTTTTACGTTTTTTACCATCCCACCCCCTCCCTCCCAGGCCTTTAGGTCCAAGGCTTACAGGAATAGCAGCTTAATGCGATATTTTTTGAGCATGGCATACTTCGACAAATGGCGGCTCCGTCTACACACACAAAGACCTGTACAGAACCGCCGCCGTGAAACCAAGCATCTAAGGCGCCGAAGAATGTGAGAGGCTCCTGTTGTATTCTCTTTTGGAGCCAAACAGCTGGCTAGGCCCTGTGTGGTGCGTACCCTATTTGTAGAAATCTCTTAGCTCTCCCTGATCGCGTGAGGAAAGACGTGGTAGAGAGTACCAGAATCTGAGGAGCCGCAGGCAGAACCACACAATTCGTTCCTCGTCAAACGTCTCCCTGACCTTGATTCGGATTCCCCTCAAAGCATTTGTGACCTTGAAGGCCGGATGGACGGTTGAGGGAAAAAGGGGGAAAAACAAATACAACTGCCAACGCGTGGGACAACAAAGCTCTCTCTCTGGAGTCAAGAAAAAAATGAACAAGTACCGATAAGTAGGGAGGGATGGGAGGGGGGGGGGGGGGGTAAAAGAGACCCACGCACACGCCAGGGTAAGCATCCTCAACACCAAAGTCTGAAGCAAAATGGGGAAGAAAGGAAGCTTGGGGAGAATGCAGAGCAGATGAAAATTGTTCGGCAGAATTCGTGCCTCTGTTCCCTCCGCTACCACCGCCATCAATGCCAACGGGTATGGGCGGAGAAGGGGTTCGCGCAAGAAAAGGGCAGAAAAGAAAAACTGTGGGTTTGGGAAAGCAAAGGGAAAAAAAGGAAAGAGCGATGGCTGCGAGAGAGACCGGGAGAAGTCGTATAGTCGTGGTGGACGCCGGGAAGGGGGAGTGGAAGAGAATCCCAAGCACGGACCACTGCGCTTCGCAGTGTACCCTCCTCCTCCTCCCCTTGCCCCCTTTTTTCCCTATGTTCCCCTCCTTACTTTCCCTACCAGCTCCCGGACGCGCGCTCCACAACATCATTCCCGCCCAACGCGCCGCCATCGATTTTTGCCGCTGGCGCTTACAGCGACACTAGGGGCGGATGTGCCAACCTCGAAATAGCGGAAAATTAGGAAGTACCAGGGAGATAAACAGAAAGAAATACGCAGTAGACCGCAAATGAGAGACAGATAAGAGGGACGCAGAAAGCGCAGAATAAAGGGGAAGAAGCCGAACATGCGTGGGGAAAAAAAAGTCGGCGTGGGGAGTAGCGGGAACAGCCTTCGTCGCCACAACAACGCTCGGAAGAGCCAAACAACGTCGTTTGGCGACGCCGGTAGCGAAGACCGCAAGCTAGCTTCACAGCAAGGCAAGCGCGTACAATGGAGAAGCCAAGCGTGGAAGAAGGGGGAAATTGGGGTTTTTTCCGAAAGTTAGGGAAACGATAGGGGATTCACGCTCCCTTGAAGGAAAAGAAGGAAGAAGCAGGAGGGGGAAGAAAAGAAGGGGAAAAAAAGAGACCAGTGAAAAAACTAAAAGACTGAAGTAAGAGACGAAGCGAAGGAAGAGAAATATGATAAAAGATAACAAAGAAGGAAAAGAAAGAGGGGGAACAAAAAAGCGAAGAAACAGCAATCACGACCCAGGAAAAAATTGTTATACGCAGCATGCGGCTCATTTTATCAGCGCTTGTCAGCCTTCTATCATTCGCTTCTATATGAGCGCAGGCGACAGATAAAACTCGGACCGCGCAAAACAGGATTGTGTTTGAGTAACGCCTTACGAAAAATAAAGCAGTTCCTGCTGCAGACCTGTTGACACTCTTCTCAAGCGGCGTGAGCATCCGGCCGGGAATGAAAGTTTGTTGGCACCAACAAACCAGGAATGAAACTCACCAACAGTTTCCGCCCTCTCCGCCATCATTGTTGATTTTCAGCCCTCCAACTTCTATATCAACAGTTTTCCTTTCTTTTTTGTGTGCGTATGTTATTGCGAGAGAGAGAGTGGGTGGACGCTGTCAACAGCTCGCAGGCAGAACATTTCACTTGCCTTTTGTCTTCTTACCTCAGTTCTTTCCAAACGTAAATTTTAATTCACTCCTTAATTTTTTTTTTTATTCTCAGCGTCCTTTTTCCTCCGAGGGCAAATCCACACGTTGCACATTTTTCCCGTTCGGCTGCGACGTCACAGTGAAAACTTGTACCATACTTCCAGGTTTGTGCTGTGATTTTAGTGACGTGGGGTCATGCTTCAGAAAAGCTATTCAAACACTCATTCAGAGCCATGTACCCGTTCTTTAAAAATTTTAACTGCCATCCTCCGCGGGTTTGTTTGCCTAAAAACTGCTTCTCTTCCGCCAATTGAGTGCCTTCATTTGCAAGCTAATATGTATTATAGTGATTAAAACCTCGTTCATTAAAACCTACTCTAGGAAGCAAAAAAAAAAACAGGAAAGACGCAAAGTATGGAAGCAAGGTTGTTCGGTGAGTTCCTGCTCTGCCTGTGCTATGCAGATGTATACATCTTGCAAAAGTAAGCAGTGCGAAGAAAGATTATGGCGATAAATAGATGACATTTTTTAAAATGGGATATCATTACAAGGTTTAGGGGGAAAAAATGCGTCATAGGTCATAAAATTCTTCCATTGGCTGCGGAGAAATGACGTCACCAGAAAGGATAACTTCGATTGGCTAGAGAGAAATGACGTCACCAGCCCGGATAATTCTCATCAGCTGGAGAGAAGTGACGTAAGCGGAACAGATAATTGCTATTGGCTTGGGAGAAGTGACGTCACCAGGTCGGATAGTTTTCAGATGGATGGAAGTAGCGTCACCAGGTCGAAGTGACACCGTTTTCGCTGAAAGTCTTAACGGCTTCTGATGTCATCGCACTGCCCACAAATAATGCATTTGGATGCCCTGTGAATTATTTGTTCTTCCTACTGTTCCCTTCATCCTGCCTAGCTAAGGCTCCGCGAATTTTCTGAAGGCTTCAGCTTCTACAAAATAGAAGCCTCTAAAAGCTACCAACGCGATGGAATTTTTTTAAAGTTCTATCAGATTCTGCGCATAACTTAATCCATGCCCAAATTCATAGGGCTCTTTTACGCCCGAACACTTTGTGATTGGCTGATTATTGGATTTTGGGTGCGCCAGGTTCAAGAGAGCAGTCTAGACTCGTGTCGTAATGTTTGAAGGGGGGGGGGGGGGGGGTATTTTCGACTTCGTTGAGGTTCCTTGACGCACGTCAAACTCTCCGTACTTGAGTGCCTTCGCCATGCGCCTCAGATGAAATCGCATCAGCGAACTTGGGCTCACTGCTAGAGCGCCATAGCCTAGCTCTGATATATCGTGGCATCTCAGTGAATATAGACTCATAGAAGAACGCCTCCTAAAATCTGGGCAACGAAGTTTTCAATTGTTGTCTATTTTTACATAGCCAAGACTCAGCCTTACTGATTTCCTTGCTGGGAAGCTATTACTGTCATAGTCTACACTTTCCCTTACTCTGCGCTTATCGAAATGTTCAGGCTGCAGTAATCTAATGCTTATTTTGCTGCTTTCATGCGTCATCGTGTCTTTTTTTCACGCATATTTTATGACGGTGGCTCAGTAGTCACAGAGCGCGGCTACTGACACGAAAGACGCGGGTTCGATCCCGGCGGCTGCGGTCGAATTTCGATGGAGGCGAAATTCTGGAGGCCCGTGTACTGTGCGATGTCAGTGCACGATAAAGAACCCCAGGTGGTCGAAATTTCCGGAGCCCTCCACTACGGAGTCCCTCATAGCCTGACTCGCTTTGGGACGTTAAACCCCCGTAAACAAAACCAAACCTTATATTTTATAACGCTCTGCTGAAAGCCCCTAAAATTAGTAAGTAAACCGAAACTATCCGAGACGACATCCAAAGAGAGCAGCAATAATTTGAAGTGTTACCATTAGTGCCATAATGGATACTAGTCGTATTTCTTTCTCCCTGCTCAGCGACGTATAATCACGCGCCTGAGAAGCTTCAAAACACACAACGGGGTACAGCGCTCATCGAGTGAAAACGAGCTGATACCGTCAAAATTTGCCCATGCGACTCCACTGAAAAAAAATATGGCAGTAATCAGGATTTCTTAGGATTCGCTAGTTTGAACGCTATCGCGACGGCCGGATGCGCAGACAGCTACCATTACCACTCGCTGATTGAAAGGATCGAGCAGCTTCTTTCCACTATAATTTTTGCATTAAAATACGCCAAGCTTTCTCAATCAGCAAAGATTTTGGGGCTTGCTGCTCTCTTGTACTAGCTTCAAATGGGCATCGTGTCCTCGCTTTGGTGCAAATATCCGGGGCAACCAAGAAAGGTCATCTACACGCCGTGTAGCGCTTGGATGCCATGGCATTAAAGTTGTTTTCCTTGTTGTTGTTGTCGTCGTCGTGTTGTAGTGTTGCTGTTGTTGTTGTCGTTGTCGTTGCTGTCATTCGTTCTCGTTGTTTGTACAGTGGCAGACACTTGGGAGTCGGCCAAGAATCGGATCGCTTGCCGTTCACTTAAAAATGAGACCCTCATAAGGGTTTACGGTCTTCTGAGCTATATAGCTGCTCCTGTATGAGAACCGCAAGAAAGCTCCCAAAACGAGCTTCATTTTTTTTTTGTCGAAGCATTATAGCCCGATTTCCAAAAAGAAATTACATCCCCGACTTTGTCGCACACAGTCTACTAAAGAATTCGGTGCAACATGTTCTTTTTTTTCTCAGTCTCTCTCGCATGCATTTAGTGAGTCAGGAACGCAACTTTTTCGGGCGATATAGGCGTAAAATGGTGCACTAGACCGTAAAAAGCGGTACAATGTATCGTTGACTAATAAAACGGCAATATAAAAGCTGCTCTTTGTGCAAGACGGCAAGAGTGGATCCCCCTGGTGACGGTGCTTGGAAGTCGTTTTGGAAGATAAATTTCTCCAGTCGGAATGCACTCTCCGTGACCAGAGTATTTTTCGCCCAAACACTTTCATCTCGAACCACCCGGGAAAATTCTTCGCGAATCGTATAGGAGAGGAAAAACGCAGGCTGGAAAAAAAAAAGCTCGGGTGGCATTGTTCCGAGCCGAGATAAAGGGTTCGAGGCCAGTGTCATTCGACGACGCGAAACAAATAAAAACAGTAACTGATGCGTTCGAACATAAGAAAAAAGAACATTTAAAAACACGCTATATAGAACACAACTTGAAGGAATTGGTCACAGAATCGTTCACCTTCGCGCACATATCCAACAATTCTGGACAACATCATTTTTCAACGGGTAAGAGTTTATGATCGAAACTTTCTCATATAATGTAAGATTTCACTATAACAATATATATATCCAAATATCTCCTGTAGGCAGCCTTGCATGTTTTGTTTTGTTTTTTTGTTCTATTAACGTTTTTGCTCTCGTCAAAAGCATTCCCCATTGGGTTTTCTATGGCAGACTCAACTGCTCGAAGCGAGTGATGAATAAACTTTAAAAGAAAGATATTGCTACACATCGAAAGAATGGACCTTTACCTTCAATATTTCCAAAGTAGCACCATACAGTTTTCAAATGCTCAAAATCTTTGTCCAAGAATGTTTATGTATGCCGCTCTTGGACAAGGAATAGAAAAAAAAATAAAGGGAAATAAAAGAGAGCTTTCACAAAAACAAGCGCAGTGTGAAAGGGGTAAAGGCCGGACAACCTTTCTGGCACGCATTTAAACGCGCAAGTTTTAAGTCATTCATTCATTCTGAATTTATTTCAGACAACGGAGAGGTTGTCCAAAGTGACGTGGCAAAAGGCATACATTGCCTGACGAGGCCACGACACCCGGATGACAGGCGGCACTACAGGCTGCAAAAATTATCAAAAGCATTACATAATAGAACGCACATTCATTTTTTTCTTACACAATATATTAAGACATACTTAGAAAACACTGGCTTTCGGCGAAAACAAACAGCATACTTTAACCACAATTCGACCATAGCAATATTTACAACACATACATAAGCTATAGGCATACGTTTAGTTTTCATCTATAAAGTTAATTTATGAGCATTGCTTTAATTAACATTTTGTATTTACGTATAGAGGAGGCGCTGCGTGCAGTATCCATAATTATAGGATATCGATTAATTAAGTCAGGAATTTGCCATCCTAACCTCTGAAAACCATAATTTGTGCGTACACGAGGTGTTTCCATACATTGTTTCCGAAGTTCGTATGTGCTAAGTTTAGTGTGATGGGTGGTTTCGAAGGTTATTTTGTGTAGTCAGGGAAACCGTCTTGAGGAAAGAAAGACTTATTAAATGAAAAGCAAGGCTGTTCCGAAGAATATCCGGATAAATTCTCGTGACCCAAAAATACCAAGAAGAATGATTTGAGTGAACATGGCATAACTCGTTGCCGATAAGAGAATGACATTGAATGCTAAGACTGCTATTTTATTTTCCCCCTTCTTATTGAGAAGTGGAGAGAAGAGTCGTTCTCTAAGCTCCTTTCGGTCGCGAAAACTTGAAATGCCGCGAATGCGACTGTTAAGCTGCTTTGGTGCAGCAGGCTCCCGCTAAGAACGACGTGCGAAGGACGCGCCCAGGAAAAGAGCATGCTGACGTCACCAAATACTACGTGCTCTGGGAGACAATGCATGACTATTCAGGTATTACTCACTGGCAATCAATAGCATCCTCGATGCTATCTTCAGGTACGCTGAAGCTCCGAAGCCGCCCCACAAAAGGAGATTTGTCCCTAGTAGTAAAAGGAAACGAGTCGGTCGGCAGGATACCGCATTTTTGCGAGTGTAAGTCGACGCGCCTTCTATAATGCAGGTTGAGCCGAGGCAGAGTTGCAGGGCAAGGCGTCCACGCTAGCGTCTGCATATGACAACTCGTTGGTCCTTTGAGGAGTGCTTGATTTATTTATTTATCAGTCATTCATTGATAAGTAATTGATTCGTTCATTGATCAGTCATTCATTGATAAGTAATTGATTGGTTCATTGATCAGTCATTCATTGATAAGTGATTGATTGGTTCATTGATCAGTGATTCACTGATAAGTAATTGATTGGTTCATTGATGAGTGATTCACTGATAAGTAATTGATTGGTTCATTGATCAGTGATTCATTGATCACTGATCGATTGATTGACTGATTGGCTCACTGATAAATCGATTGACTGATTGACTCACTGATAAATCGATTGACTGATTGACTCACTGATAAATCGATTGACTGATTGACTCACTGATAAATTGATTGACTGATTGACTCACTGATAAATCGATTGACTGACTGACTCACTGATAAATCGATTGACTGATTGACTCACTGATAAATCGATTGACTGATTGACTCACTGATAAATAGATTGACTGATTGACTCACTGATAAATTGATTGACTGATTGACTCACTGATAAATCGATTGATTGACTCACTGATAAATCGATTGATTGACTCACTGATAAATCGATTGATTGATACAGAGACCAATCGATCGATCGATCGACCGACCCACCGACCGACCGGCCGACTGACTGACTGACTGACTGACTGACTGACTGACTGACTGACTGACTGACTGACTGACTGACTGACTGACTGACTGACTGACTGAATGATTGGATATACAATAAACCAATACATTTGCCTCAAATAGACAATGAAAATGATAACGCCGATTTGCAAGAGGCATTGCGATATCAGGTCTGCTGTCGTTAGCTGTTTAGTGCCTCACGGACAAGAACATATGTCTCGTTGCACAGTCAACAGACAGAACACGCTTGTACCCTTCTGCTGCGCACATATAGAAATAAGTTTTTTCTGGGAACCAGTGTCCCGCAAATTTTCGTCAATGACTGTACATTATGAATGCATAGGGCACCACGAACAAAGGCAGGCAGCAAGGACCGACGGGGAAATGCACCCCTTTTTGATTATATTTAACGAATCCTTACGCCCATACATTCAAGCGTTTACGCAGTCAGCACGTGAGCAGCGCCTGGCACATCCTATAAAACGCAGAAAAGTTCAACTCATGCCCAAGGAAATCTGCTACAATGTTGCAGGAACATCACGGTCGCGGCTGCTGTTTTAAAAATACGCAATTTAATATTAATAAATGCGCATCTTAACTCGTACTTCTGAATGAGTAATTTATAAAACCACACTGGCCGCTTAAAATAACCAGCTATTTTGATATTAAATTTTATATTTTATATATACAGTCTAGCCCGGTTATAACGAAGTCGGCGGGAATCGGAAATCACTTCGCTATATCCGCTATTTCGTAATATGCGGACTACGGAAAAAAAATGCAAACATCGGCATAGCGATTTATTGCCGCTGAAAGAAGTCGTCCAGCGTCCCCTGAACACGTTTCGCGAGTGCGGACTTCAAGATTGCGGCTTCCATACCATCCAACTGGGAACCAAAGATCTGGTCGAACTCCGGACTCTCGAGGTACATCCGCAGCGTGTCAACAGCTGCGATGGCCGCTGCGGAGGTGCGCTCAGTTGTTCGTTCACAACTGCGCTCAATTGTCCGTTCACCAGCTAGATCAAGTCGAATAACTCTGTCCTTATAAACAGCATACAACGATCCGCGATAACGATAAAAATGAGCCACGCTTCCAACATGCACAATGCTGCCGCGCTTTCTCCCTGCCTTGAGCATCGTGGCACCGACATAAAACAAAGCGCGCGCTGCCACACCTCCTGCAAACTGCAGTCCAGCCGTGGCGCCGACTTCCTGTGAGAAATAGAGAACCGCGATTGGCCAAGACGGCCGCTCTCTGCGACGTCATCGAAAAAAAAAATTGCGCCTATCCCGTAACCGAGAGTAGAGTAAGCATGAAATGTTTACGGGCCTAACACAGGCTCCATTGCTCGACTTAAGCCGCTGTGACGGTGGCGGCATTGAAATCCAGGACGATGCAGAAGCGTACGCGGGCACGACGAGACGCAGGCCTGACAAGAATGTACAGGGTGGTCCACTCTAATGCTGAATTCCAATGGTAGATCGAGACCGCTCCGTCGGAGCGCGTACGGAGCGCGTCGGAGCGCGTAGATTTGCCACCTCCCAGTTTGCGATTGGAATGCCAGTGCTCCCTCGGGAGCGCGACGCCAGCGCCGCAGCGGCGAGCCGCGGAAACTAGGCGCGCCGCCGTAGCGGACGCCCTGCTAGCTTCGTGTTCGAGTGCGACAGGAGTTGCGCGAGGCGCTATCTCCGCGTTGACAGACGCCGTCGCGGCGAAACAAAAAGGAGGTAGTACGAAGGCCGTAATGTAAAACCAAAACCAAAGCGTATGTACAGGATGGTCCACCCTCCGTGAACACGCGAGTATGCGGCCGCGGTCTTCGGAGAGCCAGTGAGTCTGTCCCTACTGTTCACGAAAGAAGTGGCGGACGACGCGCAGGCAAGTTGCTCGCTGCTCGATTTTCCAGCCTTGCGACTACGAGACGCAAGCCGCTGAACCAATCAGCGAGACAGTCGAGCTTTCGGCAACGACGCCGCCCGCGGACACGCCGAGCGACGAACTGCGCTGCCCCCCGGACAACGTTTCTTTCTCCCTGGCTGCCGTAGTCGTCACTAAGCCTAACTGTTTTCATCGATGCCGCAGCTGAGGGCGCTTCGGAATTGGCCAGCGCTGTAGTAAAGGTGCTACTCGCGTCACCGTTTTACTGTGTTCCTCGTCTCATAATAAAATAAAGACATGATCGATTTCTGCGACGCCTCCAACAGCGGAGCTAGCAGACAGCAGGCCAGCCGCACTGGGCATCAGGAAGAAATTTGCTTGTATCGCAGTTATCACTTCTACCAGCAACTCGGTATTGGCCAACGATGCTCAAAAATGATTCATTTTTTACATTCCTCTACTCCAGGGCTTGTTATGAACGCGAACAAAGAATATTAGCGCATTTTTCTGACGCCGGCGGCAGGCATATACAGGCCGGCAGCTCCACACTCGCTGTCCGTTTCAGACGAATCTTCACTGCTGGACTCTGAGCTTTCAGTGCCCGAGTCGGAACTGTCACATCCATGAAGCAAAATTAGTGCCGCACGGCTCGAAGCAAGATCATTGCCGTCCACTGTTGACTGGAAAGTGCCCGTCTGTCCCGGCTCGCCCGGCTCACCACGTAGCGACGACAGGAACGAAGCGGCTGCTGCCGGTCGCGACAGGAAGCAGACGCGGCGGAAAAGAAAACGTCACGCGAGGTTCCGGCCAAATCCGCCGATTTCGGCAGATCAAGAATCGCTGCTCCACGGAGCGATCCGGGATTTACGCCTGATCCCGATCTGCCATTGGAACATACAACTCGCGCTCCCATTTTACCATTGGAATACGACTGATCCAAACCGAGCAGAAAAACTTGATCCCGATCTGCCATTGGAATTCAACATAAGTGCGAACGCAGCTCCGCGTGGCCGCGCTCCGCGGAGCGCCAGCGGATCCGGCGCGTTCGCGCATCGAAGCAAAGCCGCGCAGGCGCACAGGGGCCCGGGGCAGGAGCTTCGTGTCGTCTGCTACAGCGCTGCGCGCACCTCAAGCGAGGTGCAAGCGAGGTGCGCGCCAGCGCGGTAGCAGACGACACGAAGCTCCTCCCCCGGGCCCCTGTGCGCCTGCGCGGCTTTGCTACGATGCGCAAAACTCCTAAGAGATCACGTATGACAACGAAGTGTATCGTGGCATTTATGTGCTTTTCGCACGCGTTATTAGAAATCGGAAATTATAATTCTGTGCATTATCAAATGCACAGCTGGAGTGATATCTTGATGAACATTGAGAAGACACTTGCAGCAGTTATTTTTTGTGACTCGTTTGGAAAGCAACCGGCGCTTGTATGCCGGTCCCATAGGAGGGCTTAGAGAGTCTCGTTTAAACTCGTTAAATCTCGCACGGTGCCCGGATGTTCTCGTTTCAGAGCCCGGATGAGTAGAATTCAGTGCCCGGATGTTGGCTCTCGATCTCGGCGTGACGTCACCACACTGCCGACAACGGGAGCTAAAAGCATTTCATGCTTAAAATGTCACAGTGATTGGGGTGCCTCAGGGTTCATTAGTTTACACGCAATCGCGATGGCCGGATGCGCAGACTGCTGTCATTACCACTCGCTGACTTAAAGGATCGTGCAATTTCTTGCCAATATAATGCGTTAGCAATTTAATACACCCAGCTTTCTGAATGAGCAAAGATTTTGGGACTTGCTGCTCTCTTGTACTAACTTCAAATGCGCCTCGTGTCGACACTTCGGTAAAAATGTCCAAAGCAACCAAGCAAGGTCATCTCCACGCCATGTAGCACTTGAATGCCATGGCATTAAAGTTGTTGTCGTTGTTGTTGTTGTTGTTGTTGTTGTTGTTGTCGTCGTCGTTGTTGTTGTATTGTTGCTGTTGTTATTGTTGTCGCTGTCGTCCGTTCTCGTTTGTTTAGAAGCACAACGCCAGACACTTGGGAGATGGCCAAGAATCGGATGGCTTGCCGTTCACTTAAAAACGAGATCCTCATAAGAGTTTTCGGTCTTCTGAACTATATAGCTGCTCCTGTATGAGAACCGCGCGAAAGCTCCCAAAACGAGCTTCATTTTTTTTTGTCGAAGCTTTGTAGCCCGATTTCCATAAAGATATTACATCCCCAACTTTTCCGCACACAGTCTACTAAAGAATTAGGTGTAGCATGTTCTTCTTTTCTCAGACTCTCTCGCTTGCATTTAGTGAGTCAGGAACGCAGCTTTTTCGGGCGATATAGACGTAAAATTGGCGCACTAGACCGTAAAAGCGGTACAATGTATCGTTCACTAATAAAACGGCAATATAGAAGCTTATTTTGAAATGAATACCAACTAGACCAAACAGAAGTTTTGTTAAAATATAAAAGCTGCTTTTTATGGAAGACGGCAAGAGTGAATCCCCCTGGTGACGGTGCTTGGAAGTCGTTTTGGAAGATAAATTTCTCCAGTCGGAATGCACTCTCCGTGACCAGAGTATTTTTCGCCCAAACACTTTCATCTCAAACCACCCGGGAAAATTCTGCGCGAATCGTATAGGAGAGGAAAAACGCAAGCAAGAAAAAAAAAGCTCGGGTGGCATTGTTCCGAGCCAGGATAAAGGGTTCGAGGCCAGCGTCATTCGACGACGCGAAACAAATAAAAACAGAAACTGATGCGTTCGCATGTAAGAAAACGAACATCTGAATACACGCTATATAAAACAGAACTTCAACGAATTGGTCACCAGAATCGTTCACCTTCGCACACATGCCCAACAATTCTGGACAAAATCATTTTTCAACGGGTAAGAGTTTATGATCGAAATTTTTTCATACAATGTAAGATTTCACTGCAACAATATATATATCCACATATCTCCTGTCGGCAGGCTTACATGTTTTTTTTTGTTTTTATGAACGTTTTTGCTGCCGTCAAAAGCGTTCCCCTTGGGTTTTCTATGGCAGACTCAGCTGCTCGAAGCGATCGATGGAAAAACTTTAAAAGAAAGATCTTGCTACACATCTGAAAGATGGACAATTACCTTCAGTATTCCCACAGCAGCACCATACAATTTTCCAATGCTAAAAATTTTGTACAAGAATGTTTAACGTGTATGCAGCTATTGGGCCAGGAGTCGAAAAGAAAAAGTGAAATAAAAGAGAGCTTGCACAAAAACAAGCCAAGCGTGAAAGGCGCACAGGCCGGACAACCTTTCTGGCAAGCATTTAAACGCGCAAGTTTTAATTAATTCATTCATTCATTCCGAATTTATTTCAGACAACGGAGAGGTTGTCCAAAGTGACGTGGCAAAAGGCATACATTGCCTGACGAGGCCACGCCACCCGAATGACAGGCAGCACCACAGGCTACAAAAATCAACAGAAGCATTACATGATAGAACACACATTAATTTTTTTTACACAATATATTAAGACATCCTTAGAAAACACTGGCTTTCGGCGAAAACAAACAGCATGCTTTAACCACAATTCAACCATAGCAATATTTACAAAACATACTTAAGTGATACGCATACGTTTAGTTTTCGTTTTAAAGTTCATTTATGACCATTGCCTTAATTAACATTTTGTATTTACGCATACAGGGGGTGCTGTGTGCAGTATCCATAATAATAGGGTATTTATTAATTAAGTCAGGAATTTGCCATTTTAACCTCTCAAAGTCATAATTTGTGTGTACACGAGGCGTTTCTATACATTGTTTCCGAAGTTCGTATGTGCTAAGTTTAGTGTGGTAGGTGGTTTCGGAGGTTATTTTGTCTAATCAAGGAAACCGTCTTTAGGAAAGACTTCTAAAAAGAAAAAGAAGGCTGTTTCGAAGAATATCCGGATAAATTCTCGTGACACAAAAATACCAGGAACAATGATCTGAGTGAACATGGCTTAACTCGTTGCCGATAAGAAAATGACATTGAATGCTAAGACTTTTATTTTCCGCTCTCTTATTAAGAAGTGGAGAGAAGAGTCGTTCTATAAGCTCCTTTCGGTCGCGGAAACTGGAAATGCCGCGAATGCGCCTGCTAAGCTGCTTTGGCGCCGCAAGCTCCCGCTAAAAACGACGCCGAAGGACGCGCCGACAAAAGAGCATGCTGACGTCACCAAACACTACGTGCTCTGGGAGACAATATATGACTATTCAGGTATTACTCACTGGCGATCAATACCAGGCTCGATGCTATTTTCAGGTACGCTGAAGCTTGCAAGCCGCCCCAGAAAAGGAGATTTGTCCCTAGTAGTGAAAGGAAACGAGTCAGTCGGCAGGATACCGCATTTGTGCGAGTGTAAGTCGACGCGCATTCTATAATGCAGGTTGGGCCGAGGCAGACTGACAGGGCGAGGCATATGTGCATTCTAGCATCTGCATATGACAACTCGTTGCTCCTGTCAGGAGTGCTTGATTTATTTATTTATTTATTTTCTTCTTTATTTATTTATTAGTCATTCATTGATCAGTAATTGATTGGTGCATTGATCAGATCAAGCGATTGAATGATTGATTGATTGATTGACTCACTGATCAATTGATTTATTGATTGACTGATTGATTGACTGATCAATTGATTGATTGACTGATTGATTGACTCATTGACTTACTGATCAATTGATTGATTGACTGATTGATTGACTCATTGACTTACTGATCAATTGATTGACTTATTGACTGATTGATTGATTGATTGATTGATTGATTGATTGATTGATTGAATATTCAGTTAGTTACAACAAACCAATACAGTTGCCGCGAGTAGACAATCAAAATGATGACGCCGATTTGCAGGAGGCATTGCGATATCCAGTCTCCTGTCGTTAACTGTTTAGTGCCTCATGGACAAGATGTCCCGTTGTAAAGTCAACAGATAGAACACGCTTGACCCCTTGTGCTGCGCACTTATAGAAATAAGTTTTTTTCTGGGAACCAACATCCCGCAAACTTTTGTCGATGAATGTACATTATGAATGTATATGGCACCACTAACAGAGGCAGGCAGCAGGGACCGACCGGGAAATGCACCCGTCTTTGATTATATTTTAAAGAATCCTTACGTCCATACATTCAAGCGATTACGTGGTCAGCACATGAGCAGCGTTCGACCATCCTATAAAACGCAGAAAAGTGCAGCACATGCCCAAGGAAATCTGATACGATGATGCAGGAGTATCACTAATGTCGCGGCTCGTGTTTTAAAAACACGCATTTTAATATTCACAAATATGCATCTTCAGTCGTACTCGTCAATCGGTAATTTAAAAACCACACTGACTGTTTTAAATACCAGATATTTTAATATTCAATTTAATATTTTAATATATTGAACATTTGATTAAATGCAATTTAATTTTCATAAATACGCATCTTAAAACGTACTCGTGAATCAGTAATTTATAAAACCACACTGGCCGCTTAAAATATCCAGATATTTATTATTCAATTTAATATCTTAATATATTTATTATTTGAATTTTAAATACAATTTAATTTTTATACATACGCATCTTAACTCGTAACGTGAATCAGTAATTTATAAAACCACACTGGCCGCTTAAAATATCCAGACATTTATTATTCAATTTTTTATTTTAATATATTTATTATTTTAATTTTAAGTGCAAATTAATTTTTATAAATACGCATCTTAACTCGTACACGTGAATCAGTAGTTTATAAAACCACACTGGCCGCTTGAAATGTCCAGGTATTTAATATTCAATTTAATATTTTAATGTATTTATTATTTGAATTTTAAATCCAAATTATTTTTTATAAATACGCATCTTAACTCGTACTCATGAATCAGTAATTTATAAAACCACACTGGCCGCTTAAAATATCCAGATATTTTAATATTCAACTTAATATTTAATATTTTAATGTATTTAATATTTTAATATTACATGTAATTTAATTATCATTAATACGCATCTTGACTCGTACTCGTGAATCAGTAATTTATAAAACCACACTGGCCGCTTAAAATATCAAGATATTTTAATATTCAATTTAATATTTAATATTTTAATATATTTATTATTTGAATATTAAATGCAATTTAATTTTCATAAATACGCATCTTAACACGTAATAGTGTATCAGTAAGTTATAAAACCGCACTGGCCGTTTAAAATATCCAGATATTTTCATTCTATTTATCTTCGGTATCAACTCCAATTAGACTCCAGGAAAATGAGCTCTGCATTATCCGACAACACGACCATGTAACGAAGGATTAATAAAAGCAAACCTCCGAGACTGTGCTTATTTTACGATGCTGTGCCGATGTGAACGACAGGAACAATGAGGAATCACACTCTGCAATACGTTTTCCCCTCTCTCTATATTTTTATAAGGCGAAAGCCTTTAATGGCTAATACTCTCGTCTGTTAGCAGAGGATGTCACACCTTTGGCAGCGCTTAACTCGTGTTAACTCGGGAACTAAAAAAGATAGGACAAAAACGAATGGTTGCCTCAGATAGAGGAGGAAAAAATGAACCTAGAAGACAAGTTGCATTACTGTAGATTAAGTAGTTAATTATATGCAAAAACGTCGAAATTACGTCGAAATAGTGCGGACGTCGATATAGCCACGGGAACAGTGTGACGTCGCATCCATCGGAAGTCGTTGCGACATAGTTAAAATTCCCACAGAAAGGTCGGAAAAACGTCGGATTTGTGTCAAATTAGACTGAAAATTGTGTAATTAAGCGTAATTAACACTTTTTGCAGCAATTCGCAAGCTGTTGTAAGCGACTGTAGCGTTTTGATATCACGCTTTCTGTCGAAACGCTCTCGACTTTAAATGGTGCTCAAAGGACAAAGCCTGCTATCGCAGACCACGCTAAACTTCGTGAAAAATGGAGCTGGGGAGAAGAAAATAAAATAAAGCACGGAGAGAATGAGAGTGAACGTTATCTTGTCGTCTGCATATGCGTCATCAACGCCCCAAAGTAGGGCACCAGAGGTGCAATGAAAAGAGAGTGAGAAGAAAGGGAGGCTGGGTTCTAGAGCAAGACGATAAATGCGGAGAGAATGGATAAAAGGAGAAAAAAAAGAATATGAAGGACGGCTGCAGATTCCGCGACTATTCACGAGGAATGTTAAATATGTGCTGAAAACAAAAACTTCAAAACTTTAAACAGGAAAATAGCAGGAAAGAAAAAAGATACTGGTGAAAACAAACCCCGAGAGGAGGGCGACTTAGTTGAGAGAGCCTCCGCCACGTGGCGCCACATCACTCGATTTGAGCGGAGAGTGAGGCTGCGCCGCTGGGCGATAATCGTTATTTTTTCAGAAGCAATTTTTTCTTTCTAGCCCTTCGACTTTTCCTTTCTTTTTTTCCAAAAAGCATTTTAATTTCGCTGTTTCTAACGCGCGGAGCAGGTGCAACGAAGGCGTAAATGGCGGACCCTGAAGAGCGTCGAGGCGTTCAGAAATTCTTTTCAAAGTGAAACAATTCTCAGAGGAAACAACTACGATATACGCTTCGCAGAAGCGGAGGAAATGAGGAAAACGGCCTTGCGCTTTTTCATCTTGGACAGGCGTTTATCGAGACGAACAGAAGCCAGTCCACCCAGGGAGGAGCAGATTCGTTGTTTTTTTCGCGGTTTTTTTTTTTCAGATATGTCGCTCTTGCTGGTAGAGTACATCCCTCCTCCTCTCCTTTCCCACAAGGAGTTATAAAGAACCAAGCGCCCTCACGGGCAAGAAAATAAAAAAATAAAACGAACAGGCGCACTTAAAGGAGCGGGAAAAATGGCGAGCTAACACTGATTGCCCCTCGGAAACACTCATACCTCCACAGCGGGGGAAGAAGTGCGAATAGAGAACAAAACGAAGAGCTAAGCCCGTGCCTTCTTTCATCCTCGAAGCGTTCATTCCATACAATAAGGGAAGGGATAAAGATGGGAGTGAACGAAGACACCGTATTCACTAGACTCGCCTTTGTTCATCCCAAACCATCGAGCTGGCATGGCGGAGTGGTTAGCGTGCTCGTCTCGCACTCCGGAGACCCTGCTTCGATTCCCCAACTCGACCAATTTCCTACTGGGTTTTATTTATTTTCCTGAACTGACTAGAAAGGTTAGTTAGGCTAATTAGTTCATTAACTAAACTCGTTCACACTTACTTGGAGCATCACTATACCATCCCTTTAATTGGTTTCGTGGTTACTAGCCAAAGTACAATTGGCCCCGTTTGAAATTCGCGCACTGTGACGTCACGACCATTTCGACCAACTGAAAAGCGCGACATTTCTGTCGACGACTACTGCTTACAACGATGAGGCATTAAAGGCTTCCGCCTTAAAATCTAGACGGTGCCGTACAAGACGCGTACCGAGGCCATCACTAAACTTTATACTGGCTAGGAGAGAGAGCATTTCAGTGCGACAGCATGAGAGCCGCCGTCCCACCAAAACAACTCCGCCGGACGTCAGGACAGCTTTTTATTGGTCGAGACAATGATGACGTCACAGTTGTCCCGCAACCACCAAGAACCAATCATAGTGCGCTGGCAAACTGGAAAGTTTTTCACCACTGGAGGAGTTGGGAGGCTGTGACAGAGTCGACATCGCTACCGGAGAGAGCAACCGTAGTATGACAGGTGTAACTAATAAATAAATAAATAAATAAAACACTCCATGGCCGCAAGCAGGACATCCGAGCCGGCGGCTGCGGCTACTGCGTCAGACCACTACGCCATCACCGCCCATGTTCTATGTAGATAAACTATGCATAAACAGCGAGGAAAACAGTGGCAAATCAATACGATACATAATACAACAGACCTCAGCAACCAAGCACTAGAAAGAAGGCAATAAAGAGCATAGAACTAAGAGTGAATGCCACTCCGGTTCGAACTCGGTCCGGACATGCACTTAACTCCTTTGGATGAACAGCGACTCTACTGAAGCGGCCTGTTACAGGAACAACATATCCCGCACGTTAAAGAACCCCCGGTGGTCGAAGCTATCCGGAACCCTCCACTATAGTGTCCCTCATAGCCTGAGTCGTTTCGGGACGTTAATTTCCATGAACGAAACCAGATGATGATGATGATGATCTCGCGTGGTTAGCTCCCAGTTTGGCGTGCTGTGCTTTGGATGTCGTCGTCTTCGTGAACTTCAATCTGTGTGCAATGGATACTGAACACACCGCTACCGTATTGCCCCTTAAGATGGCTTAATTGGCCCCATAATTTTCGGCCCACTGTCAGCAGCGTCTCAGTGTCTCTCAAAATGATATTTTAACGTACAGAGCCGTCGGCGTACTTAAGGATCCATAAAAGGTTCCTTACAAGGTCCCCTGAGGATTTCTTCTTCGAAGTTCAAGTTTTTTCTGCCATTAATTTGGAGACTCCTAACGTGCCTCCTGGCCAACCTGCCTCCAGTGGGTCATACCATGACAAGTACTGACGCACATAGTTCATCGCATGACAAATACGCAGGCGAATTGTTCGTCTTGATGCACACTGGTGCTTCCATGACAAATTCCGGTGCGCATCGGTTGTCATCCGAATGTCATTTCCGACGAGTGTAGATATGCCTTCGCCATCTTGACGCAGGTGAATCCTCTCGTTAAAGGAGTATACATAGTGTTACAGGGAAGACTTAAAGTAATTCTCAAAAATAGGTTATTTTGAGGTAAACATATTGCATTTCAGCATAGCATAGTATTATAGTATTAGCAGAGTTCGCGGACACCAGAAAACCGGTGGATCGTCTTAAGTAGTAAGCTGGTTAACTAATTTTTAATAATTAACTTTTTATATAGCAAAGTTAGGCACCTAGTTGCACTTAGAAATTTGTAACCGGTCGTTATTAATAGCCATATCACTTATAAAATTTCGGAAATGCGATTACCCGTGGTGCTGTGGCTAGAAAAATTTTGGCTTTTTTTACTAGTTACATGCAGTGGAAAGGTTCCCTTGCCTGTATGCATTTCGAAAGCGCATGTATTCTGCCACGATGTAGCCAGATTTTGTCGAGCCACAGCGCCAAGGATAATAGCGTTTTCTAAATTCTAAAAACTGATATGCCTCCGGCTATAAATGTTTAATTGCAACCGGTTGCCTAGCTGGGGTAGCTAAAAAGTTAATTATCAATAATTATTTACCCAGCCTATTACTTCCGACGTATCACTGGCTTTCCTGTGTCCGTCAACATTGGCGGTACTATGCCGAAAAAGCCATACTTTTACCCCAAAATCCTATTTTTGAAAATCAATTTGTTTTTCCTGAAACACGCTGTAGACACCTAATTTCAGTGGCCTGTTTTCTTTTCAATCATGCGGAAAGCACTGCTAGGCATGAATCATCGTTCGGTATTCACCTAGGACCGCTAAATATTTTGTAATGCAATTTTAATGTCACCCTGTCTCGATTTCGGTTTTTGACAGCCGGCTGACGACTGTTATGTCAACGTGCGATTATAGGTCACATGACGCATGCGAACGCTGCAAAATGATCCGTCCTTCCATATCCGTTGTGATTCCGTCTCTTTAGGCAGGCTGCTGGCTTCAGCATTGTAGTTAACTGAAACGACGAAGGAGCGATTATAACGCAGTTTTTTCACGCCTGAGATGACCTATGAGCAGACGTTGACATCGCAGTCATCGGTCGGATATCGAAACCGAAACAGCACGAGAAAAAAAAATTAGATTAAATTTTTTAGCAGCAATAGGATAATACCACCTGGTAATCCATGTATAATAATGTCTTACGCATTATTACAGGTAATTATTACTCGGTAATTGGTGCAGAGACTGGCAAATGGAGATTAATGTGTCAAAAACGAAAGCCATCACATTCACGACGATCAAGCCGGAGTCCTATACTTATAGTATAAACGATGCCCAGCTGGAATCAGTGTACAACATAAAGTATTTAGGCGTTCATTTATCATCCAACCTGTCATGGAACCTTCATATAGATATGACGCTCAGCAAGGCATCCAAAGCGTTCGGCTTCATTAGGCGCAACTTGCATCTGGCCAACTCGTCTACAAAACTTACAACATACACTGCATTAACCCGCTCAAAACTCGAATACGCGTCGCTTATATGGAATCCACATCAGACCTATCGAATAAATAAAGTTGAATCTCTTCAAAACAAAGCTGCCCGGTTCATCGTAAAAAACTACTCACGCACAGCAAGCGTATCTGAAATGAAAAATTCTCTTAACTTATCTCTGCTCGAGAAACGCAGGTTGCTTCAGCTCATGTCCTTCTTTCACAAACTTTACCATAGTCATTCACCATTTTCTGCGCTACACGTAGTACCAGCTAACCAAGTATTTCCGCGACTGGATCACCAACAAAAAGTACAGCCCATTTTCGCCCGCACAAATCTGTTTTTTCAGTCACCGCTTCTTGTTGCCATTCGCAACTGGAATCAGCTCCCGGTAAACGTGGCGTCCATCACTGACCACGTCACATTTGTCGACAGTCTGAAGTGCTTCCTGGGGCTGTGAATGTTGTATGAGCCGCATATATCTACCTGTTTGCTTCATGTTCGAATTTTGTGTGCACTCGCCTGTTTGTGTATTTTCTCCGTATTCTAAACTTTTATTGTACCCCCCCCCCCCCCCCCTATGTAATGCCCACACGGGCCTTTAGGGTAACTGAATAAAAAAGAAAACAAGCAACCAAATGTTAGGTGTCTATACTCATTTAGGAGTAGGCAGGCATATGATGCATGTCATAAGAGAAAATGTAGATGTGTAGTCATTCTCAAATCCTTATTTGGCACATGATAGCCTTATCCACTAATGCAACATAAAGTCCACCACAAGAGGCAAAAGCTACCCGTATACTTGGGCGCACGCTGAAGAAAAACCCAGGATAGACGAAATAAATATGGTGGACTCGAGATATAGCTTTGCTGGCTTTAATTAATTAAAACTTATGTTAGTTTATCGCAGCCCCTTAAGAACAGCTTCAGAACAGAAGTTTCGTTACAGCCGTGCCCTGGTGCTGAACAATATATCGCCTAGCGCCGAGCGTCCCAACCGCCACCGGTCGCTCGGAATGTGCGTCTCGCAATTAGCCTTTGTCCATGAGCTGCGCGGCTTGTCGGACAAAGCTTTCAGGCCGGCCTTACAGGCATCTTCGCTGCAAAGCGAACCTTCGAGGCTGCTAAGATATTATCGCGTAAATAACGGTCACGAAGAAAGCCTGCGAGAGGGGCTCCATATTCCGGTCCCTGACGTACAGCTTTCCGCGCCGGCTCGCCGCCACTTAAGTAATGGCGTCTGGCGTCTCCGAGTTGAAGGAATGCGAGCGAGCCGATTTTCTGGAGCGCGCCGTACATTCCCGAAACTACGCAGACGACACGTGCACCACACTTTTACAGGAGACGCGAGCCGTTCTGCTCCGTCTGCTCGATGCGGCGGGAGCGTATATAAATATCCCCGCGGCAGCTTGATTGCGCCATCTATCGGAACAAACGCGTACACGAAAGAAGGCCATTTCTGTGCGTCCATGCATTATTAAAAGTGATAAGAACGAAAGAAAGAAAGAAAGAAAGAAAGAAAGAAAGAAAGAAAGAAAGAAAGAAAGAAAGAAAGAAAGAAAGAAAGAAAGAAAGAAAGAAAGAAAGAAAGAAAGAAAGAAAGAAAGAAAGAAAGAAAGAAAGAAAGAAAGCATTCAGAAGTGGAGGAGAGCGGTTTAAGGGAGAGGGGAGGACAGCTTTGCAGCGCACACAACTGCGAATTTTTATGTGCGTGGCACAATGCGTTCTTTGAGTGCGCGTACGGCGTCCCGAGCGCTTTTCAATTACTTGCGCCCGAGGGAGTCTCGGACGAATCCGCGAAAACCATAAGGCCTGGATTGCCCCGGGAGATGTCTTTAAAACGGGGGCCATTGGCCCGAACGCCACAAATCGAGCAACAAGCTCGCAATTTTAGTCCATCTCGTTCGCGGAGCGAAACTGGATTGCTCTCAAGTGTATAATGCCTCCTAAGAGAGCTACTGACATGTTATAGCTGGTGTCTCTACGATAAACACATAAATACGTTTCTAACTTGCACTCATCTCTTTTTCGCAGCGACACGCTTATCAGTTATGGTGCACGAATAGGGTATGATTAAAGTGAAGGTCAGAGATTTCGAGATTATCTTTACATTTCTAGGTTATTAAAAAAATCAAATCTATTAAGCTTCTAGGGAAATCATGCAAAGTAGTTTTTCGCGATCGTTTAAAATGGTGACGAAATCACAGATTAAAACCACGACGATGTTCAGGCTTCTCCTCACTGCGGGGGAGGAGTGAGCGAGACTCGTGCTGACGTCATTGTTGCTGAGATTTCAGATCTCCGCTGCCTTCGTCTACATGCTGCCGTGCGTATTCCGACGCCGCCGTACAATGCATCGTGAGCTTCACCTCCGACGGTATTCGTTTGCTTCCTTGAAACAACCGCTTCTTCGCTGGAAACTCAGCGCCGCCGCACTTGGACGTCATCATTGAGGCGTGTGCTTGTCCGTGTGTACTGCAGAGAAGCCCGACGCCAACGCTGCTTTAGACCGCGATTAACACACCATTTCAAATGACAGCCCAAAAAGATTTCGTATGATTTACCTGCAAGTTTCACACATTCGGCTCGTTCATTTAAACTCATAGAATTCTAAAAATTCTTCAGTTGCCTTTTAAGTAAGTACGGGAGATAAGGGCAGGGAGATTCGGAATATTCTGATGCCACAGAGGAAAGGTAGGCTAGTTCGTTAGTCAACGTTTCCGCAAAGTGCTTAGCCGTCTTTCGAGTAAGACAGCAGCTAGTTACCTCGTCGAAACATAAGCTGATGTAGTCAGGGATACCGCCGCTAGATGGCGAACACGCCGTGAGCAATCACAGGTCAAAAACGCGAAAGCTAAAAATTTGATTAATTCTTTGGAAAAGAAGCATAGTGTAGAACTATATCGATACTGGGAAAGGCAGATCAGGAAAGAATTTTTCTGTGATAACTCAAGAGGCAGTGCCCTAATCATTGAAGCTAGGTCGGGGTGTCTTAGAACGCGCAGCTACAAAAAAAAATTCAAATAAGATGACATATGTGCTGTGTGTTGTAGATCTGTGGAAACAATTGAGCACCTCATACTCAAATGTGCTGGCATCCATCCGGATTTCGATGCAGGCATAGTCACTCTTCCTGAGGCCCTAAGGTTTAAAGATAACAATGGTCATGTAAATAAATCTGCAGTGGAAGTTAGCAGAAAGCAATTGGAGGATTGGTGGCTGAAAAGCAGAGATGTGTAGGAAACTATAGTGAAAGAAAATGGCGAATTTTGATGAGGATTTACAACACAGTTGAACAAAAATAAAGAAAAAAAGTTCAGCACGGTGGCAATTTCCACCAGCCCGTTTCAAAGGGGCGCTCCTATCCATCCATCCATTCATCCACTATTTGTCGTCATGCACAACCAACATAACCTAGGTAAGACCAACGCATCGAAAGGAGATCTATTCGCGGTTGGGTTCACATCACAGGTCGCGCTGCGAAGAACGGCAAACTCGCTCCATCACTCCAAAAGAAAGAATTGGAGATAGCTTCGGATGAACTACCATTCGCCGCTATTGCCGCGCCGTCTGCTTTTTCATTCCCTTCGAGGCCAGTGAGTCGGAAACCGCTGTAGCCCAAATGCAGTGGTGTAGCAGACGGCAGTTATAGTGGCGGTGTCGGTCGTGAACAGGGTACTCAGTAAGCGGGAGCTTTGTAAAAAAAAAAATACGATTGAAACAAGGTAGTAAAACAAATTGCATATATAGCGCAACGCAAAAGCCGGTCAGTAGACGTTGCGAGACATCACGCCTTGCCCAAGCCGTTGACAGGAAGATATAAGGAGCGTAATTTGCCCGCGCCCACACATCTCTTCTGATCCTAAAGAGCTAGATAGAAGCCTAAGAACAGGTCTTCGGCAATGGACCCAGTCGCTGAGTTCTGTGTTTTCCTAGCGTGAAATAACATAGGACATTGCACTGTCTAGAGACAGATGTCTGAGTATGAAAGTCTGGTAAAGGATTGAGTGTGGAAGCGAGAAGCAGGCAGGGCTCCCTTGTATGCCTTGTGGTCTGTGGTCGCCGTCGTTGTATCGACCAGATTCAACAAAGCTGCACAGAGCTTCGTGTTGAAACGCAACGCCTCTTAGAGCCGACGCGCACGAGTTTCTGGAGAACCAGACGGAGACAACAGTAGTTTTATTGCGGCAGCGCGTAGGATGAGGGTGACGTCACTGCTCAAGAATGTGGGCATTGCGTACGTTTCAAGGTTGCTCCAAAGTTGCGTCGGTGGCGAAACCCAGGCGTGTATGTACAGCAGAGGCCTGGCTTCGAGTGAGACGATGGAGATATTTTAAAACATGCTGTCATCCATCTAGTGCTACTTCTAATTAAAATTAAATGCCTGGCGCTGACGGAGAGACCAAGGCGAATGAATAATCCGTCAATTAAGTGACGCAGTTTTTTTCCAGTGCTGAGAAAACGTTGGCGGGAGCAGGTGTGAGCGCGCTGTGTGGGTAGCCGGAAAAGTTTTTTTTTTTTTCCAGGGGGGGGGGGGGGGGTGAAACTTAGAGAAGTAAAAACTGAACAAAAAGTAGTTGGTGACCGTGACGGTAGTCAAATGTAGGGCAGTCACCAAAGGTGGAGTAGATTTTCAAATCAGGGAGCAATTGCTGACTGGAATCCACCCATGCGCAGCCTACGGCTACGAAGGGATACAGCGTTCTCAGAAACTTCTAAGTTAAAGAAATATTTGTCCTGGTTCGCGGTTCGCACCCGGGACCACCGCTTCACCGGTGTAGTCACTCTGCCAACTGAGCGAACCATCGCCCTGGTCCGGGGTTCGAACCTGGGACAACCGCTTCACCGAAGAAATCGCTCTACCAACTGAGCTAACCGGTTTTCGTCCCAGTGAGGGATTCGAACTTGCAAATGGTCGTCACTGATGATTTCACTTCCCTGCAACCCGTGGCGACTGGGGTTCCCCAAGGTTCAGTGTTAGGACCTCTCTTTATACGCAAATGACTTCTCAAAGTTATTAAAATGTCATAAGACGATGGTATAGCTTTTTTAAGGAAGGAAATTAGAAAGAGATAAAGAAAATATTAATTTCGAGCTGAAAAATATTTATGAAGCCAATAATCTATCCATATGTGCCAGTGAAATTTAATGCATAATATTTCTTTGGCGGGATAAAATCGTTGATTTTGACCCTAAAGATGTAGTTTCAATGACTGCTAGCAGTCCACCGATCGGACAACTAGAAATATTGCCTTAGGTCGTCTGCGTGAACTTAAAACAGTTGTCTATGTAAACAATGTTGTAAGACGCAGTGATCATTTCGATTTCTGTCTTCCTCACGTTCAAACCGAACTGTTATGCAGCTGGAAATTTCAACTTGTCCCCTGTTTATCATGTAGGTAGAAAAAGATTGCTTTGAATATTGGACATAAGCTATAG
The DNA here is from genome assembly GCF_055824585.1 of Amblyomma mixtum. Taxonomy (NCBI): domain Eukaryota; kingdom Metazoa; phylum Arthropoda; class Arachnida; order Ixodida; family Ixodidae; genus Amblyomma; species Amblyomma mixtum. The sequence goes on from NC_143012.1 coordinate 88,861,908, forward strand.
GGAAAAAAATCTCAACTAAAGTAAAGAGAATATAATTTCACCAACACTTAAAATTACATTTACTAAAACTAAACTACTCATTTGGCGCAGGTGGTCTTGCTTGGTTCCCGCGTTGCCATCTGATAATTTCTATAATTAGTACAAATTACTAAGTTTTCTATGAAGTGAATTTTCTGTGTTCATAATGAACAACAATATGTCGTCTTTGTCTTATCAAACGTTTTACCTGCTCTTTTATTTACAAGGACCGAATGTTGATTTTATCTTGCTCCCGGACCCAAATAACAGCCACTGGATGTTGAGTCCAATAGTAGTCTGCTTATTTCCAGTATGACGTATGATGTAAATAAATATATTTTTATCATTAAAAATGAGCTACTTTTGGACCTCCCCCTACCGTCTCCTGTTTCAGTAGAATGGTTTCATTGCGTCATCTCGGCCTCGGTTTGAGCAGTCCTATCGTGCTATAATTTCGAATTTTCGGGTGCAGCTACAGGCCCTACTGTACTATCATCATCATCATGATGAACATCATCAGCATCAGCCTGACTACGCCCACTGCAGGGCAAAGGCCTCTCGCCCTTGTCTCTCCAATTAACCCTGTCCTTCGCCAGCCACGGCCACTATATCCCCGCAAACTTCTTAATCTCATCCGTCCATCTATCTTACTGCTGCCCCCAGCTACGCTTGCCTTCTCTTGGAATCCACTCCGTTACCCTTGAGGACCACCGGTTATCTTGCCTTCGCATTACATGCCCTGCCCAAGCCCACTTCCTCCTTTTGATTTCAACTAGGATGTCATTAACCAGCGTCTGTTCCCTCACCGACTCCACCCGCTTCCGATCTCTTAACGTTGCACCTACCATTTTTCTTTCCATAGCTCGCTGCGTTGTCCTTGTACCGTCGTGCGAAATTTCATTCAACGGCTGCAATGCTAAAACTTGCAATATTAACCTTTTTGTTTGTACTGAATTCATCCCCCCCCCCCCCTCCCGTTTTAATATTCTAACAGGGCTACGTTCAATCATGTGTGTTTCCTCCTGCCTATTTGTTTATCTTCACAAAATCGTGTCATGGCCAATCTCCCAGTGTAGGCAGGCGCCACTGCGCCCCTCGAAAACAACAGAGTAATGTGTCTTCATTAGCGTACGTGCTGGACTGCGTATAACGTGCACCACACGCGTGGTCATATTTGACACACACTTTATATTCATACCGCTTAAGCAGAAGAATAACTGAAGCCTCTACAGCGGCCAGTGAATTTAGTTGCAGTGAGTATCTGACCGCGTTAGATGCATTCCAGCAGTAAAAGACTGGTTTTGTTTACTGGTTTATTGGGGTTTAACGCCCCAAACCGACTCCGGCTATGAGATAAGCCGTAGTGGAGGGCTCCGGAAATTTTGGCCACCTGGGGTTCTTTACCGTGCACTGACACTAGAGAAAACAGAGGATGATGAAGGTTTGTTGGTTTATTGGGGTCTAACGTCCCAAAGCGACTCAGGCTCTAAGGGACGCGGTAGTGAAGGGCTCCGGAAATTTCGACCACCTGAGGTTCTTTACATGCACTGACATTAGAGAAAACAGAGGATGACAAAGGTTGGTTGGTTGGTTTATTGGTTTATTCGGGTTTAACGTCCCAAAGGGACTAAGGCTGTGAGGGACGCCGTAGTGAAGGGCTCCGGAAATATCGTCCACCTGGGGTTCTTTAACGTGCACTGACATCACACAGTACACGGGAGTAAAAAACTGGTGTTAGCGCGAATATTGGTGCCTGTCTGTTTTCACGCCGTGATTTGGAGAGGAGCAGCAGGGAATGTTAGCTGCAGTATCACAGTTTTTTTTTTTCTTTTGAAGAGCGGTATTTCGAGGATCAGCGCAGGTTCTTTTTACTACATATCGCTGCTTCTTGCTACACTTAACATGTCCAACATTGTTGGGCAAAAAATTCGAATATTAAAAAAATGTAAGGTACCGGCATAGAAATGCTGAAGGTTTTATTCTTCCGACATGCAGCAAAATCATTCTTTTATAGTGCTTCCATCACTTGAATCGTGCAGTTAAGACTGGCATTAAAAACCAATGGGGAACGCTTTTGACGATCGTAAAAACGTTAATAACAAAAAAATTCAAGCCTGCCGACGAGAGATCTGCGGACATATTGAATGTTATAGTGAAATCTTGTAATATATAAGAAAAATTGCGCTCATAAACTCTATTCCGCTCAAAAATGTTATTGTCCGGAACTACTGGGCATGGTTGCTATACATTTCTCTGTATATTGTTACATATTGCTTTATATTTCGCCATATAGCTACTTCTTAGCCTGCATTGATACAGGCTGCTCTATATTGCTGCACATAGTTCCACTTCACTAGATATTGATAAACAGGGCCCCACATTGCTACATATTGCTCCACAGTGCTACTGTTGCTACGTCTTGCTCCATACTATTGTTCCATATCCCAATGTTCTGCACTCATGGGATAAAAATGGACGGATAAAAAAATGCGGAGCTCGCGAACAGAACAACGGCCCGCACAGACTCTAGTCTTGGGGCACCACTCTCCAAAGTGCATTATCCCAGCGATTGGCCCACATTGCCATAGCCATCGAGCTCGCGTCGTGCCGTCCTTGGCGCTCGCCGACGGAGACGTCATTTGGTCCGAGCGAACGGGGCCAAGGTTCGAGCGAATGGGCGCGCGCCCCGAAATTCGGTTCAGTCGGCGGAGTCTGCCGGAAGCGACGACGGAGTGCACTCGGAAATAGGCGAGCAAGTGTGCCATATCTGCCCCTGTATGATACAGGGTCTTTCTTTTTTTGCCGGCTAGTTGGGGGAGGTTAGACAAATACACGAATCGACTGATACTGTAACGAACATCCTCATTTTTCTGATCGTTTCTTTTAACTTATTTACCGACTCAATATGGTGAAACCTAATGCGCCATCCGAGACCTCAGAAGCATCGTATTTCCGTCTGCTTCTATCTTAGAACTGATACACATTTCTGCAACCAGATGGCAGGTCGACCTGAATACACGCAGCTATCCTTATTTCCGTGGTGGCCGCAGTGGCTTAGTGGTTATAGCGCTCGGCTGCTGACCAGAATGACGCGGTCTCCATCTCGGTTGCGGCGGTCGAATTTCGATAGAGGCGAAATTCAAGAAGAACGTGCTGTGCGATGCAAGTGCACGTTAAAAAGAACCCCAGGTAGTCTTTTGCCCCACCTGGGGTTAAATAACTCCTCGTGCACGTTAAAGAATCCCAGAAAGTTTGAACACCCCAGGTGGTCAAAATTTCCGGAGCCTTCCCTAATTCGCTTTGGGACATTAAACAACCATAAACCGTAAACCTTATTTACGACACAGTTGATGCCAAAAGAAGAGGGTGGGAGTGAGCAAGCTGGAGAAAAATGATTTCGCTTCAATTTAATAGCCGCGGTGGGCGTAGCACAGGGTTAATTGGCGATCAACGGCAAAGTCATTATCTTGAAATTAATGTAATCCGACTGGTGATGACGGTGATCGTGGCGCCGATTCGTGCGACACCAGACTCGGCAAAAAATGAGGGCACGAAAAATTGTTGCCATTTATAATTCCGGCCGAGTTTTACGCGCGTAAATGCAGTACGTCTCCCGTCTCCCTGTGGTGTGTCCCAAGGCCTTTGATATAGAGGGAGACCGCTCGGCTCGTATATGTTGCTTTTCTGTTTGTGTTGCTCTGCTGGCGTCATTCGCGGCCTAACGCTCTCGCCACTACGACGTTCTTTTGGAGGCGAGATCGATATTCACAGCTTGACGCTAACCGTCGTTCAGAACAGGAGCTTGCGGGACGGGCATCTTCTGTTGTTCCGGGCCAAGATTACTGATTAGATCTTTTCTATTGTGAAAGCATTACTAGTTTAATTAAGAGATAAGCCGGCGGTGTGTATATGTACTCGCCGATAGCACAGAAAATCTAAGCGATGGCAAGAAAAGTAGGGCAACGTCATCAAGCGGCCGTATGACGCACACAGCAGCCCGAGCATTGTCACTTCAGACAATCATTATATACACTGCCCACTGGCTGACTTCAATGTGGCGCCAGTTTTCTCGGCAACATTGGTACGAAACAGGGAAGAACCGTTTGTAGTTCAGCGTTCTGGGTGGTCTCATACGGTTTCTATTTGCATATAGCTTGCAAGTGCTCGTCAAGATGGAGGCGAGCTTGAGACAAAGCGTGTACGGGCAACAGGCATAGTGCTCAGCGGAATCATGTCTTTTCGCCGTTACACTGGCCCTGCACGTTGTAAATTTATCCAAATTTAGCCCCGGTACATGATGATGATGATGATGTCCTCAGGCTGAATGGCTCATACCCACGGCGGGGGATTCGCCACGGTGCATAGCGGATACAAACGCAATCATGAACCGGGCGATCACCAATCTCCTTTTCTTTCTTCTTTCCAGGGCACTAGACTTTTGAATTTCTACTGAAAACTGTAAAACCTGGTCATGCGCACCTAAAGCTTGTTTCTCCTTAGGCTACGTTCTTATGAGGCGAAGCAATCTTTACGATAGATGCGTGTCGCAGATGATTTCGCAAATTTTTCAAGAAAACCAAGGATCGCTTGTAAAAGTTACCTGCTTGTCACGATGACAAATGCAAAGGAAGGCCATAGTTGAAATTTTCGTTCATTTTATACAGAAGATGCATCCCAATTACTAATGTAGCCAAAGCCTAGTCAAGCCTACCGCCTTCTGCTTTGGCTTCTCCTTCCATTTTGAAGGAAATAAACACCAAACCTAACCAAATGTTATCTCCCTGGAATCAAGAAGAAAAATCAGAGGGTTTTTTCTAGTGCAACACTTTCAGAAAATATTAAGGTAAACCTGTCAGGTTGCGTGAAGTCGCCGTATACCAGAAAACCCAGACACACAGAAATGTGCGTTCTTTGGCTCCGATTTTTTTAACAACAAACGATTTTGATTATATCTTCTTGGCCAAACCCGTGATTGCGTAAATGTGAATTGTTGGAGCCGCTCCTACCATCGACGCTCTTACCTAAACACATTATTTGTTTGTTTTTAATTTCTTTTCTCAGGTAGTTCTATTATGCACTAAATTCTTTTTCTCATCGATTCCCCTCTTGTTTCGAAAAAGATAGGCTTGCACTGGTTTTGAACAAAATTATAAATAAACAAACTTTAACCCATTTTATTCTCCTCTAAATCTGAAGCTGGCTAACCTAAGCACGCCACGTATTCTGCTCACGGGTGGCACTTCTCGAGCTTTATTTCATTTCATTTCATTTAGTTCATCCTTAGAGTCCCGAGCGCATTACATAAGGAGGGGCTACAAGTGATATAAAACAAGCATAAAAAACGCACGCAACGGTACGTTGCGGCAAAAAACGCACGGTCCTTGGGCGCATCCATCACACCTCCTCCTCCACGATATTACAACGAGAAATATTCGAGCTAGTTGCAGCGTAAATTTTCTCCATTTATGCTCTCCTACGGGGCAACCTTTCTCGCAGGGAACACGAGGAAGAGCTTGCGACACGCCTTACAACTCACGGCTCAGATCGATCCATTCGCGCGTCGAAAACTTCCCACATGCATACGTCGTGGCCCCCGTCCCAAAAACGGCACGTTCTAGTACGGTAAACAATGTTCACGAGCGCTTCCGACACGACAACAACGCGTTCCTTGAGCTAGAATGTGTGCCAAAGGTGGCCTGGCGTGATGAAGAACGCCAATCTTCAGAGCCGACCGATACCCGGCGGCCTTGAAAAAACCAATCTGCGCCGACCTACCGTGTCATCCTCGATGGAGCATGCAAACAACCTCTCTGTGCTACGGCATAATCGGAGTAAACAACATAATGTTGTTTAAGCATAACGACGCATAATACAGGAACCGTTTTAGTTCCGTGCAATATAAGTCCACTACGATGAAGGAAGTCAACAGTCAGCGATACCAAGGAAAGCATAGGGGAATGCGTCCTTTGTTTTGTATTTATTGTGTTGATGAATGGCAAATTAATAGTGCAATAAGTCTGTGGCTCAAAGAAGAAGCACTAGAAAACAAAAAAAAACCATCACACGCCACCCCACGTCCCCATCAGAGGTATGAGATCGTTTCTTCTTCCACTTTGTAATCAATTATCTTTAAGCCATAAATTTTTTATTGATCAGAAGCACAAGTTAACAAAAGAAAAATAAATAGAAACATTCCCCGGGTGCCTTGCTTAGCTTTTGTGACTATTAGCTTCCTCCAAAAGTATTTCATAAGGAGCCTTTTATTTCGCAATCCAGGTCCACTGTTATTCATTTATATAACTTCTGCACACTTATGTTGAAATCATGCATTGGCGCTGCTTTGTTAGCGAGGTTTCTCATCGTCAGCAAGCAGGACAGAAAGAGAATACCTTATGTTGTTGGCCTTACAACGAGCTTTACTTTCATCAAGGCAGAAATTTGGGCGAGTCTTTCGTCTTTCATCTATCTCGTTCTTGTTGCGCTGTGAACAAAATCATGGAGCTTTACTTTAGCTGCACCAACACTTCCAGAAACTTTGTTTGTCGCCACGGACGCATCTATTTCTCGCATTAAGCGCGTAGCCAGTGAACACGTGATGTGGACTGAACTTAAGACACGGAATGATTTTGTTCAAAAGCCCAAATCAAGCACTGAAGCATCCTGTTTTCGGAAATTATCTATGGGCCTTAATCAGTCTCACGAATAGATGCGATTATCACCACGAGAGCCGAAAACAATTTCCCCATGACAATGAACTACATCGACCACATACTAGGTCAACCCGGAACTCCCCGACGTCCCCACTGTAAACAATAGCCGTCTAACAAGCCCACTCTGTGGCGGTGTGCGAAATTCAATCTAGGGAACTCTGTCCCCTCTACCACAAAGCTTCCGTTTCATTACATGAAAGGAATGGATCTCTCCCTCCCAAAATCCACAAGAATAAAACTCATCATGTCCTATCTCAAATTATGTTTGCGACGCTGGAGCCTGAGGGAGGTGGAAAGTTATGTAACACTTACTGCCGGCCGCCACAATAACAGAAATAGAGTTTATTACGCTTTCTCTCGGTCCTTCTCTCTATCGAGTTTTTTATGCTTTTTTATACAACAAGGTTACCAGTGCTGCTAACAAAGTGTTGGCTCTACAAATAAAATATAGACCTTTAGCAATGCGGGGTTACGGCCAGCGGAGCGGAGTGGGTGAGCGGGGACGCTACTGCGCATGCGCGGAACACTAAGCGCTCGCCCGCTCGTCTGGTTATCCACACGGAACGCGCCCGGTAAGCGAGTGTCTTTATGAAGCCTAACATGGCGGCCTACAGCGCGCACGCCGTCGTGTCGGCATCATTGTATGCGGGTACGGCTCAAGTACGCTAGTGGTGAAAAAGCCGCGCAGATGCTTTGCCGCTCACGAAGACCTCTATCACAGTGTCGGGTATGAGCAGGGTCCTCTGTATCCTGCGTACGTCTTCCTTTGCAAATCGAAAATACGTCCTGAATTCGCAGCCGTTCATAGCGTCGACGCATGGAAAGTGGATAACGCCTCGTTAGCCGTGACTCACCAGAATTATGTTAAGCATCGTGCTCACCAGGCAGCAGGCGGTGGCGGAGGCAACCAGAGGTCGTCACTCGTGAATGGCAGTCGCACGCACTAAAACTACAGTCTATGCTAATGTGCACCAGTAAACAACTTGATTTTGGCTACTGCTTGAACTCACTGTCACAGTGGCAAACTTTTTTTGAGAGCATTAGTCCTTACTCATCACGTTTCTAGATTTCGTGGGGTCTGCTACCACTCTGAGATCACAGCGCCATCTGTGGCAGCAACTAGAAAAAGCACATACTCGCATTGAGACTTGTAGCGCCATCTACAATAGTATTGTAGAACTAACGCTCGTTACTTCAACGTCTTCCAGACGGTGGCGGCCTTTTTTTTCTAACAGGACACCCTCAATGTTAGGTTGAAAACACCGCCACTATGAAACATTACTCTGCAAACTAAAAATGTTACCTGTATTCAGTAGTTTTAGCATAGTAGAACCAAACTTCATTCGTGTTCATTAGATCGTAACTACAATTTCCACTACTAGGTGGTGCAGCAAAGCACTCCACTCACTCAACTCTATTTCTCGCGCAGCGCTCCGCTAGAGATTGCAAGCGGAGCGAAAGTTCAACCCACTGACCTAAATCTCTCTAAAGGCTCCTGTCCGCAGTCACCATAAATGGCACAAAGCAAAGCGCCAACTCTCGCACCATCGCCATTTCCAACAACCTAAGTTCGGCCTTAACTCCTACAAGGGCTAGACAGCACCAATAAAGCATGATGTGTCTGCTTCATCTACATTTCTTAAACGGTAGCAGTTTCACAATATTCTGAAGCACTCACTCCCGTTTAAACATAATTTCACGACCTGATATTCCTAGACTATGACCTGAGCTTCATTCAGAAAGCACCCCAGCACCAGGAGAAACGAGAAATTACGTAATTTTAGCTGTGGTAGCTACACTGCAATAGTTTTCCTTTTGTTTTGTATACAAAGAACGATAAACCTAATAATTCCCCACACGGCAACGCTGTCCTCTTGGTGGTTTGTTTCGCAGTGATAATCAGAGTAAAAGTTGCTATTTTGACGGCTATAAGGTACTACCTGGTACGACTGCTACAAGGTACTAGAAGATACTACAAGGTACTGAGGCAGGCAGCTGCGACAGGTACCACTGCATGTAAAAAATTGCGAGGACACTTCGGCAACTAGTGTTGAGAGCCGAAAGACACTATGCCGTGACGACTTCCGGTGGATGTGACGTCACCTGTTCTCGTGGCTATATCGATACCCAAATTGTACATTTTTCGGGAATCTTAAGTGTTAATTACGCTTCATTACACATTTTTTCCATCTATTTAGACACAAATCCGGCGTTTTTCCGACCATTCTGTGGCAATTTTTACTATGCCGTGACGACTTCCGGTGGGTGTGAAGTCACACCGTTCCCGTGGCTATATCGACGTACGCGCTATTTCGACATTTTTGCCTATAATTAATTAACTAATTACTCTACAGTCATCTAACTTGGCTTCTGGGTTCATTTTTTCCCTCTTCTGTCTGAAGCAACCGTTGGTTTTCTTCTATATTATTAATTCCCGAGTTAAACGCGTGTGGCACGCTTTGTTAACGGACGGACGACAGTATGAGCCATTAAAGGCTTTCGCCTTAATAGGAACTACAGCAGCTCATGCGGTCGCTATCAGCGCTAACAAAGGACCGGAAACTTTTCTTACACTGCACTATTTCTTTATGACGTTGAATTTTCATTTAAATTAAACATTAATTTTCAGGATTCGTGCCCTTTGTAGTTGATGTTTTTTATCCTCCGTATTTTTGTGAATAAAACCTTTAGCCGAAGAAAATTTGTTTTGCTTTCATGAAACTTCTTTACATGAGTAATAAAGTAATCCTTTTTTTTTTAATTTATAGAGTATAAGAAATTCTTTTCGCATTGTTACTCATCAGGATAACAACGAACCCATTCAGGAAATAAATGGAACTGCCCATGATTCGGTATTGATTTCATACCGAGCGAAGAAAACACTTCCAGAGTAAACATGCACAAGGATCATTTGCGTCCTTGTTTTTTTATTATGGTGATAAAACATCAAGGACGTCGTAGCAAAGAAAGAATAATACACGCGCATCAAGCCACAGAACATACATAATTATGCGCACAAACAACGGGGCAGGAAAATTTGTCGCAAGTAGGGAAAAAACAATAGCCTGTATGCTGCCCCCTCGAGGACTAAATCTGTCCCGCTGTTTTTGTACCGGCGAAATGCTAACGACGTCGTACCCAGCGTCGTGTTCTATTTCTACTCTCAGAAACAAAGCTTTGTAGCGATAGCCTACCAGGGTCAAATTTGCGTTTTTTAGTCGCCATGACCTTTGTCAACGTCAACCTGAACAAGACTGCTAAATGCACACGTACGAGATGCATGCAGAATATGGGACGATCAATACCGGACCGGGATACAGACGGAGGGGAAAAAAAAAGCCGGAAAATCAAGGCGGAATATTCAGTGTGGCGCATGATATATAGGAAACCGTCAGAGTTTCTTTTTACTTTCTCCGTGCGCAAAACAAGTATCGCTCTACAGCGAGACTGCGGAGCTGAAATGGCGGTCGAACAATTAATCTGTCTGCCCAAAGATATGTCACAATCCCTGTGCCACCTTCCGTTGTAACCAAACTGGGCTTTTTTTTGCTTGTTTGTTTTGAGCGAAGGAATTAATGACGAGCGTCCTAACAAGATTAAAGGGCTATGTATAAGATTGTTTTGGATTATGGGGGTTTAACGTCCCAAAGCAACTCAGGCTATGAGAGACGCCGTAGTGAAGGGCTCCGGAATAATTTCGACCACCTGGGGTTCTCTAACATGCACTGACATCGCACAGCACACGGGCCTCTAGAATTTCGCCTTCATCGAAATTCGGCCGCGGCGGCCGGGATCGAACCTGCGTCTTTCGGCCCAGCAGCCGAGCGCCGTAACCACTGAGCCACCGCAGCGGGGCGGTATGTATACCAGTTGACCAAAGAAGTAAACAGCCGAGTCCCTTTGTTCAGAGTATTCTGCATGGTCTGTGAATAAATCGCAGACGTACAGATTGACGTAGTGCCAGTGTGTCAGTCGCATGAGCTGTTTAGGAGTGTCAAGGTAGCACAGATGGGAAATGCCCGAAATCCCGTTCTGCGCGTCCCCGCACCGTAGCACTCAACGGGCCACCCTTTTAAACAAAGCTTCAAATAACCAATGAATCTGACAGCTCCCGTGTATTGACCACAGGGTGTGGTCGGACTTGGAGCCGGAATTTCGCAACTGGTGCGATCAGAAAATTCGGTGACGCAGAGACTCGAGCACAGAGTGTACGCGGAGTGGAGGATATTCCGGGCAAACGACCATCGTGGTTCCTCTTACGCTGCGCTATTTCGACGTCCTGTCGGAGGAGTGATTGTGCCAGACCACTCTCCCTGTGTATTGAATGGCGTTGCTAGGTTGAATACAGACATGGGCTTCCAGACAAAAGCAGTGGCGCAATACGCGGGGGCCGCACGCAGGAAAACACCAAGAGGAACAAAATCAGTAGCGCGATCGGAGGGTACGAGTACACTGCCCCGTTTGGTTTTATTTTTCTTTTTTTTGTGCCGTGTTTCTTTCAGCAGACAGCGACGGCGAAGACGATAACGAAACAGATGCAGCGGAAAGACTAGGTGACGTCTCGACGTCCACTTTCACCACGACAAACGTGCCGCTATTCATTGATTGAATCCGTCCATCCGACTTTCTCTCGAACTTTTTTTTTTTTCGGCGACGTAGCATGAATAAAAGAACATGGATTTGCCCTCATTCACTCCTCATGCCTTGAGTAAAAATGTTCAGCTTGCTAGGTCGCCAACGTGGCTTTCATCATCAGCTACTGAATTTAGACACTCCTTTTGAAAGCAAAAGAAAGAAAAAAGAAAGCACAGGAAATATTCCTGCAATGAAAAGTCAGTGCTTGTTAGCGAAGCATTGAAGTGGTCCCCCTTGATCTTAGGTCGTCTTTCATGCGAAGTATACTTTCCCTGAATAGGAAATTGCGAGTTTTATTTCTCGGCGGCGAGCAAAAAACGCTACGTCTTATGACCTTAGGCTTTCGGTATATACAAAGCCCGCGTTGCTCAAGAAAGAGTGGATGGAAAAATTTCGGCTACCGTCACTAGGACGATTCAATTCACCAGAAACTGAAAACCATTCATAATAAGGTCAAGAAATTTAGGAAGAGTCAAGAATGTTTCCATTCAAAAATTTTCTTTGCCGGTTTTAAAACAGCTGTTGTACATATGCATAGAGAAATACATGACCGCCACTGAATGCGCGTGCATCACAGCTATATTTAGAAAACTAGGGCTGATATCAACATAACAATGATGGAGGCTACCAATCGGTGCCCATGAGGACTGCAGTTGCTGAGGCAACAAGCACGTGTCTGAGATCTTGATCAAGCTTGAACCATCGGCAGAAGTCTGCAGTAATCATCAAGGTTTACAAATCATACCGTCCTCACGAAGGTCCTTCTACTTTTTGGTACGTTCACCTTTCCTAAAGTTTAAATATGAACCTCCAGTGAGCTCCTCGTTACTGGCGCAAGGCTTTAGCCTATTAAATGCAGATCCAAAGACGTATTAAAAAATATTAATCGTTTCAAATGGACTTTGTCACTTGGACTCATTGTCAGTTGGATTCATTCATCTTATTGCTTTTAAACAGCATTTTGCTTTCTTTTCTGTTTTAGAAAATTTGTCGCATCTATCACCCTTTCCAGTACCGATGAGTTAAGCTTTTAGCATGTATTTCGACAAAATAATAGAGCAGTTAATGATGGTATCGTGAGGTGAGGAATTTCGTAGAGCACGTCTTAAAAAAAAATAACCGGCATGTGTATCTCATTTTTAGCCTATCCTTGACCTTTCATTGTAGTATAGCCCCGCCGCAATGGCTCAGTGTTTATGGCGTTCGGCTGCTGACCCGAAAGACGCGGGTTCTATCCCGGCCGCGGCGGCCGAATTTCGATGGAGGCGAAATTCTAGAGGCCCGTGTACTGTGCTATGTCAGTGCACGTTACTGAACTCCAGGAGGTCGAAATTTCCGGAGCCTTCACTACGGCGTACCTCATAGCTTGAGTCGCTTTGGGACGTTAAACACCAATAAATCAAATCTTTGGAATAGAAGCAGTAATAACTACCATATGCTGTGATCGTTCAGTTTGGGTATGCGTAAAATTAGAAGTTATGTAAGGAGACTATGATCACCAGCAGCAGCCGCAGCACCGACGAACAGGGTGAGATGACAGCGCGGACTGTTGTAATCACGATGTATGTAAGTGACTGAGGACCACTCCAACTCGGGCGTCGTGCTATCCTTCGTCAAGTACGTCTACAACACCGCTGCGCAGAGCACAGCTGGTTTCTCGCTATTGACGCGAGAGTCTTTAATGCCTCATCGTTGTCGACAGAAATTTGTCATCAGAGGTGTCACGCTTTTCGGTTTGTCGAAATGGTTATGACGTCAGAGTGCGCGCATTCGAAGTAATGTAGTCACGCACGGATGCCTGACGCCCCCTTCTGGAGCAGACAACTAATAAAAATAGTTGTCGTCTGCTCCGACAGGGGGCGTAAGGCGTCCGCGGGTGACCACATTACATACCTCATTACTGCGAACAGAGCCATGGATACAACCGAACTCATCGAAGCAGAGAGACAGTCGTGCTAAAGAAGCAGTCAGAGTCGGCATCCAAAGTTTGTAGTTGTAATGTGTAGTCAAATAAAGCACTGTAGCACAGCACAAACAGTCTCGCAGCCAATGCCAAACAGTGCGGCAGGAAAGGCTTTCACCTTGAAGCACTTTAGAGAGCCAAAGTGACCCCTGAATTTTTTTTTTCCTACTGTACGGGTGTGAACCATCCTCACGACATGACACCATTCTTCCTCACCATCCCGGTTCATCAGACTCCGCAACCATTTCTGAATTGCCTCCAAACACTGTACCGGCAGCTCACCCGGTCTTTCATTCCCGTCGACCAGGGGCACCAGAAATAACGCTTCGACAACTTGCATTGCAATGAGAATTATTTAGAGCGAGAGGTTCACTCCTCGGGATACAACTTCCGATTTCGATGTGGATGAGACAATCACCTTCAGAGCCTCACAAGGTCAAACCGAACCTACCTGCTTGGTGGTATGGCCCAAGCCATGGTAGTATGACCATGTGATCATATGATTATGACCATTGGATACCTGACCTCGACCTTTGACCTCGATATTTGATTTAAGACAATGGGCACAACATCGATAATGACCTTCAATGCCTCCCAGGGTCAAATCATTCTTCGCCCAGACCGCAAGAGACTGGAACGACCTGCCCACTGAAGCTTTCATCTATCCTGACCTGGAATCCTTCAAATCATTCATCACCGATTTATTTAAATGATATGTATGCCCACCCCTCATATAATTCCCCTAGTGGCCCTTTGAGGTACTAATAAATAGATAAATAAATAAGCTGCGTGGTGGTATGACCCAGGCTATGGTAGTATGACCACGTGATCATATGACTGTGACCACTGGGTACCTGACCTTTGACCTAGACATTTGATTTGAGACAGTGGGCATCACCCTTACAAAAATTTCTCTAGACAGTCTATTTAGACCGTGCACAGACTTTTTTGTAGTTTATAGACTTTCGATAGGCAATCTTATAGGCAATTTATAGATTTATGGCTATCATTTTAATAGATTTTGTCTATAGACTGTCTATAAACTATGAATAGAGAAAAGAAAATATCTAGGAAGGAAATAGAGAGTCAAAAAATGTATGGAAAGTCTACAGACCATTTTTAAAAGGGCAAACTCGAACCAAACAGCCAGATGTGCTGTCTCTGCTAAAAGAAGACAAGAGGCCTGTTGGTGCAGACGAAGCTCTCAACCTGAAGTATAGCCAACAAAAAAATTAAGAACGGTTCTAGCAGACGACACCGCCAAGCCACCGTTCGACTGAACAAAAAAAAAGCGTTATGGACTAGAATCTAATTTAAGAGAAAAAAGATAAAGAGAGACCAATAGGCAAGAAGGAAGGAACAAGTGCGGTTTATTGAACCAATATAACTTGGCTGCCGTGTCCCCGTCGACGCTTTTAAGGCGATTGAAGCGGACCGACAAAACTGCTGCGGTGGCTGGTCAACGGGAATTTGCCGAGCCCACGACAAGGGACCAGAATGTGTGTACGACGTTGTAAACGGTTTTTTGGAGCGGGGAACAAAAAAAAAGAGAGAAACGAAAGGTCCGCCCGTCCACAGAGACACTCTAAGGGCCCACGTACGTCGTCATATTAGATTTCGGCAAAGCGGTGAAAGCTCGCGGGAGTGCGAAACGTTGTCAGCAAAGCGTTTAAATGGCAACAAAAAAAAATTGAGACGACGTCGACGTGACTGACGGTGACCTGCTGAAAGACGGCTGTCTCACAACAGATATTGTACAAAAAGAAACTAAAAAACAACTGAATCTCCACAAGTGGGTTAAATGAAAAGGAAAAATGAAAAGCTTATTCAAATGGCGGGTGGGTCTAATCGATCGGATAAAGAATCGAATAACACTCACAGGCGAGCATTCGGGGGTTATATATATATATATATATATATATATATATATATATACTTTCTGCAATTTTTTAAAATAAGCTATTTGAATTAGATGCGCGCTTTTTCTGGCATAGCATTATAGCATTGTCAGTGGTGTAGTACATCATAATGCAGCTAAGACGTACCAACTAGCAGGCTTGTTAACCAATATTTAATAGTTAACTTTTAAACTATTACCGTTGGGCTCCTTAATTATTGAGAGGCATGCAGCCCACCGTAAGTAATGTCCATATCCGTTTTTAGAATTTCGAGAACGCGATTATCCTCGGCGCTGTAGCCCAACAAATTTCGCCTACATCGCACTAAAATACATGCGGTTTGAGAAGCTTGCAGGCAAAGCAACCTCTCCAGTGCACGTAACTCGTCGAAATAGCCAAAATTTGTTGGGCCACAGCGCCGAGGATAATCGCGTTCTCGAAATTCTAAAAACGGATATGGACATCATTTACGGTGGGCTACATGCCTCTCAATAATTAAGGAGCCCGACGGTAATAGTTTAAAAGTTAACTATTAAATATTGGTGAACAAGCCTGCTAGTTAGCACGTCTTAGCTGCATTATGATGTACTACACCACTGACAATGCTATGCCAGAAAAAGGGCGCATCTAATACAAATAGCTTATTTTTAAAAATTGCAGAAAGTCTTAGGTGAAACACCCTGTATATATATAAAGTGTTTCTCCGGCCTTTCGAGATGCGTTTCACCTTGCAGTGCAATTTTCGTTACTTCGCAAATGAATAGGCGCTGTACTTTCATACTGCACAGCTTCATCTTTCTAGATTTTGTTCTTTTCTGGGCTTCTTCAAAACTTGCGCACAGAAAAAAAATAGACTGTTTTTTGGAGCTCGAAAAGTATTTCATTAGAGCTAAAACAATTCAAGCTAGGTATAAGTGAAGCACTTGAGCGTTTGTTACGACCTTTTTTATATTTATAAAAAATACAAGAAAGTTTCGCATGTGCCTTACAGTATCCTGTACGAGAGTGCCGCGAAACAGATTTAACACACAAAATATTTACTGCGCACGTTTAAGCACTGGCTTACGTGTGTGTTGGTTACTGGCACTTAGAATAACGTCACTGGTCAGTGAATCACTCCTTTCTTTGTCTTTTATTTTATTATAACAGGTGAGGATAGATGCAGGCAAATTGGAATCAGTCGACACTTCCAACAGTCCTAGCTTCCTGCATACGGAACTAGCACTGCATATAATTAAGTTTTAATAATAAAATTCATGGCATGACTTGTTTTGGTAACTATAGAAAGTACGGAACCTATGCCGCTCTAAGTTCATAGGATGGATGAGATAATTCAGTGCAGAAAAAGCCGCAGCTATCAGGCAACGCTGCTTTAAAATACACAGAATTCTGCTTGACTTGTTACTCAGTGAAGAACACACAGATCAGCGCGTCAGTTATTCAAAGGACGATTAACACTGCCAAATAAGATTACAACAAAAAATGTCACCCAAACTGCACTTGAAGGCACTGGCAATCACTAAATGAGCTCTATTAACGCGTTCACTGCGGTGTGGGTGATTGGTGGGTCATTTCACATATCTATGCTGTGCGGCTACGAATACTGGGTCACATGACAAAGCCGTGGGACACATTTATTGTTACATCCTCCTTGGTGGGTCATTTCACATATCTATGCCGTGCGGCTACGAATACTGGGTCACATGACAAAGCCGTGGGACACATTTATTGTTACATCCTCCTTGGTGGGTCATTTCACATATCTATGCTGTGCGGCTACGAATACTGGGTCACATGACAAAGCCGTGGGACACATTTATTGTTACATCCTCCTTGGTGGGTCATTTCACATATCTATGCTGTGCGGCTACGAATACTGGGTCACATGACAAAGCCGTGGGACACATTTATTGTTACATCCTCCTTGGTGGGTCATTTCACATATCTATGCTGTGCGGCTACGAATACTGGGTCACATGACAAAGCCGTGGGACACATTTATTGTTACATCCTCCTTGGTGGGTCATTTCACATATCTATGCTGTGCGGCTACGAATACTGGGTCACATGACAAAGCCGTGGGACACATTTATTGTTACATCCTCCTTGGTGGGTCATTTCACATATCTATGCTGTGCGGCTACGAATACTGGGTCACATGACAAAGCCGTGGGACACATTTATTGTTACATCCTCCTTGGTGGGTCATTTCACATATCTATGCTGTGCGGCTACGAATACTGGGTCACATGACAAAGCCGTGGGACACATTTATTGTTACATCCTCCTTGGTGGGTCATTTCACATATCTATGCTGTGCGGCTACGAATACTGGGTCACATGACAAAGCCGTGGGACACATTTATTGTTACATCCTCCTTGGTGGGTCATTTCACATATCTATGCTGTGCGGCTACGAATACTGGGTCACATGACAAAGCCGTGGGACACATTTATTGTTACATCCTCCTTGGTGGGTCATTTCACATATCTATGCTGTGCGGCTACGAATACTGGGTCACATGACAAAGCCGTGGGACACATTTATTGTTACATCCTCCTTGGTGGGTCATTTCACATATCTATGCTGTGCGGCTACGAATACTGGGTCACATGACAAAGCCGTGGGACACATTTATTGTTACATCCTCCTTGTTAGACCTCAGAATAAAATCTGACCCACAGCTTCATCATGTGAAACAGTATTCTTGGCCGCGGAACATGAAAAAAATGACGTGACTTACTGTGACACACGACGCATTTAACATGTTAAGCAAATGTGCATCATTACAGCCGGTCATTCGATGTCCATATATTCGGTGCGGATTCTTCAAAGAGATTTTTCTAGTACTAACATCTTTTTTATCTGTTGTTGTTTTCCAATCATGCCTCTGTGATGGAGAAAGAAAAATCCTAACAAATTTTATTTCTTTCATCTCATTTTTTTCATAAAGGCTCAAAACCAGTCGCGCGTAAAACCAGACACCAAACAAGAAAAGAAAACAAAAAGAAGACACGCAGGCGGACAGGGAGGAGAATTTCGAGTACTTGCGCCTCCGTCGTTCTGAGGGAACACACCCAAGGACACACTCCTTTTATCAGAAGAGGTTCGAGAAATCGCAGAACTCTCCTGACTTTGGAGCAACACTAAAGAGAACAAGAAGCACGAACCTTTGAGATGCCGACCCCGTTTCAGGTTCACTTGCCGCGTCCGAGCGCTGTGCTGGCCGATTTCGTACCAAGATAAGATAAGATAAGAAAAGGACCTATAGGAAACACGTGGCTACTCCAGACGATTGCTCAAAAACAAACAAAGATGGCGCCGGAGGCGATACTTCCGTAGCAGACGACGAATAGCAGACGAAAAAAAGATAGCAGGGGCTGGCTGGCTCGCTGGCACGCCAGATTTTTATTCTACTCCCGCAGCACTCAAACAAAAAAGTCACGATCACGCCGCCGCGAATGTGCGGTGCATTTCGACGATTGCGGCCTCGTAAAGGATTGGAATCAACGACCTTCCCTCACCCCCCCCCCCCCCCCCCCCTTTTGATCTTTCTCTGTATACGCTAGTAACGGGAGCCCGGGGTAGTGGACTCACGCTCGTCTGGCTGGAAACATCTTATCGGAACACATCTGGGCTCCAGAAACAAGCCGAAAAAAAGATGCAGCACAGATGAAGGTGTAGACCTCTAAAAGGGAGCAGTTTCGGAAGTTACATACGACCGACCTCGTGGTGTGGCGAAACTCAAACCATTCGACACAACAACCACGCCTCGTGGCCGCAGCAACCTCTCCTGTAACGCATCTGTAATAACAACAACAACAAAGGTAAAAAAAAAACGAGACCTGCACTCTCAGGCGGACCTTCTCGAATGACTTTTGCCGGCGGGAAAAAGAGGGAAAAACCAGGTTCCATCAAAACCTGCCCGCGGCGATTCTCCTCTCTCTCTTTCCGAGCCACGCAAAAGAAGAAAAAAAGAACCCTGGAACCGACTTGTGCCTCCTCAACTCGCCTCTCGCAATCTCGATGCTCTCTCGCGTTCGTCGTTCTCGCAAATTAATAAGGGAGTCCGGCGTGCGAAGGACCGGGCAAGGCCGTTGCTCCACAAACACTCTCGTATGCATTACACACGTGCCGTACGCGCGCTGGGCGTCTGAAAGAAGGCGGCGTTCGAGAGAGGACAAAGAACGCCCCGCAAAACACGGTGTGGGTCTTCTTTCCTCTTCCCCTATCACGCCAAAAGCAGAGATTATGGCGAAACCCAACGCTCGGACGCGTACACCTTATCTGGGGAGAAAGTCGTCAACCTACGGGCGCGCTAGGGATGACAGAAAGAAAAAAAAAATCCCCAAGTTTTTCTGGGAAGAGGACGCCGATAGGGAACAATGGGGAAGAAAGGAAGGTCCATGGCCTCGTCGTGGCTGGCAGCGAGGGATGTTTTTCGCGCATGTTTGCGCAGAGGCCGCGACCAATCGGGAATCCTGATGCACGCTTAAAAACAGGGCTGACAGTGACGCCTAGTGCGCAGGAGGACAAAGTTTACGCGCGCCGTGGTAGGAAGAAGGTGATTATTCTTACCATGAAATCGAATAGCAGACCAGATATAATTAAACATTGATGAGTGGCACACAACCTCTACATTTTGACGCGGCTTGAGTACACTTACAGTCAAATTCTAACAGGCTCATGTACAAGATTCTCGAACAAAAATTTTGAAAATTGGAAGAAAATTGTATGAGATTGTTACGGAAATATTGAAGGTAATGGTACCTTCTTCTGATATGGTGAAATGTTTAAGGGAATCCCCCAAGGTGGAGTAGATTTGTAATAAGGTAGTAATTACTCACTGACATCCACCCGAGCGCAGTCATACGGCTACAAAGGAAAGCTATACAGCTTTCTCAGAAACTTCGTAGTTTAAGAAAAGTTCGTCCTGGTCCGGGGATCGCTTCTGATATGTAGCAAAATCTTTCTTTTAGAAGGTTTCCATCGATCGCTTCGAACAGTTAAGACTTCCGTAGAAAACCATTGGGGGACGCTTTTGATGAAAGCAAAAACGTTAATAGAAAAAAAATGCAACTACCGTCGGGTTATATGCGTACATATTGATTCTTATAGTGAAATTTTCCATTATATAAAAAAATTGCGTTCATAAACGGTTTCCTGCTCGAAAATTCTTTTGTCCGGCCGCGGCGGTCGAATTTCGATGGAGGCGAAATTTTAGAGCCCCGTGTGCTGTGCGATGTCAGTGCATGTTAAAGATCCCCACGTGGCCGAAATTTCCGGAGCCCTTCACTATGGCATCCCTCGTAGCCTGAGTCGCTTTGGGACGTTAAACTCCATAAACAAAACCAAACCAGCCAGAATTGTTGGGTGTGTCCAGGTTTAAAGCCAGCTTGCTTTGGGGCTTGCTTTGGAAGATCACGAATGGTCGCGTCACCTGTGGTCGCTTAAACAAACCTCCCATTAGTTGCTAAACACCGGAGGCAGACAAAGACAGAGCTACGTTTATTGACCACAGCAGGCTCCTTTGTCTCTGACGTACACAAAAGAGAATCTGAGTGTTCCTTTCTTCTCTGACCGCGTCTCGCAATCGGCATGACGAAAGAATCGCGGTATTTTCATCATCAGCCCAGGGCTAAAAATAACTCCACAGAGGCTCGCTACGAATAAGAACGGTGTGTACTAATCGCGGGCAAAATACAGCCGGCCATTTTTTATTGCATTTTTTTTTTTACTTTTTTAATCTTTCGCCACGTGTAACAGCACGTAGGGAATACGAACTTCATCCTATTGCGGATGATTAGGAAATCAGGAGGTCTCTCCGACAAAGCGAACGGCCGCTTAATAGGAAGACCAGAGAATAGAAATGTCGCCGTCAGCCTTATCGTACCACGCATCAACTGTCATTTCCAGTGCACGCAGACTAAGAGAAGAAAAAACAATAACAACAATTCAACGAGGTCTTTGACATCATCTCGTCATGTTGTCTTTTCTGTTTCGCAATGCCGCAGTGGTTTTTAATCTGTGGCCGCAGATTAGGTGAGACCGCGCCTTGAATTATAAACTACCCAACGTGTTTTTTTTTTTTCACCTTTTTCTTCACGTTTTTTTCTCTTTCTCTCTGTCTGCCGCCTGCAAAAAAAAATCGTTTCAACTTCTCAGGGACGAGTTCTTTTAGCGGGAAAAGTCAATGTGCCAATGTCAGCATTTCCTTTCTTTTTTCGCTGCCGGGAGCTCCGAAAACGGTAAAAAGAAATTGCCTGAATGCTTAAAACCATCTCATGAGGGGCGAGAGGCACCCAATAACTTAATATTCAACTTCTTTCGTCAGCGAAAAAGGCGCCTAAGTGTGTTATCAATTTGGAGTCTCCAGGAATAATAGATGTCTGTAACATCGCCCTGGGTATTAGGTTGCATCAGCTTGACTTGGGAGTTTTTGCAGACGACGGTGATTTCAGAACGTTACGAAAATTAATTGGCTCAAAAGGTGTTACCTGACTCCGGTCCTCCTCTCAAAAATTACACTTTATATGAAAGCATGACTGTTTTTTTTTTTTTTTCAGTCGAAATCAAAATGGAGAAATAGCTTGGACAGGCCATGTAATGCGAAGGCAAGACAACCGCTGGTCCTTAAGAGTAACGGAGTGGATTCCAAGAGAAGGCAAGCGTGGCAGGGGGCGGCAGAAAGTTAGGTGGGTGCATGAGATTAAAAAGTTCATGGTGATACGGTGGCCGCAGCTGGCGAAGGACAGGGTTAATTGGAGAGACATGGGAGAGATCTTTGCCCTGCAGTGGACGTACTCAGGATGACGATGATCATGAAGATGACCAGCGTTTTTATAGGAATCTTTTACACGTTCAGTTTGATGAAAATAGCCATAACTAAGTATCCCCCCCCCCCCCCCTGCCCCCTAATAGAAATGCTAATCCACCTGCTGAGTTAGTTCTCTTTGGTCACCTGCGCCTATCCCTACGCCTTAGTGCACTTTGTGACACAAAAGCAATTGTACTTAAAGCGCGAATTAAGTTGCTTTACTGACGGTAACATTGATTTTGCCATCTTTATCTTAGTTCACTTTGGGCATCTCTCTATACTCTCACCCGGGATGAAAACATCAGCAGTGCCATTCATCGAGTCATACTCATATCAGCCGGTGTCAGTGTCAAGCAAGAATATGAAATGCCTGTACGCGTGGCCTACGCACAAAAATCGCCATGAGAGCTCATCTATGTCGTAACTGAACTAAGTAGTTCAGGACTTCGGAAAAGAGCTGAGCAGCGTTTTGTTCTGTAAACATTCGTGCCGCAACACTAGGCAGTGAATTATATCTGCACAACTACATGACAACATTTGAACGCCTTTCATCAGCACAATACGTTTTCATACACAAGATGTGATCGTCAGATCACAAGAGGGTTCAAAAGCGGATTTTCTCTGCCCCTTTCAAGGTTATACTTTCCGTTCATAATGAAATAGTTTTAAGGCGCAAAAAACAGACGAGACACATAGGAAGGTAACAGGACGAAGCGCCATCGTCCTGTCACCTTCCTATGTGTCTGGTCTGGTTTTTGCGCCTTAAAACTATTTCATTATGAACCAAAACCAACTAGCCCAGCAGCAAGAGCTCTTAGATTATACTTTTCGTTTTCGTGTACGTAAGTGTCATACAACACAAGATAAAATGCAAGGCGGCCTTTTCCGCTGCAATTTTAGCGAAACATTCTTTTTCTGTTGCCTCTTAAGTGCTGGTCTTCGCATCATGGGAAAAAACGTTCACGGTCGCAAAGATTTATAGTGAATGGTTTTGTAATCCTCAAAGGGGCGTCGACAGAAAGCGGATTTGCAACGTCAGCATCGAAGACCTCTTGTCTTCTTTCCCCGCTGTTCTAACCAAGGAAAAAAAATAACTACTTTTTTTCGCATTTTCATTCTCTCTTCCTCTTCCTTTCTCCTTAGCTAGAGGGGATACCACCCCCAATTAGAACGAGTTTTATATTTATAACTTGTACAAAAATGGCCTTGAGCGAATTTTTTTTTTTCGACAGAAGAAAATGGGATCACTACGTAAGAGAAAACGAGGAGCGAGCGCCATTATGAAGATCGACGATCAGGTGTTATTTGCAGGAGGAACCTTGAAGGCCTTTGAAGGCCTTCAAGGTTCTGTCTGTCTCTTGGTTTTTTCCTGTGTTTGTCTTTTTTATAGCGCAACGTGGTTCTTCAAAGCAATGCACCAACTCGCCCAACAAGAAGTTCTTCTAAACTACCTTGAAGGCCAGTGATCTAATTCCGAAGGGTGATAGGCCTTGAAGCAGCAGCTGTGTCTGCTTTGCTGCGATGCCCAAAGTTGCTTTTATACTGCGTATTTCTTAGCGCCCTTTCTCCTTTAACGTGGCATTTGTTTGGTTTTGTAGCGAGCAATATAATTCATCAAAAGTTTGCAATATAGATCTGCAACTTTCCCAGTATGGACATAAATGTGCGCAGTCTTAGAAAAAGATGATTCGCCCCTTTAATATCCAAGTTGCCGAGGAAACAGGTTTAGTTAAGAACTCTCTAGAAATACCTTAAAAAGCAACATGTCACTGACAGTTTTGTCATGATTTGCTGCTCCTGCAAAGCTGGCTCAGCCTCAATTACACCGTTTTAGAGGTGAAATCAGCTTTACGTAAAACTCATCAACATTTTCTCTCGTTTTCTTTTGTTTCTACTCTAGGAAGAAAGAATCCGTGGGTCAAAGGAATATCTAGCCATTTTTTACTGCCTCATTGTGCACCATTCTGTCTGCGAGATGATTACGCATTCTTAGCGGAGGTTCTTGAACAAGCATCAGGGTGCAGGAAGTGTTATCCTTGTTGCGACCGGTGCCAGCCTAGTCTCAAGTTCCACTAGAACTATCAGTTCAAAACGTTCTTTTATTTGTCAACGGTCCCTAAAAAAATAAAACAAGAGCGCTCGTGACCACTGAAGTCATAACTCTTACCTATGCCGGGAAAGAACCACGTGTTCGTAAAAGTAGTATGTCTAACACAGTAAAAGGCAGAACGCAGCACAGTTCAAGATTTTACGAAATAAACGCACTCCACAGAAACAGCGTAATATAAAGAAACATTAAGAGCAAAGCAATCATTGAAACTGCTCAACTGAAAATGAACGGCACAATATTAGTTTTTATGTTATTTTTTGAAGACTGCAAAGTTCGTAGCGTCCTACATCTACAAAAAAAACTGCAAACGAAGCCGGCTCCTGTAAATAAAATGCTGAAAACAACGGACAGAACTAAAAAAAAGAGCCAGGCCCCCGTCGATGAAAACAAGTTGCCGTTGGGAACGGGATGGTGGCGCCATCTCTCACCGTGCGCAGGAAGCAGCGCCGGGTTTTTGGTCGGAGAAGATGCGTGGCGAGGGGACAAAACACGGGGAAAAAATGCGAAGGTGATAGAAACAGCAAACACATATCTGGCTTCGGCGCAAGCAATAAACAGATATCGTTCTTCTCTCTGTGGTTGGAATGGGCCTCAATAGATGGCGCCGTACTCGCGGAGGCCACCACGATGGTGGCTCAGCAGACAGCGTGCATAGGAGTGTGTTGTTGAGCATCGCTGACCAAATGCGATTCAGAAATAATTCGATATGAATGACAAGCACCCAAGCGTTTGCAATGTGACTGAAATTTAAATGGCTTCATAGTTTTGCCTTGTTTGATAGGATAGTAAGCCTGCAAATTGAGTTAAAAAATGATGGACTATATATTATGGAGGCGGGTGCTCCCTTAGACGACTTTAGAATACTGCCGGGAAAAGTTAACACTTATTAGGAAAGCAAAATAATTCTTTAAAAAGTAGCCATTATCTGCTTACCAAAAAAAATAGTTTACACGCCGGAGTGGTTAACAGCCTATGGCGTTCAACTGATGACCGTTTGTGACTTCGAGCCCGCCGCGGCGGTCGCATATTTTCATGGAGGGTGAACTGAAAGGTTGCTTTACTCAGAAATTTTATAGCGGCTTAAACCTCAAAAGACCCTGGGCCCGAAAATCAATTCGAAGTCCTCCGCTACGGCATCCTTATATCCTACAGAGTTGATCTGGACGTATTAAAATTCATGCGTCTTCTTATTCGTTGGATATAGGGCCATGAAATTTCGCCGTGAGCTTTCAATGCGGAGGGAGAAGTGGCAATAAATTAGCGGCGCCCAATGAAAATAGCGACTCTTCCTGCATCCTAAAACTGTTGTTAATGTCATTTATGCTACACATGTCGCGAATAAACTAAGCAATCCGCATACAAATCTATGTTTTACCTTCTGAAAAATGGACAAAATTTGACCCCCTCCAATAGGCAGCATCGTATAATATTCAAACGTGCTGGAAGCTCGTGTATTAACAGCACAGAACTGAAACTTCGACACATCACTCATCTAAGTGTGTACTATACAAATCCCCGGGTTATTTTTTGTAGGTGCTTTTGTTCACGTTTTGAGATTTTTTTTTTTTTTTGTACCCCTTCCCATTCAGTTACGCGCCGTGTCGCCGCCACTGCCGACAGATGGCGCAAGTAGTACATGTCTCGGAAAGCTGGGCATGTTTGCGATCGCTTAGATGTTTGGAAAGAGCTTGATTCACCACACTCACTGCAACAGGCCTTTATGGTGCACGCCATTCCACTCCTCCCATCAGTGTGTTCGATTAGGCGAAGCGTATCTTTCCTGCGTTTGTTGCACAATGCAGACTCCCGCAGGAAGTCTCGAAGGATCTCAATATCAATGAAATAAAAATATTTCTGAAAGCTTCTGGTGGATGTATAAATGCGTCTTTCCACGTGTCCAGGTTTTATTGCACTAAAATAGTGACATCGTAATAAATAGGTCGTTACGTGAAGGGCCAAACAGAGCTCTTTTTGTCCACCTTCGATATCCATTACTTTTTTGTTCTCGCCCTGTGGCAACTACAAAATAAGCAGAAAAGAAAAAAATATTTGCCTGCGTTGGTAAATAGGCATAAGCATGGCTTCAAGATATGAATCCTTCATTCACTGACTGAGTAAGCGCTGCATTGCGCTAATTTTTTGCACCCGCTTCGTCAGTAGCATCGTTTTTTTTTTTTTCTAATACCGATCTAGCCTTCCGCCGCGGTGGATCCTGGTTAAAGCACTCGATTGCTGCCGCGAAAGACTCGGGAATCGGTTTGATCCTAGCCACGACGGTCGAGTTTCGATGGAGGCGATATTCTAGAGGCCCGTGTGCTGTGCGATGTCAGTGCACGTTAAAGAACCCCCGGGAGGTTGAAATTTCCGGAGCCCTTCACTACGGTGTCCCTCATAGCCTGAGTCGCTTTGGGACGTTAAACCCCCATAAACCTAAACCTGGCCTTACCTTCCAATTTTTTGCCCTATGGTTTATTTTTTGCCTTATTCCTTTCGTAGCAGAGTACGCTAAATTCTGGTTTCAAAATGGATGGTTAAATATCCGCGGGCATGGCTAATTATAATTGGTCAAGGGTTCGGCACAATACTTTGGCGACGGGAAAGCATATCGATGCAAGAAATGATGCATGCAGTCGTCAAAGAACGAAGAAGAAGGCTGTTTTATAGCATCGACGTTTCGGGAATCACATGGGTTCCTTACTCGCAGTTAGTTTGGTTTGGTTTGGTTTATGGTGTTTAACGTCCCTAAGCGACTCAGGCTCTGAGAGACGCCGTAGTGGAGGGCTCCGGAAATTTCGACCACCTGGGGTTCATTAACGTGCACTGACATCGCACAGTACACGGGCCTCTAGAATTTCGCCTCCATCGAAATTCGACCGCCGCGGCCGGGATCGAACCCGCGTCTTTCGGGTCAGCAGCCGTTACTCGCAGTTAAGACGGATTTGATGGAAGTCTGCGAGACGCCTCAGTGAGATGACGCAGATATAAAGAAGATTGCCTTCCGTCTTGCTAACTGCGTTCGTCATTGTCTATATATAAAAACATTCCAAAAGCAAACATGATGGTAACACTTTCTGAGCCCACGATTCTGACAGTACTGCAATCACTTGGTCGTCTTCTAGGGCTCTGTGAAAAGTGTGGTCTTATATTTGCTCTCTGTGCCCGGAAACTTAGCGCTCAAGCGCGAATGTTCATGCGCAGTCAAAACTGAAGGTGTCCATAGTTGTTTCATTAAAACAGTTTATCTCCAATGAGTTCTGAACATTAAAAAAACCACCTTACCGAAAGTGCACGTAGCAGTAAAAATGTAGGCAGGTTTTTCGACTGTACAGTGTCAGCTCGAGAAATAATACTGGACAAACTGCCGAACTGAATACATTAGTAGTTCTTGCTGCCAGTTTATTTTGTAAATTTATACTCCGAATTCCGCTCTTCGTGTTCTCCGCCGCTCCCTTTTAATCTCGCCGACCACACGTCGACAGATTTCTCATTTCACCATCCTCAAGGATACGGTCATGCATAGCCTGCCTATGTCACAAACAAAAAAGCTCAATTTTCTTTCTTTACCAATATTCACACGAAGACGAAAGCAGCAGCAGATATACAGCATCAGCACAAAAACGAAGTCACACAGCTCTCCCTAGAGTAACATCTGCAATTTTCGCTGACAGTGTCCTTCGAATTAAACTGAAAACGACCCTGGGCTAAAAAGATTCCAGAAGAAGACCGCGTTTCTTTTTCGAATTGCTTTGTTCACATCCCCGGTGCGCACCACCGGTTTTCCTTTCTACTTTCACATCTCTTACATGGGAGACGGTACAGTTCTGCGCCGAACACATGTGTGGCTGAAATTATCCCCGCGGCAGCTGTCTTTTCAGAAGCACACACGAATGGCCGCAGGGAGATTTGTTGTTTTACTTTGCTTTTTTTTCTGGTTTAGTATAAAGCCTTGGAGAAAAAAATAAAGAAGCAAACCTGGCGGCCCAGTCTTACACGTGTCTTTCAGTGCGAGGTAGCTGTCAACCTGAAAATTAATAACGACGAAGACTACGCAGCTGTCTGCGAAGGAAAAAAGAAAACCTATAATGACAATTATATTTATTTTATAGAAAAAAAATAAAAATAAACGAATGTATGAATTTCGTGTCGAGAACAGCCTGTGTTCGGAAGCGATTATCAAAAGTTCGGAATGCTATGCCGCGAACGCTGCGCAAATTTTTGCAACTACGCCATTTCGGTTGTGGTGAAGGAATATGCTCCACACAGACCTACTACTTCTGCCTCTCATTAATGAAGGAAACAAAGAACGTTTTAAAAGCAATTAATTGAAGGCATGCTTAACTGCGAGTTTTCCTTGAACACAGTCCAAGTCATCGCTAACCAAACAAGACAAAAATCAAAGAGACGCATACAACGCTCCACCAGTGTGCATTTACTCAGGACAAAAATTATTTTGTGACTTAAGAAAAAACAAATTTTAAAGAGCCCCAGCCTGAATCACCAAAGACAGTTCGAATTGACCCTCCGGGGCAACACAGTGGTTAAGGCGTTCGGCTGCTGATCCCAGTGCAAGTTGTCGCTAACCAAACCAGACAAAAATCAGAGACGCATACAACGCTCCACGAGTGTGCATTTACTCAGGACAAAAATTATCTTTTGACTTAAGAAAAAAATTTTAAAAAGAGCCCCAGCCTGAATCACCAAAGACAGTTCGAATTGACCCTCCGGGGCAACACAGTGGTTAAGGCGTTCGGCTGCTGATCCCAAAGTTAATCCCGGCCATGGCGGCCGCATTTCTATGGCGGCGAAGACACCCGTGTGCTGTGCGATTTCGGTGTACGTTGAAGGAGCTCAGGTATTCGCAATTAATTAGGAGCACTCCACTACAGCCTCCCTCATAGCTCATGGGCAGCTCGGAGACGGTAGACCCCCCACACCATACCATACCGTAATATACTGTGTCATTACTGACCATACCACACCAATATAAAGCCATCTCACCACATTCCATTTTAGCTGCAACGAAGACAACGGTTCAAACAGGCGCCCTGTGATAGCATTAGAGCCTTCACACAAGAACATCTACGAACGAAACCCGGACTATTATGAAGTATTATGCGTAATTCGACTCCCATCTTGGTGAGTGTGTCAGTATAGGTGTCGCTCTACGGAGTAAAGGCTACTGACGCTTATAACGAAGCTCCTTACATTGTGAATTTCTCCGACAGGAGGCGACGTCGAAAACATTGAGGATACAGATGTAAGTGAACACAACTTGGACAATGCAAACAATCACTCAAGGGAAACTGCTTGTTGGAAAGTCATTTTCTTTCGGCGCTTCTTATTTCTCCCTTCTGTGGGCTTGTAGGCGTAATTAATATGGCCCGTTTTATTAGTATACTTGATTACTTTTCTTTATTTCTTTTGTTTTCTAACCCGCAGGAAATGGTGATTTGGAGACCTTTTCCCGCAGCAGGCTTAGCTAGATGGCGATGATTGCGATGATAATTTCGCCATTATGATTGTCAAATCCATGTGCAGTGGTTGGTCCCGGAAAGTGAGAGAAATACTGCTGGCTCTGTTTATGCCACCGGCGTAAGGTTTTTTTTTGCTGGGGAAAGAGGCACAGCGCAATCAATCATCTCAGTGATCCTGGTGCCGTAATCTGTTGAACGCGACTTAAAAAGGTGTCGTCGATGGCGCTGGGGATCACAGATCCGCGTTAGAACAACTGCAACACTTAGGAACTCGTGCTTGCAAACGACTTGTACGTGATAGTAGCATCACTCGAGCCGGCTTCTTGCTCGTCGTTCGTTGGATTGTTACTCCACCACACCAAAAAAAAAGGGGGGATCACATTTCCCGACGTTCTCCCTGGTTAGTTTTCAATAACCGTTGGCTTCTTTCGTCAGTATATCTTTCATTCTTTCTTTCTTCCATTCTTTCATTCATTCATTCTTTCATTCATTCTTTCATTCATTCTTTCATTCATTCATTCATTCATTCTTTCATTCATTCTTTCATTCATTCTTTCATTCTTTCTTTCTTCCATTCTTTCATTCATTAACTCTTTCATTCATTCTTTCATTCATTCTTTCATTCATTCATTCATTCATTCTTTCATTCATTCTTTCATTCATTCTTTCATTATTTCATTCATTCATTCATTCTTTCATTCATTCATTCATTCATTCTTTCATTCATTCATTCTTTCATTCATTCATTCTTTCATTCATTCTTTCATTCATTCTTTCATTCATTCTTTCTTTCATTCTTTCTTTCATTCTTTCATTCATTCTTTCATTCTTTCATTCTTTCATTCATTCTTTCATTCTTTCTTTCATTCTTTCATTCATTCTTTCATTCTTTCTTTCATTCTTTCATTCTTTCATTCATTCATTCTTTCATTCATTCATTCTTTCATTCATTCATTCATTCATTCTTTCTTTCTTTCTTTCTTTTTATTTGTTGCTTAGACATTTGCCTAAGAAGGGGCTGAGGCTAAAGGCACAATGTTGCCTGACAGGGCCTCAGCCCCCTACTACATGACAAAGAAACATACAAATTACAAAAGTCCGGCGGGCCGGTACAAAATAGTATTGTTGATAAGGAAGAAGAAAAAAAACTAAATCAAAGAAAAGTAGGCACAAAAGTAGGCCTTGTAAAGAGGAAAATACATACGGAAGAACATACACAGGAAAATACATACACACTCAGCAAAAAAATACAAAAGCGCTTGACAAAAATTTCCATCATAAATGTACGATGAGTATATAAATAAGAAACAAAGACCAAGGCATACATGAAACACTACATCAAATAACAAAGTTCTACTTAAGGCTTATTCTAGCCTACTGAAAAACAAGGCATTATGGACATATAAGCACAAACAAGAGTACAGAGATGCGAACACAGAATCAGTAACTGTGAAGAAAAAAAATTGGACTACAACATGCTTGCATAAGAAATTTTAGCGATTGCTACTTAAAGATATCTTTCATCTCCCTGCCATTGTGTGCTCAACAACATAACGAAGGTCATGGTTCTGACAGCCTTGATGCCATATATAGTGTAAAATATTGGAAGGTTCTACTGAATTAATATTAAAATTAATATTAAAATCAATACCTACTGAGAGCAGTCATTTCATCAGTTGTCCTTATTCCCGTCGATTATTGTCCCCAGTATACGAAAACTGGTAGGAGCTTAACGTAGTTAAACCTAGTAGACGTGCGAAAGCAGGTGTTCATTTGTGAATTGGAGGGGGGACTTAAACTCCGCCTTAGGGGCGTGGCATGATGTCTTTAGTGGGTTAGTGCCCATATATGCACAATTGGTCATTCTCTACTTAACATTCATAGATGGCTGTGAGGCCTCATATACCACTACCAGCGCAGGTGGCTGTTTCCATCACAACCTACGGTAATTATTTTGCGACCCACATTTCTCTTCCAGGACAACCTCTCGCAACCACTCATTAGTTTAACCGCCACCTGCTCCCATTGGCTACAGATGGCGCAGCGCTACTCCGAACTTACCCGAGCTTACTAGAGTCACTCCAAGAGTACATGACAAGACAAAACAAAGTTCTTGTTCGGGGTTGGTACGTCTGGAGTAGTGCTTTCGCACTATTGAGGTTTGAGGTTTGAGGTTTATTTTCCTTCAAATACATGAAAGAGGGAACTGTGACAAAAGGCGGTAAGGCCTGACGAGGTCACAGTTCCCCAAAACAGTTCATGCAGCAGTGTGCAGCACATAAATAACAAAATATAAAGTAATATGATATTGGACAAAAAAACATTGCAGCAAGCGACAGTATTTCAATAATAAATAAAACAAAGACAGTGCACCATAAATCATATCAAAGGTAGTATATAAACATGGCAGGTGGTCACAAAAGGAAACGCAAACACACAAACAATTTAACATGAAAACAAGAGATGCTACGCTAAGTAAAACCGAAATTATATTGCGTCAGTGCTGATTAGTAACCTTTTGATGTCTTTTTTAAACTTGTTCTTTGGGAAATCAAACATGACACTTAGAGATGGGTTATTGAGAACGACTGGAATCTGATAATCGAGCTTTTGTTTTCCGTAATTTGCTCTTGTTTTAGGGACCAAGTTTCTGTGTTGCCGAAGGGGGTATTTACTAGGAGGGCGATTCGGAGCAATGTAATATAAACGATTAGGATGGATGTACAGTAACAGGCGAAATATGTAAACATGGTTTGCTTTAAGTAAGTTATGCTTATGATAGAGTGGTGATGTTGGTAGGTTTTCCGGCCTACCATGGTAACCCTCAATTAAACAACGAAGATCATGAATTCATATGAGAGCCCTTCATTGGCTGCTCTGGGGACTAGCTGTGTGTCAAGCTAAAGCTCCCTAATGAAGAGAGACAAGCCACTGCATTGTTCCTCTAGGAAAAACTGCTCCTGCGCGGGCACCTAAGAAGTACCCATCCAACGTTACTCCCAGTGTTTAAGATTGGCCCACGTGGCGTTCCCTGCCTGAAGACTTCCCTTCCCCAGCGGCTCGCGCGCTGCACTATGTGCCTTCCATTCTCGACGGCCTGTCACACGTGATTACAGCCTTTGTCCGGAACCCCTAATAAGAATGGACATTGAAGAAAGAAAAGGCCGCCGAAAAATAACGCGCACAAAATGTAATTAGAGTAAGTCAGTAGGGGTGCTTGGGCAGACAGCTACCGTGGAAGAGGGGCTACTGAGAGCTTTGTACTTCCGTTGCACGTGTCGCCCTCTAGCTCATGCTGCCTGCTTCGTTTTCTCAAACTCCTTGCTTCCTTTCTTTAAATTTTACTTCAGTTCCACGAGTAGTCCACCTCGCGTGCAAAAATATGTTTTTTTTCTTTTCGCCTTGTATCGCTTTCGTATTTTGACGTCGTTCGCAAGCAAACTTTGTTTACTTTTTCTTCGCTCATTCATAATTTCTTTTCTTCCAATTCAGCCTTTCGGATTTGTTAGAAAGGTGTCTTTTTTTGTTGTTCCCAGTTTTTCGATGCACTAACTAGCGCGATATCACAGCCTGTTAGCATTTCGCTGAAAGGTTTGGTTTGGTTTGGTTTGGTTTGGTTTGGTTTGGTTTGGTTTGGTTTGGTTTGGTTTGGTTTGGTTTGGTTTGGTTCGGTTTAGTTTGGCGCTTAACCTCCCAAAGCAACTCAGGCTATGAGGGACGCCGTAGTGGAGGGCTCCGGAAATTTCGACCACCTGGGGTTCTTTAACGTGCACTGACATCGCACAGTACACGGGCCTCTAGAATTTCGCATCCATTGAAATTCAGCAGCCGCGGCCGGGATCGAACCCGCGTCTTTCGGGTCAGCAGCCGAGCGCCGTAACCACTGAGCCACCGCGGCGGTATTTCGCTGAAAGGTCTTAGTAGTTCTCGCCCTACCATAATATATACGAAAGATATGAAGAGATGAATGCAAGGGGAAATGACGACCACCGTCTCTCAGTAGCCAATGGCAGGTCGCCCACCTGCCACAACGCATAACGCGTTACCCAGCATTGCCCAGAATTAAATCCCCTAAACTCTGGCTTTAAACTTTCAACCAAGGGTGTATGCGAGACGAATCCAGTACCGCAAAGTTCTGCCGTCATGTTCCTGTGGATTATCATTTGCGATGGTATAGTTACATTTTGGAATCACTGATTTTCTTCCCACTACACAAAACGGCACACCAGCAGTAAACCGAACTCGCTGAAGTGCGCGGCGGCAAGCACTATGTGTTGAGTCGGTGCCGTCAACGCCGCGTCTTTTAGTTTCAGCAGTTACTCCTGCTCAAATTGTGAAATTAGCCCTCAGTTAATCCTGCTGAAATTACTCCCGTTTAATTCCGCGAAATAATGAGATCCTTCACCCTGCTGCGCACTACGTCAATTCATGAATGTAACGCTGCTCTCAGACACTTTTCAGGATACTGCCAATGTTGCCGGCCTAAGTTATACGACACATGTGAATATCTGAGCGTAACCGAGCGTTTTGTTTCTTCTGCGCACCTTCGACCAGGCGGACAAGTTCCCTATAGTGCAATATGCGGAAGGGCCTGTATTTATTTATTTATCTATTTATTTATTTATTTAGGTTTATTTATAACAAATATAGGAGGACAGACACCTACAACACTAATGAAAACCAACCATATTCCACTACTTGAAGTACGCCGGAAAATTTCCCGTCTATTGTTTATGTTATAACCCTTTTAACCCATAAATTAAACATACCCCGCCCAGCAATTCTCAACCAATTATCGCGCCCGACACACCATTCACGAATTCATTTGCTCGAACCCAATTTTGCCAGGACTGATTCTTTTAAGCAGTTTTTTTCCACGGACTGTTTCCGACTGGAACTCGCTTCCCGAGGCCATTTTTCAGTCCTCCGATTTCAGTAAAGCTCTCGATAAGCATTGTATTGAGTGAATGAGCGTTGTATTTCATTGTTTTGCTCATTGATTATAACCCATGTATTTCATTTGCCTTTTTGTTATTTTAAATGGCTTGTATAGCCCCTCCTGCATGGGCGTATATATTGGACTGCAGTATTTTCAAATAAATAAAAAATAAATAAAAATTTCTGTGTGTTTCACTGCGCCTGGACATATTAGTCGCGTGCATTTATGATCGCGGGTTTTGGTCCATAAGGGCGGTTTTCAGCGCAGTAGCTGTATTCAACAGCGTACATTCTAAACATTAATACGTCTATATGGGAGAGAAAACAGAGTAACCTGTCCTTTATAGTGCACTCTCTTTTATAAAAGAGTGTGCGCTAGAAGACAGATTACTCCCTTCTTTTACTCCTTTCTGTTTACTCCTTGCAAAAGTAGTTTGAGAGAACTTTCGTCCTCATTACAATTATGCAGTCACAGCGAACATAAAAATGGACTAACTTCTTCTGTCTGCATTGAAGCACCATAGCTTCGAGTTCCTCTTTCATTGATCCTGGATAGTTTAAAAAAACATCTATGTATACATTTATTGCCCTAGTGATGTTCGAAATGTACGAGTTTCATTTGCTCTTAACGTTGTTTTCCCATTTACCACTTCTTCTGTTGCCCCTGGTTGCCTATTTTTTTCACATGTTCGTGTTACGCTTTTTTTTCTAATTTCGGGTCTGATGTCATTTCAACTCCGTTTTGTATACATTTCGTGTTCCTTTCATGCACTTGCCTTGTACCGCGTTCTTGTACAGATATTATGGTTTTTTTCCTTCTGCATATTCCTTTTTTTCTATTTGCCCCCTCACCCAATGCTCTTCGGGGCCTGTTAGGTACAAATAAATGAATAAAAAAGAACATATTTGGCGTGTAAGTCTTTTGCTTTGTGACAAAGAAAGCTCAGTAAGCAGCACAATGCGTATACATTGTAGGTCACTTGATCTACAGAAGGACTTCAGTCCACTATGAGAAGTCTTCCTGGTATCCAGCCGATTTTCACCCTCAGTGAATACCAACCGGGTACCTCGGGCATATCATTAAAAGATCCCGCTCTTATAACACCTGTGAGGCCCTAGCCCTAGGCTCCTAGCATCAGGCTCCACATATCTTCTGGCTCAAACTTCCCGCCTCTTTGATTATGCCGGCGGGGAGACATGCAATCCTTTCACGGACTCTTCGTGTGCGTGTTCCTAAGGCTCAATCCGATACCACGTGGACAGCTTCTGCAGATGTGAATTTCTATGAGCGTGCTTCGATGGCTGCATGCATTTGTTGAAGGCCGCAGCTTACAGAGACACCGAAACTGAATTGCGATTACGTCACAAGCGTTACATCGAGCGCCGATCATTTTCACTTCGGAAGATTCCAGCTTTCACGGCTCTTTCCACGTATACGGCGAATGCACTAAGATATTCATCGAGCGGACATACGATTCGAGCTGTCTGTATTTCAAAGCGTCCTGCTGGTCTATTCTGCAGCTCTGAATAAACCATAACCCCGTTATGTTTCGTATTCTTCAGCGGGTTTATCGCTTATTTTCATGTCTTTACCATCTTCTCTATAACGTACCCGAGAGCATCAAGTAAGAGGGTGGTTATACACCGACGACAGCGCAGACAGGAAAATGTGGTCTGTTGCGTCACAGATCATAAAAACGACCCGTAAATATGAATCGCCCCTGCTTCATTTTTATTTATTTATTTTATTTCAATCCCTTGTTTGCTCTCTTCTCTGTATATAGAGTGAACATCAAGATCCAGTCCTGGTTTTCGAAAAGAAGGAATTCTCCCGCTCAGTTTCCCTGTCCATTCTTTATGCAAATTACGACATTCTCGAAAAGGCTATGACACGCGCGGACACAAATCGGTGAGCCGTTCTTACAACATCCCATTGAAGCAGCCCCTGTAGTGTGCTGCCGCGTGGAATTCCATTTCTCGATGACATTCTGCGAAACATTGGTGGAGAGAAACACCAACGAAAAGGAGTGTCCAAGACCGTGAAATGTTATTTTAGCAGCGAGATTCTCCAGACATCCGAGGCGAGCCAACTTGTGGGCTTCTGTTTTCACGAGAACGACAAAAGAAAAATTGAAAAAGCAGCAAAAAAAAATCTAGAGCTAGGGACTTTCGCGCTCAGTACTGACCTACCGCACTTCGGGCGCTTCGTCTAAAAGCTGGACGAAATGCGGTAGCTCGAAGCCTCCGAACTGAACTACGCTGATAACTGAAACCCGGTCGAACATCTTTTTCTTTTGCTAACGCCCATCTCTAAGATTTCTCCGGAAATCGTGCCTTCCTGTTCTCCGGGTGTTGTTTTTCTATGACGAGCGAAGTTATGAAAGCACACATTTGAAGCCGACCAAGTGGTCCACCCTGGACTTCCCTACAACCCGCTTCCGGGACCTCGATTAAGTTCATGCCGTAACATGGTTCCCCTATAGAGCTCTTCTCGTTCGCAGCACATTCAGTTGATAGCTGCTCTATTGTGGATTTTGTGATAAATTCTTTTCGGGCAGGATCTCCGAGAAATCATTGCAGTAGCGTGACATAAATTCTTTGATAGCCCAGAAAGTTCTGTTTATAGCACCTTCGCTTCTTTAAATGAGACCACATTCTACGGGCACACGCGGGAGTAATTAAGCATATATGTGTAATTAAACATTTTGAACGTAGTAGGTTGGTGGGCTCCGACATGGACACTTTGCCAGCAACTAGGAATATCTCTGTTTCGTATTCTTAGAAAACATCCCAAAATTTCTTGTCTGTGGTCGCGCAGCAAAGAATGCAACCATTTAATTAAACAACAATGAGACCGAGTGCATTTTTAACCATTACTTTCATTAGTACCGGAAGAAGCCACAGTTCGGGATGTGTCGCTGGGGTGCCTATGTACTGTCGCGAATCGAGGTGACGCGTCCCCGTCTGCTGGAGGGGAACGCTTTCGCGTGCAGGTTCGTAGAAAAGAACAAAGAAATCAAACAAAACAAAACAAAGCCGTGTTTATATTTTAAAGGAAAAGAGCCAATAGAAGAAGCGAAAACACCAAGGAAAACACACACTAGGCACGCGTAAAACACAACAGATAAAAAATGGCCTGGCTTAGCTTATGGTTAAGCCTAGGATGCGAAGCATAGTTTTGCGGTCTGGCGAGCCGCCCTCTCCCTGGCCGACATCTCGCTGCTCAACTGACTCAACGAGTGCGTCGCCTTTTGCGCGACGTCAGTATCTCCTAGCGGTAGGAGCGGGAGTTAGGCCGCCGGCGGAGGCTGCGCGTCCGCAAGCGAGCGCACGAGGCCCCAGCTTTCACAGCTCTTGTGACGTCATATCACGTGGTGCGCCGATGAAGGTCAAGTGGTAGCTACGCGGCCGTGCGCGGCGCAGCAAGGAAGAGCTTGGTTGTGCGAGTAATATGCTTCGCATAAAAAGGAGAGAGTTTACCGGCTACAAAGCGTCCCAGGTGGAGCGGGAATGCCTTGCAGGTAGCACAGACGCGGGTTGGCGAGTTGCGATGCGTCGCTATAGCGTTGCGTCCAGGTAGGCGGTAGTAGAGAGCCAGGAGATGAGGAACGGAGATGACACGGGAACGAGGCTTAATGGTCTTGCGTCGGTGATCCAAGGGAAGTCACTGGCAGCTCGAACCCATCGTCCGACAGCTGCCACTTCCACGCTTGAACGACCAGACTTGTGCTGCGCTGTCACCCTCAACAACTCGGTTTTTTGACACGTCAGCTATCCGCTCCTCGTGCCTGCCTCGCGCACACCCTACGCACGCGCAATGCGGGCTGGCACACACGGCGCTCCGCTGTCCGACGCACCACTGCCGACACGCAGCGTTCCAAAAACCCCTTGACAGTCAAGTGTGCACATCACATGTACACACCCCCTATCAAAACTCCTTAGAAAACAGCGTTCGCTTTTAGTGAAATGAATGTCCCTTTTATTTGTCCTGTAGCGAAGCATTCAAAACCACACGTCAAGCAGCAAGCTTTTCTGCTAGAGAAAGAAATCATCTCCTAGCACTTCAAGTGTCTGTGGCCTTTAAAGGTGCCGTGATGGCTCCATAATGGGACTCAAATGAAAAGCCTTTGGTCTAAATATTTTTCACCAA
This sequence comes from Amblyomma mixtum, assembly GCF_055824585.1. Lineage (NCBI taxonomy): Eukaryota > Metazoa > Arthropoda > Arachnida > Ixodida > Ixodidae > Amblyomma > Amblyomma mixtum. The sequence continues at coordinate 88,900,622 of NC_143012.1, forward strand.
GACCGTACGTTTCAGGGTGAGGTAATAAGATTGTCTCCCTGTAGCTTCCAGCAAGGGGCCGCTTCAGCTCAAGAGAGCAGGCGATGAGTGTTGGGGGGGGGGGCACGCGATGGCCCTCTCAAGCCCCTCCTAGTACAGCACTCTGCGTAAGAGCACTTATCAAGGGAAATAAAAGTCTAAAGCAAGGAAGTGTGTAGGTGATGTACCGGAACACACTTTGCCCCTTGTAAGATTGGATGCGTCCACATGCACAACGGCCTTCCTCATAATCTGTCGTAAAAAAAAAAAACAGCGCTTAAGAACACGGACAGAGGACAAGGTGAATCAGACTGACGGCGCTTCCTAATCCCACCGCCCACCTAACTTTCTGCCGCCCCTGCTACGTTTGCCTTCTCTTGGAATCCACTCCGTTGCCCTTAAGGACCAGCGGTTATCTTGCCTTCGGATCACATGCCCTGCCCAAGCCCATTTCTTCCTCTTGATTTCGACTAGGTTCTCAGTAACCCGCGTTTGTTCCCTCACCCACTCTGCCCTCTTCCGGTCTCCTAACGTTGCACCTACCATTTTCCTTTCCCTATCTCGCTGCGTTGTCCTTAAATGACACAGCGATTGTATTTCGACATCATATGCAGGGCATGCACAAAGAACGTGTGCTGTCACCCCGTTCCATTTGCAGCTAGCGCATGCAAGCCTATCAGCAATCCCGATGGCAAGGAAGTATTGGTTTGTGAATGTGAAGCCTATATAGCCGCAGCAGGCACAGAAAAGTGCCTTCAAGTGGCGGTAGTCAGGGTGCAAGTCGGAGCCGTAGGTCAGGGTTCAGGCAGTGCAGACGTGGATTTGAAAGCTGGCCTGAATTCCACGAGTAAAGTGTGATCTGCGCAAGCGTTGCGAGTCTGCCTGTTACGTCCACTATTGAAACTGAGGTGTACACACAATCACCGTCGCGGTGGGCAGTTAGAGCGGTGATTTCGTGCGATGACGCAGTGTGTCCTGGAAGCCATTCATAGACTATCGTCAAACACAGATACCTCTTGCGCAGCAGAAAAGCTTGCGTCCCTCCTGCTTACAGCGCTCACATTTAGGAACGTTTGTAAGACCTGTTTTCGATTGTGCGTCGTGAAAATGAAGAACGCGACACAGAATGCTTCTCTAAAGCTCAGAGGACGATATATGTGTGCTTTCAGCCAGGAGCCATTTGCTTTAATTTTTTTCCCAAGTACGAGCACTGCTTAGGCTAAGGCAAGAAATTTACGTTGAATGGCTTCGGACTCTTGTCATGTATAAAATTATTTCATTTTTTAGCAAATATAATGCTGCAGTGGTGACTTGGGAGATGAGAGATATTTCTGAAAAAGTTTTAAGCGCCAGTTATTATCAGATTTGGAGTCGTTGAGGAGGAGGTTATCAGGGCAGGATGCCTTATATGAGAAGGTAGAGCTCTATTCCGCACGTCTTCGCCTTCTTATGGGTCTCGGAAAGGATGTGAAATGATTTTCGGTTAAGATAAAACAGCAGTAGTGATTTCTTTACTCTGCAATACATAACAGAACGCCCACAGTTATCAACAATCCCCTTATTAGCGATTCCTATACCGTTAGCAGAACGTCCTTCCGTTGAGTGTGGATCAAAACGCATGCAAGAAGCACTGAGTCACTTTTCAAGTGCCCCCCCCCCCCCCCCCCCCCCTTCGTCCCGAAATACCAGCCCGCTATGTTTTTCGACGCAAACCCAGCTTCGATTCCAACGGCTATTTTTCCGCCGCGGGCGGTTCTTTCAGAAAATCAACACACGATATTCACGTGCCGCACCCATTGTTGTCAAGCCAGTTCCCACGCGCTCTGTCGGTAGCTTAAAAATACTCTTCACAAGTAAAACAAAACTTCAAGAACAAAGGAAAGGAGGCTGGGAGAGAGAATGCGCTGACCACACGTTTCGCGTTCTTTGTTCCTCAGTGCCGTGTGCATAGCACCATGCATCTCACGTTCCGCTTCCTCATCGCTATAGGTTATAAAGAACAAAGAAAGAGGGGAAGGGATAAGGATCCTGTTCTATTCCCCACGCGTTCATATACCACGCACGTGCTCCTCTCCCTCTCCCCAATCCCGTGCCCCAGCTCCCCCTCTCCCTCAAGGAGCAGCGCCATTGTTTACATCCACAGCCGGCAGAGGGCGCGCACGCCACCGGGTCAGCGGAGCAAACGAGGGGCCGGCGAAACCCGACCGCGGCCGGCGCCGGCTAGACCCGATCGCGCACGCGCACCAGACAGCGCGGCGGCGGCCGAAGCCCCTGGCTAGCGCGCCAAAAAAAAAGGCGCGAAAAAGAAAAGCGCGGGAAAGAGCGAGGCGGCCAAGAATAAGAGCCCGGGACGAAAGCGGGAGGGGAGTAAGGGAGCAACGGGAGAGTTCCGGGAAAAAAGGGGGTCAGAAGGGATAAGTTTAGGAACTGCAAGCGAGAAGAGAAGGGAATCACGAAGAGGAAGTGCTGTAAAGCCGGAAAAACGCGGAGAAAATTATAAAATACGCGGAAATAGGAAGCCAGGAGGTAAAGCGAGAGGGTAAAAGGGGGTAGTCGGGAAAAAAAAGAAAAAGGCGCTGCTAGGGTGTGAAGCGTGAAGCCTGTAAACACAAAAGCAAGAAAAGAAACTAGCAGGAATACGAGAGGAGTGTCTTTGCGTGTGTGAGTGAATGCTGTTAGGAGAGAAAGATGCTAATTAAAATGGCGGGAAAAGCAAACCGGGAGAACGGGATGAGGAAGATATAGGAAAAATCGATGGATGCATAGAACGCGTCATGGAAGCAAAGAAGCTTCGAAACAATTATGGCAGAGAGAAAAAAATTACTGAAAATAAAAGAACGCAAATTTGACTGCGTCAAGAAAATGAGATCCAGAATATAAGAAAGCATGATAAATACAAAAATAAACTGCTAGATCAAGCCGTATAATCTGGTTAGTGAAAAAATGTCGAAAGAAAGGAAAAGGGGAAAATGCGAAAGAAATAAGTACAGCAAGGGGAGGAGGAGGGGGGGACAGCAAATTGTGGAAAATTGACGCCGTGTGGGCTTCAGGAATGCGTGCATATAAATTAAACATACTGCCAAAACATCTCTTTGCAGGACGAAGCCGTGACGCAGCTTGCAGGTAAACAGTACTAGAAAAGAGGCGGAAGATGTCAAGATGTAATAGCAAAACAGTGCAAACCTTGCGACGGGAGATCTACAGGTATATTGATTGTTATAGAGAAATCTTACAATATATCATCATCATCATGATTTCATATCCTCAAATTACAACAGACACAAAAGTATCACCAGGATTAAATCTGCACTTAACATTCAGCCACTAGAGCACCGACAGAAAATCGCACGACTCTGCCTCTTTCATATTATATTACAATTTTCCTGACCTTCGTGACGCATTATTACTAGCTCCCATCAGAACATCGCGCCGCCTGTTTAACCTCCTCAGCACTCAACGTACACACGGATCGACATTAGCATTTCATAAATATTTTCTTCCAACATCAAAAAAAAAATTCAGGGGGCACTTTGACTGTCTAAAGTGCGTAGAGGCGAAAGCGTTTTCGGCACCACTTTGACTGCTTCTGTGGCACTGGTGGCGTCACATGTAATTGAGTACTAATTGCTAATTGACGACAAATCACTAAATGGTTAATTACTGATTTGTGCCTGAATACTAATTAACTGCTTAAGCTTCGCCTTTAGGAGTGGAACGCGACAGCGTGTTGTAGCGCTGCCAGGGAGTCCATGGAACACCACCACCGTTCCACGATGCCTTGCCCTTTGAACGCTTTTGAGGAAAGGAAATGGCGCAGTAATTCTCTGTCATCTCGGTGGACACCTGAACCGCACCGTACAGGAAGGGAGGAAGTGGGAGTGGAAGAAGAAAGACAAAGATGGCCCGTAATGAAGAAAATGAAAATTGTATATGAGGAAAGGAAATTACGCAGTAACTGTCTCACATATCTTGGTGGACACCCGTCAAATTTCAGGGGGGGGTGCACTTTTTTGACCTAAAGTGCGGTCACTGATGTGTGGTTAAGATGTTAAGCTTGGCCTCTAAGAGTGGAACGCGACAGCGTCTTGCAACGCTTCCAGGAGTCCATAGAACGCCATCGCTCACTCGGTTCTATGCCTCGTCGGTAAATTGGTTTTTGAGGAAATGAAATGTATCTGTCTCTCATATCTCGGTGGACACCTAAACCCCACCGGAAGGGAAGGGAGGAGGATAGGAGTGAGCGAAGACACCGTATTCACTAGACGCACCTTTGTTCTTCCCAAACCATCGACCTGGCATGGCGGAGTGGATAGCATGCTCGTCTCACACTCCGAAGACCGGGGTTCGATTCCTGAGCTCGACCAATTTCTTATTCGGTTTTATTTATTTATATGGCCTGACTAGAGAAGTTAGTTAGGTTAATTGAGTAATTAAGCAATTAACTAAGCTCAGTCCCACTTACAGCATCACTATACGATCCCTTCAATTGGTTGCCTGGTTACTAGATTGTAAAACATTTTATTCGCCGGGAAGAGCTTGGCAAGAGGTCGCGTTAAGTGGTCGAGAGTACATAGCCCTCGACGACTTTGTCAGCCCACTCCACCGCCAAAACTTGCGTTCTGGGGTCAGAGCTAGCCAGCACGGTCTCCCACCGCTCGAGAGAAGGAGCTGTAACTAGATCACCCGGAGGTGGCTCTATTTTGCAGTCCCACAGGATGTGATCGTAGGTAGCACGTTGGCCACAGTGTTTGCAGTTTTGGCTGTAAAGATCTGGATAAATGCCAAAGTACAATTGGCCCCGTTTGAAATTCGCGCACTGTGACGTCACGACCGTTTGCACCAACTGAAAAGCGTGACATTTCTGTCGACAACTGCTGCTTACAACGATGAGACATTAAAGGCTTTCGCCTTAAAAACTGGAACCTGCTACCCGACGACATTGTTAACGAGAGCGACCCTACGAAATTTCGACAGGCATTACTTAATCACTGTGCTGAATAAAAGATATTGCCCATTTGTCCCCAACTTCTTCATCCAGTTACACTTATTCTTTTTCTTGTTGTTGTTGTTGTTGTTATCGCCTAATTCAGCCTTTCGCCATTCAGCATTGACCAACGTTCTATTGTGATGTATCGTTCTTCATTTTATTGTATTGCAATGTATTTTATTGTATTAACGCGTTAGTCTCAATTGTATTTGTTTTGTCCCCCGCCCCCCTTATGTAATGCCTCAACAGAGGCCTTTAATTAAGGGTAAAATAAATTATGCTGATGATGATGATGAAACAAAAAATAGGTTGGCAAAAAAAATTAGCCAGGGGTGCAGTGAAAGACAAAAAAAAAGATGCGGTGACAAGGATGGAGCGATGCCGTAAGTACAACACGAAGGTGCGTGAAATAGCAAAACGTGCGTCAAAATGAAAACTTGTGAATATGAATGCCAGCAGCAAGAATTCAAGCACCAAGAAGGACCTAAAATACAAGAAGAGACGCGTTGGAACGAAAGATCGAATAAGGGCAACAAGAAAGATGGGTGGAGAAAAAGGAAGCCCCATCGTCTCACTCACACGCGCATGCACACACACGACAAAAGAAGCAAGCACCAGAACAAAATGAAACCGAGAAAAACAACAAGAACAACGCCGAAACGAAACCTTCGGGGTACTTCGTAATCGATTTTTGGGTTCGGACAATGATACGATGGTTGGAAACAACGAGGCAGAGGGTCAGTCGGCGAAATGGTTATGTAGCGGTTCGCAGGGCTACGACGACTGGATAAACAGGCTCCAAGTGAGCGTAACGGTTCGGTCCCATGCATCGTCTGGCAATTTTCGCCAGACATCGTGTATGCCTAATCGAATGTCTTTGTTTACAAACAGTTCGGCTAACAGTTGACCTGAAATGCGGACAGTCAGAACCGACGAGCTCCGCTGGTTCCCTGGGTTGGCCCTGTCCGTGCCGTCTGTCACCACGTTGATCGTGAGTTAGTGACATCCATTTGGCTTGTAAGTGGGTCGTCGTGAACGTCGTTGTGAGGCCGCGTTACTGGCGCAAGTAGGGCAGTCGAGGCTCGCCTTAGATGTGCCGCTGCAAAGGGGAGGCTGCGATCGTGTGCTAATTAAAAAGCACTGACGTTCTTGAGAATAAGATATAAACATCTTCATGCGACCCCCCATGCGCCCGTTGGGATTAATAACAGTTTATGAAACCAAAAAAAAGAAACACATCCAAGAAAATTCTAGCATTCCCATGTAAGGCTCCCATGTGAATTTCGCTGAGTTTGCGCTACGTTTTACCGCACATGGTTACCTAATGCCCGTCCTTGTACTATAGAGACTGAAATCTTGACGAGTGTGCCCTGTTCATGATCATCCATTATCATCGTCATATACCCTCCTGCCTCTCTATTTCTCGTTTTTTTTTCTTTCTTTTTTCCTTGGTTACTTTCACTAACACTGCACATCTTACACTGGACGGATATGGACAGAATTTTGACGCACTCTGCATTGTTGCATATGTCTGCTAGCTTTAACGTCCTAAAGGGAAAATCGAGGACAAGCTGAGATTGGTCGGCACCGAGAGATTAGCGCGGTCTAATGACACATTACTTTCACCTAAAGCGCCGCTTTTATAAGCAAGAACAGGTCAGAAACCGAAATACAGATGTCTCCACCTTCGCACGTTTTTGCAAGCAAACTGCCGTGCGCCAAGACAGTTTTTCGGGCGCGAATCTCTGAAAACCAGCTACACCACCATTCCATTCCCAATGGTGATCACGGAGTCCTTTTCGGTTTTGACGTCACGAGTTTGTTTGAATTGATTGGCAGAACTCATAAATCTTTTTTTTCTGACCTATAAATGCTCCTTTTCCTGTCAGACAGCAGCGCCACAGTATCGCTTTTTTCTATAAAATAACTTTCAAACTTTAGAAGGAGTTGTCCAGAGTGCCCCATTAGAAGTGACTTCAAGCTGAAGCGGGGCCTTAGGCTTTGCCTCATCCATGCTGTGGATCCGAAGGACGCGGGTTCGATCCCGGCCGCGGCAGTCACATTTCGATGAAGGCGAAATTCTAGAGGCCCGTGTACTGTGCGATGTCAGTGCGCGTTAAAGAACCCCAGGTGGTCGAAATGTTCGGAGCCCTCCACTACGGCGTCCCTCATAGCCTCAGTCGCTTTGGGACGTTAAACCCGAATAAACCAAACCAAACCATCAAATTTGATTTTTTTTTTCTCATTCGTACTCTGGTTTGCCGCTTTCCATTTGAATGCCAGTTGCCTTTCTGTTTCTACACTTGCTTTTGTGTGCATGCAGCACCTACGGGTAGATGGCAGAAACTTCAATAGAAGTGGATTTCGGCTATAGTGACAGGGCTGAGCAATTTTGAACGACCCGACCACAATGGTAGCAGCTCTGCCAACATTAGATAGCCCGAACAGAGAAAATTGGTCATGTTATTCTCTAGGACGCATTGTTTTCAACCAGCAAGACGTGCTAGACGAAAGGTGCCCATCATTGATGCCTGCTTGATCTGACAGTTCGCGGAATCCAGCTTTAAGCTTGGACATACGACTCTAGAAAAGTTCCTAAGGCACCATTAAGCAAAAAGGAATGCGCCATTGGACTTCAATGAGGCGTAGCAGGCATTAAATGACGTCAGAATGAAGCCGCCATAACTCTTTAATGCAAAACGAGGTTTCCATGCACGGGCTTTGTCGCACTTCGCCCGCTTTGAAATGTGACCGACGCAGCCCAAAGTCGAACCCACGACCTTGCGCACAACAGCTGGTTGCCCGAGCAGCCGATTCACTTTGACACGTTATGGCCGGCTAGCAACGCGTGATCATCGGGCAACCGGTCAAAGGTAAAACACTGACGTAGACGCTGTGAACTAAACGCTGTGTGCCAAGTACCTCAAGCGACAACTACAATGACTTATATGCATATTCACTGATATATATTCACAGGTATTTATAAAAAAAATACATATTCATGATTATTCATAGATTACTTAGGAAGGCGTACGTCACCTTTTTGTAAAAATGCTAGAATGGCTACGGAGCGCCGCTATTAGCGTTGAATGACCTGGTCAAATAGTTGCCTGAGCAAGCCTGTTTTTCGTAATAATGGATTATTCACATAACATACAATAGTTACCCTTTAAATTAATCAGTGCCGTTTGCTTTAGTTTATTGGGTTTAGCGTCCCAGAGCGACTCAAGGCTATCAGGGACACCGCAGTGAAGGGCTCCGGAAATTTCGACCAACCGGGGTACTTTAACGTGCACTGACATCGCACAGCACACGGGCTTGTAGCATTCGTCTCCATCGAAAATCGACCGGCGCGGCCGGGACGGAACCCGCATTTTTCGGGTCAGCAGCCGAGCGCAATAGCCACTGAGGAAGCGTGGCTGCTATCAGTTTTATTTATTCTGTATTGATGATGATGATGATGGTGATGATGATGATGAATTTTTATGCTGCAAGGGCATCTGCGGCTAAAAAGTGCCATAGCACAAGGTATGAATTTTTATGCTGCAAGGGCATCTGCGGCTAAAAAGTGCCATAGCACAAGGTATCTTCGTTTGCTCAAGGTGGGGTCGAAGACCCATTTCCCAAGCATTTCACCCTGAATAAGCCGAGCACCAGGTGAGGGGAAAGCTTGTACCCATTGTCTCACCGGTGGGTACCCGGCGGCACTGGGGATCGCGAACCCCGCACTTCCCGCATGCGAGGAGGATGTTTAACCATCAGACCACCGCTGCGGTTATTCTCTTCTAAGTAAAATAAAATACCACCTATACGTCTCGGTGAAAATCATTAATAATAGGAAAAGTTTCCGTAGTTGGTTAGGCTCTACCACGCTTTACCCCCGCTCTACCACGGACTATCAAAAGCTACTGTTTTCCAATTTCTGCGTAAGAATTCTCCCTACAACCTCTGCCACTCCAATGTCGACACAAATAATTGAATACGTACAAGACAAAAGTAAACAAAACTACTATGGGCAGACGCATGTGCGCAGCGTATTCGAGGGAACAATCAACAGTGCCGGAACGCAAAAAAAACAACCGAAAAAGGAATAAAATCGCTAAATCCTAGCACAGGGCGACGACGCAGAGAGGCGGGAAATGGCGGAGAAAATTGGTTGATGTAGCGTGCGTCTCCGGGACCGCGGCAGCCCGGAAACAGAAGGAAGAACCCCGCCATGATTTGCGGACGACGCTTGCTCAGTGAGCCACCGCAGTTTATCGCCGAAGTAGGTCGCCAACTTAAGCACAGCCTGCGGTTTCGTATAGCTCCCAGCATTCACCAGGCTTCGCGGAACGCTCAAAACTTTCTCGAATCTGAAAAGAAAAAAAAATTTCTGGGGTCACTTTGGCTCTCTAAAGTGCTGCAAGGCGAAAGCCGTTCCTGGCGCACTGTTTGGCATTGACTGCGATAATGTTTGCGCTGTGCTAGTGCTTTATTTGAACTACACACTTTGACAGCCGACTTTGACTGCTTCTTTAGCACGGCTCTCTCTCTGCTTCGATGAGTTTGGTTGTATCCATGGCTCTGTTCGCAGTAATGAGGTATAATAAGGGAGTAATTACTCATTGACATCCACCCGAGCGCAGCCATACGGCTACAAACATTTGACCCCTAAACATTTGACCAGTAATGAGGTATGAATGTGGTCACCCACGGACGCCTTACGCCCCCTGTCGGAGCGAACGACAACTATTTTATCAGTTGTCGTCTGCACCAAAAGGGGGCGCCAGGCATCCGTGATTGACCTCATTACTTCGAATCCACGCACTCTGACGTCATAACCATTACCACCAACCGAAAAGCGTGACACCTCTGCTGACGACCTTCCGCTGACGACCTTCTGTCGACGACCTTCCGTCGACGACCTTCCGTCGACAACCGTCTGTCGACAACCGTCTATCGACAACCGTCTATCGACAACGATGAGGCATTAAAGGCTTTCGCACTAAAATGTTAAGCACGAGCGTAAACACTACACACTGCGAGAGCTGAAGTGCGTGATGACTTCTAGGGAAGCGTTTGGTGCTTTGGACCGCCGCGGTGGCTCAGTGGTTATGGTGCTCGGCTGCTGACCCGAAAGACGCGGGTTCGAACCCGGCCGCGGCGGTGTAATTTCTTTGGAGGAGAAATTCTAGAGGCCCGTGTACTGTGCGATGTCGGTGCACGTTAAAGAACCCCAGGTGGTCGAAATTTCCGGAGCCCTCCACTACGGCGTCTCTCATAGCCTTCGTCGCTTGGGGACGCTAAACCCCATAAACCAAACCAAACCAAACCGAATGGTCATAAGACGGATATTGCTCCGTTAAAAACGTGCAGAAACTGCGGAGGCCATTTATTTTCTTTTTTCTGAGCTAATAGCCGGACTCATTTTTTGTGGAGCTAACGCTGCGAAACGAGTGGATTATTCACCGTTCACGATTTCATTTCCAACTGCGCCGACCGAACTGCGATGTGTGCAGAACACGGACATCACTGGGCTGCCGTTTACCACGGCGTTACATCCTGCCCCTCGAGTGACTCATCGACAATGACGGGTGTCCACAGAGATATGCGAGACAGTTACTGCCCTTTCCTCAAATACAATTTCCATTTTCTTCATTAAGGACCCTCTTTCTTCTTTCACTGCCACTTCCTTCCTTCCTGTACGGTGCGGTTAAGGTGTCCACCGAGATGACTGAGATTTACAGCCCCATTTCCTTACCTCAAAAAGCGTTGCGTTCAAAGGGCAACGCATCGCGCCGAACGGGTGGTGGCGTTCCGTGGACTCCCTAGCAGCGCTAGAACACGCTGTCGCGTTGCACTCCTAAAGGCGAAGCTTAAGCGTCATTAATTAGCAGTCAATTAGTATTTATCAATTAATTAGTAATCGGTTATTAATCACTAATTTGCCATTACTTAGTAATTAGTGATTACCTATGCGTGACGTCATCCAGTGGTGACGTCACCAGTGCCACAGGGGCAGTCAAAGTGGTGCAGAAAAAGCTTTCGCCTCTGCGCACTTAAGACAGTCAAAGTGCCCCCTGATTTTTTTATGCGAAGCATATTCCTAGAGCTACACTACAGCCCGTCGAGCACGGCGGTGGAGCTACCATTGACCTTTAGTGTGACCACGTGACACCACGTGACAAAATGACGTCACAGCAGAGGAGAGATGGGCTGCCGGCTCGCGCGGTCGGCCGCGGCGGTGGAGGCTCCACATCAGAGGCGCGGCGGCTGACCACGTGACAACATGACGTCACAGCAGAGGAGAGATGGGCTGCCGGCTCGCGCGGTCGGCCGCGGCGGTGGAGGCTCCACATCAGAGACGCTGCAGCTGACCACGTGACGCTACAGCAGCGGTATAAAGCTGAGCTTGCCTCCGTGGCAGCGGTGGTGGCTTGTCTAGAGCCAGTAGCAGGCCCGTGCAATTTCCTTTTCATCCTTCTCTCAGTCACAACAACAACAACGGGCAGCAGAGTATCTGTCCTCGCTTCGGCGAGCGCGGCTTCGGCCGCATATCTGATTTTTTCAGCAGCGTCCGCTCCGGCGGACGCAGTTGTTGCTGCGACGCGCGTCTTTTCTTGCCTCTTTCTCTTTCCTCTGATCTCTTACCTCTCCTCTATCTGCACGTGGCAGCGGTGGTGGCTTGGCTAGAGCCAGTAGCAGGCCCGTGCAATTTCCTTTTCATTCTTCTCTCAGTCACAACAACAACAACATCTCCGGGCACTTACGAGGCGGCCAGGTGTTGGGATGCCGCCTAGAAGCAGGGCTGATTTGAACGAGAAGCGAAAGCTTCAGCGTGCCACAGAGACCGATGAAGAGCGGGATGAACGTCTGGCTAAGCGGCGTGCTCAATATGCGGCTCGGCGACAACGTTCTACAACAACTGAAGAACAAAGCGAGGAACTTTACCAAGCCTAGCCATCAATATGCTTCGCATCTGACTAGGCTTAACCTTAGCTAAGCCTCAGCCATTTTTTTTACTATCTGCCTTTTCTTTTCCCACTGGTCACAAAACCAGTAAGCTTCAGTGGGCCATATTTTAGGAAACTGCACACCGCTTTGCATAATTCCGCTTTGCTTAAATGAGCCATATTCGCTTCCAGTTCGGCGAGCTTTAAGAAAGCGTTCCATCTCGCAGTAAAGCATGATATGAGAAGGTGCGAGGCTTATTAAAGTGCCAACGAAAAGTTTAATTTGCTTACACAAATAGGCCCATGCGTGAAGTGGTTTCGCGTATCGGGCTGATGGAAGCACCAGCTGAGGTGAGGACAAAATTGAAGTAATTCCTTACAAAAAATTTCATATGGTCCGTAGAGTGTCTATATATTTCTGTCTATAAAGTCTATAGACTGTCTACAGACAAATCCTAGAGAACAGTCTATAGGCAATGCAAACGCAAAAGACAGTGTACAGGCAATCTATAGATTTATGGTCATACACTTTTAGTAGACCTTTGCATATAGACAGTCTATATTCAAAAGTCTACTAAAAGTGTATGGCCATAAATCAGATTGTCTATAGACTGTCTTTGGCATTTAGCCCCGCCGCGGTGGCTCAGTGGTTACGGCGCTCCGCTGCTGGCCGGAAAGACGCGGGTTCGATCCCGGCCGCGGCGGCCGGGATCGAACCCGCGTCTTTCCGGCCAGCAGCGGAGCGCCGTAACCGAATTTCGGCGGCCGAATTTCGATGTAGGCGAAATTCTAGAGGCCCGTGTACTGTGCGATGTGAGTGCACGTTAAAGAACCCCAGGTGGTGGAAATTTTCGGAGCCCTTCACTACGGCGTCCCTCATAGCCTGAGTCGCTTTAGGATGTTAAACCCCAATAAACCAAACCATGTCTATGGCATTTGCATTGCCTACTATAGACTATGAATAGACAAAAAGCAATATCTAGAGGAAGTCAATAGAGTCAATAAGGAGTCTATAGACTTCCTACAGACCATTTTTAGAAGGGATATCTGCTATTTGTCTCATCGGCAGTGCTTTTTAGGTCCCATAGAGCCGTGCGCGAGGAACTCAGGGCACCGTTGTGCATTGCTCTGTACGATTTAGGGTTGCGCTGGAGTTTTAAGCGTGCATACGTATCTTCGTACCTTAACATTTCGGCGCCTAGCCACCATTATCAGGCACAATAAAAATCTATGAACTTCTGTCAGCTGAAAGTTTAGGGAGTGAAGGGATGGAAACCCGAGTGCTTTTCAGAAATTCCTGCAAGTTAGGGCATCTTACTTAATTCATCCTAGCTCCAAACAAAGGTACCTAGAGAAAGGCTCGGCTCGCATCAGGTTACATCTTCTGAAAATGCTATGGCGAAAAAACCCGTTCTTCTAACTCAAAAAGCCTATTTTTAAAATTGTGTAAAATCTTAGATGAAACACCTTGTGAAACACCTCCACCCCTATGTAATACCCTCTTCTGGAGGGCCTTTAGGGGTAACTTGAATAAATAAATAAATAAAAATAAATAAATATAGTGTATGAGCGCGCGTGAGTGTGTGTGTGTGTGTATGAGCGCGCGTGAGTGTGTGTGTGTGTCTGTGTGTGTATGAGCGCGTGTGCGTGTGTGTATGCGTGTGTGTGTGTGTGCGTGTGTGTGTGCGTGCGTGCGTGGTAAAAAGTATTCGGAAGCATCCACAAAACCACGACAAAGAAAGACATGAGGGGAAAACTCCATGGATCTGGACACTGTATTCCACGCGGAACTTTGTGGCCAGGTAACAAGGAAGTAGACGAAAGGCGACAGAGCATGTGCGCGCATTGACAAATGGAACAAGCGAGAGACAATTACGCAAGAGAGGGGCTCTTCCTCACTTGGCTCGAGCCTACGTGCCATTGTTCGAGGGGAAAAGAAAAAGCCAACGGGGCAAAAAAAAATCAGGAACCCCCGCGGCCTCTGGCGCACATGCACATAAACACGGACACGCGGAATAGTACGCGCGAACTAGCGCGCGCGTGAGAAAGACAGGTTTGGCGGGAAAAGTGGGGAGCCGGAGGGCGCGCGCGCGCGCATCCAATCGATGCCGTTACCTGCACCAGGACGCCACCGCACTCGGGACCCGGGTCAACGACCCAGGCCCGGGAATCCAGGGCGGACTCGCTCCAAAGCGGCGGCACCCCCGGGCAGCTTACAGAGAGGCTTCCTTTCCCCCAAATCCTCCCTGTCGAACCTTCTTTCCCTAAGGCTCCCCCTCCTCTGCGCATCCACACTCCTCCCCAAGCCCTCTTTCCACAGCGCTTTGTTCCCCACAGCCGGTACCTATAGTATGTCCTGTTGCCCGGGTCCGGGGCTCCTCATGCTTCCTTTCGGCATCCCGCAGCAGGCTGGCCCGTACAGAGCATTTTTGTTTTTTTGCGCCCGGGAATAAACCATCCCCCATTCCCGAAACACCGCGAACCCTCACCCTGCCCGCCGCAGCCTCCGCCCCTCTTGCTCGCCGAATGTGAACTCGGCGATTTGATGACAGTTTTAAAGACGACCCAGTCACCTCCTGCCCGAGCCGCACCCCTCCCCCCTTCTTTCCCTCTCCGGCTAGGGCGTGCTCTCCCTCCCGCCTGCCCCGTGCATTCACCTCGCCGCTGGGCCCTGTGCGCGAGGGCGTCGACAGCCTAGTCGCTAATAACAAGAACGATAACGCTGTTTGTTCGCACGGCTTGTCACTTTTGCCGCGTGTACTAAAGATAGCGCTGACAAGAGGTTCGCAATGCGAGAGCATGAGGAGTCTCACAGGGAAAAAAAACTGTCATCGGTCATAAAATTCGCTCATTGTATCGAGGGAAGTGCTCTCCATAGTCCGGATGATTTCCGTTGGCTGAAGGGAAGCGACGTCACCAGAGTGGCTACTTCCTATTGGCTGGAGGCTATTGATGTAACCAGACCGGAACTGATGCCACCTATGGCAAAGGCACCAACAGGTTCAAACGGTGTCGCATTGCCAAGACATAAGGCAATTAGGTGTCTTTGTGATTTTATTCTTTCCTGGGACGCTGGGATGGATTCACAAGATGCAATGCAATACGAGTGCTAATATATTAAACTTAATACCTCGAAAGTGGGAACACGGCACACTTAGAACTGGCCTCGACATTATGCACTGCCAATCTATAGTACAGTCTTCCCAACTATCTAGCAGCCAGTGAATGATAAGCTATCCGCGGCACTCAACTGTCCACTTTGTATTTGGGATTCGGTGCATTTTTCAGGCAGCGGCATTTGAATGGAGGTCAAATGACAAAATTAGCAAAATTATACACTTCTGTCTCCGCTCCTTAAGTGCATAAAATGGCATTCAAGCTTACCTGGAGCACGTTAAGGCGGCTTGTTCAGTTGGCCGCATGTGATTGCTGTTTGCAACAGCCCATTTTTCTTCAAGGAGAAGAATACGTACTTGCCGAGGACGATAATACCCCTCGTCTGCCCTGAAAGCTCGTAAACCTACTAAACCCAAGGGAAGCAAAAATCACGCTGACAAACTGCTCAACACACGTTGAACCTCACGAATTTTATATTGCTTTCGTGCGACGTTTCTCTGCGGACGCCGTTTTGTGCCTGCCACTAGTTCGGGTTGGTTTATTGGGGTTTAACGTCCCACAGCAACTCAGGCTATGATGGACGCCGTAGTGGGGGGCTCCGGAAATCTCGACCACCTGGGGTTCTCTAACGTGCACTGACATCGCACAGCACACGGGCCTCTATAATTTCGCCTCCATTGAAATTCGACGGCCGCGGCAGGGATCGAACCCGCGTCTTTCGGGTCAGCAGCCGAGCACCGTAACCACTGAGCCACCACTGTGGGGCTTCCGTTAATTTGTTTAGAAAAAGTGAGCGTAAATGCTTGCTTGCAAGTGATAAGTCCCGAACTTTTAATTTGAAGAGACAAGCGGACATAAAATATTACGGGCAACAGTGCTAAATATTTGTTGCCTTGCCACCAATGGCTAAGTATTCCACTATTTCTCGCTTAGTTCCGAATATAAATCAATCTATGGAGCGATGAAAGATTGCATAAGCTTAAACGGGGTCACGTCAATTAACTTGCAAAACTCCGTTTTCGCAACCACGAAAACGGGCAGTTTTCACTCCACAATACAAGAAAAGAGATCTGTAGAGTTCACTGAAGGAGGAGTTTGACATTTTATCAAAATGTAAGAAAATAAGCTATTACGTCCCCAACTTCTTGCTCGATGCGAAATTTCTCGAAAGCAAACGAGGAGTAGAACGGAATTATATAATTTTATCCTGTCTATAAGGCTGTCAGGAATGCGAGGGTGCTTTCCTCTACAATAAAGCAAAAAGGTAAAACAGTAAACTGCCTTTGCACAACGTTAACGTGGTGTTACTAATTGCACAACGGTAATGTCACAGTACCTCTACGAAGCAATTATGATTATACCTACGGCGAGATAGTTCACTTCTGAACTAAACCCAATTTCCGTTTAAATCAGTTGTCGAGTAGAGCACACTCTTTGTTCAGGGCATTCTGCATTGGGAGGTTGGATCTGCTATACACGAAAGCAGTTACAGATGTGTTACGGTCTGCGCAGAGCCCAGACGAAATTGTGATCTGTGCGCTTCCTATACAACAGTAAAAAGCTCTAAATGTGCGGGGGGTTTCTTGCCGCCGTGGTGGCTCAGTGGTTATGGCGCTCGGCTGCTGACCCGAAAGACGCGGGTTCGATCCCGGCCGTGGCGGTCGAATTTCGATGAAGGCGAAATTCTAGAGGCCCGTGTGCTGTGCGATGTCAGTGCACGTTAAAAAACCCCAGGCGGTCGAAATTTCCGGAGCCCTCCACTACGGCGTCTCTCATAGCCTGAGTCGCTTTGGGACGTTAAACCTCATAAACCAAACCATAAATCAAATGTGCAGGCTTTCCGCATTGTCTCCAACAGAGAGCGCGAAACAGATACGTTGTCGTTGCTGTTTGTAGCCATAATCTGGAAACCAACTGACCTACATGTCGTCGCACAAGCCTCGGCTCAAAATTTATCCGTATTAGGTCAGTGACGAAAGGACCCGAGACATTCTGCATGCAAATCGTTTCCGAGAACACCAGGCTGCTTTGTGCATGGGCATTCGTGCTAGTACTACCAAACACAGCCTCAACGAAAGAAGAACACTTTTCCGAAACTCGACCTTTGAGAATGCTGCGCCCTGAAAGCAAGGATTTTTATATATGCGCCCTCAAAAACAAATAAGAAATGACCGGAGACGGCCGCGCTACAGTAAAGAGTTCTCGAAACGACTTTTTTTCCTTCAGGACAAGCTAGTTATATACGGGGAAAAAAAAGGAAACAATTCCGGCGGCACCATTCTTCTCACGAACGCGACGAGACAGCCGTATAACAAGGGCCAAGCCGATGAGCACGTGGCAGCCTGCCAGCATAAATCGACGCGCTGTTTTGAAATGCGAGGTTTCATACATGCTCCGCGACCGCGTTTTTTCCAGTCATCTTCAGTTTAGGGTCTCTGTTACGCTAGCACGCATTTGGGACAGCGCGTCGAAAAAAAAAAACTCACACAACACGCTAGGCTGTGTCGGTTTCGTGCGAGGGTTAGACAGTAAAGATAAAATTTGTATTTCGGTAACTCTCTGGGTAATGTTCGAGAGGCCTACATTGAAGGAATCGAATGGAGAAAAAATATCGCGTGTTGTGACTCGAAGAAGCCGGGTGTTACCGCGGCATAGCTTACGCAAGAAGGAGGACTAGATAGCCGACCCAGCAGATTGCTTTGCTGTCCTCCGCGCTAAACTACAAAAGGAAGCCGCTGGAATTGCATCTGGCCTCACGTGCCTGTTTCCTGTTCGAGTTGGGTTACCAGCACGGTGCGTTTAGCGATGCTGGTCAGAGATGCGTCGGCACTAAAAGGACACGGTATATGAGCAGAGTGTCGAAAGGAAGCCGCGTGTTTCATATTTTTTTTTTCGCTAGTGCGTCGGCCTGTGGCACCGATCGTCTGGCGATTTCGCCGGGTCACTGTGGGTGCCAGAGTGCGGCGCCAAATTAGATTCCCAGAGGCGCCGCGCTGTCTCTGTCGTCCCCGCAAAAACATCAACGACAGCGTCCAAAGCATAATGAAGCGAAGCTCTGCTTTCCCGTCTCTTCCTCCTTTCCTGTGGCGCCCGAAAAAAAAAAGCGCGCAGTTCCAGAATAAGAAAAACAAACAAAGAAAGAAATCAAGATGCCAGCTAAAATACTCGTCGGCGCTAGTGAACGAAAGAATCCATTGGCGGCGCACGCAAAAAAAGCGCGGCAGAAACATGGACGCCCGCTCAAGCAGACGATCGGGCTAAAACGAAACACAGAGAGTGATAGGCGCCCGGCGGTTACGTCACTGCCCGGGTTCGACCAATGGGAAAGAAGGACGGACGCCGTGGAGTCGAAACTCGGTGCGCTCGCCGTACTCTGCATCGTAGACTGGGGTCCTCTCTCCTTCCCGACCTCCTCCTTCGGGCCGGCGGCGCGGGAAAGCGGACCGCGAACGAAAACCGCGCGCTCGGGAAAGGGGGTCACTGGGGATAGCTGGGAAAAAAAAAAGCGGGGAGCGCGCCGGGGACGCCTGTCAAAAGGCGAGCAGCATCTTGGCGCGCCCACACTTCCGCGTTCCCCGAGGCGAGCCGGTGGCGCGTGCAAGCTGTCTCGCTTTGAAGTCGAAAAGCGCGGGAAAGCGGCGCGGAAAACCGACGGGAATCGCTCGCTCGTTTGTATACCCTCCTGCCTCGTCGACTAATTGCGCGCGATATTTTAGGGAGTCGCCCGAATTTTTTTCTACATCTGCCTGCACTTTGCTTCTTTCCCACCTTTCCTCTGCTGCTCCTTGCGGGGATGTCCAGAGCACCATAGGAGACCGAGCATGCCTGAACAGAGCAACGACTACAGGGTGGTCGTGTTTGGAGCCGGTGGCGTTGGAAAGAGCTCCCTGGTGTTGCGGTTCGTCAAAGGAACTTTCCGGGAAAGCTATATCCCCACCATAGAGGACACCTACAGGCAGGTGGGTCACGTTCACACTTCGCCACTAGGCTCTCCTTTCCTGTACCCGAGCTTGCTTATGAACGGGACCTGCACTGCGCGCTTTACGTTGCAAAGCTGCTCCTGAAGCATTCTGAAGACGTTTAAAGACTACCCTACATCCTCGAAGCCGTTATCCACCGCTGTGCATACTTTCAGTTTTTTTTTTTTTTATTAAGGCAGCATTACTCACATAACTGTGAGAATAAATGTAGTGATAGCAAATATGTTAAGTCCCCTTTTTTTCCCAAACGATAAAACAAAACATGTCTAACTTAATCTACTTGGAGATTTGAAGTGCACGTTACTTAAATTAGACAATTTACAAAGTTAGAAGCCATGAGTTCAAATCGAGAATGACTATGCAAGATACATATATGCTAAAGGCCATAAGTGGAGAGGCAATCAGTCACCTCAGTAATGATGATTTCTTGAGATTCCGCTTAACGACTCCGCTATTGGCGGCGGCGAAATTTGCCGTT
Source organism: Amblyomma mixtum (assembly GCF_055824585.1). Classification (NCBI taxonomy): domain Eukaryota; kingdom Metazoa; phylum Arthropoda; class Arachnida; order Ixodida; family Ixodidae; genus Amblyomma; species Amblyomma mixtum. The sequence goes on from NC_143012.1 coordinate 88,920,137, forward strand.
AAGCAAAAAAATAAAGCGCAATTTGTAATGGGATACTAAGATCTCGCCCTCTCCGAGTCCCGCCTGGCCCTCAGAGCGTAATAGAAGTGGCACCCGACAATTCAAGCAAGCGCGCAATCTTGCTCTAGTGCGAGCCAGGGTCGTCAACCTAGACCCCGCGGTCAGGAGGCCGCCATGGAGTTCATTGCCCGGCGGCGGGTGGGGCACGGCGCGACCTGCATTACCTCCCTACTGAGCTCGATAATCGAAAAAAAAAATAACCTCATCCACCTGTTCCTCGAGTCGAGAGGGCCTCTGACTGGCTAATTTTCAGCATTCTTCTATTAATTTAGTCGAAGGATAATCCACCTTCCCAGGCTTGTGAGAGCGCTTAGTTTTCCGTCCGCTCTCTTTCGCTCCCTCATCTTCCCTTACCACTTTCCTGAGCAACCTTCTTCCGCTCACCAAGGCCTATACGGGGCTCCCCTAGCGCGCCGACGGTGGCGCCATCTGGTCGCTAATGGTGAAGACATAATTCTGAGTTCTGGCCTTCGCTTTTCCCTACTTTTATTTTTATTTTGAGCTAAACTCGGGCGCCAGCGAAAAAGCCGCAAGAGTTCAGCGATCAAGCTCTTAGATTTGTTTCACTTCACGGCCAGGGTGGCACATCAGTGCCACCCTGGCACTGACAGGGTGGCACTAGACAGGGATATACAGGGTGGCACATCAGTGCAGGTCTTTCAAGCTCATCGCGAGCGGGATGACGTCAGCAGATCACTGTATGTGAGCGTTTCATCTGTGGCTCATAGAGAGCGGAGATTCAAAGCAAGGGGTTTTAAAGTGCGCGGGAGAAAAACGGAGAAAATAAAACAATGACAAGGAATGAAGTCACCCCTCTTAAATGTACAATTTGTCCCATGAGACAACAAAAAAAAACTCTAAGCTGTCCTTCAAAACTTTGTATCACATTAACCGGGTGCTAGAGACGCTGATATTCACGGGTGTTGACCGGCGACTGATGTCAAGCACAGTTGGGAGCGGTAAAAAAAAACGAAATTAAGGAGAAAATCAGCAGGGAATTATTTATACTCGTGGTCTCGCAGAGAGCAATCAATTTCTGGAGAGGTGCATTCATATGATGCTGCCGGTAATGTTACCGCAGGAAATTATAACAACCGTGGCTTCAGGGGCATTGGTCGGTCTAGTGCTATACATAAAGAGTTTAAGGAGTTGGAGTACAGCAGACAGATACCTTCAGCTGTTCTCAGTACGCCTGCCACAGTGAATGGGTTGATGTGAGGGGCATCCCTTCGAAACGGGCTGGTGGTGTTTGTCGCCAAGCTCGGTATTTTTCTTTATATTTTTTAACAAACATCCCAAACTTAAGCCCATTATTCTCTTGCCTCCTGAGCCAATTTGTATTAAATTGCCTCAAATAAGAAAGAAAAAGGAAAGAAAGAAAGAGGGAGAGAAACAAAGAAAGAAATAAATGAAGAAAGAAAGAAAGAAAGAAAGAGAGAGAGAGAGAGAAAGAGAGAAAGAAAGAAACAAAGAAAGAAAGAAAGAGAGAAAGAAAGAGAGAAAGAAAGAGAGAAAGAAAGAAAGAGAGAAAGAAAGAAAGAAAGAAAGAAAGAAAGAAAGAAAGAAAGAAAGAAAGAAAGAAAGAAAGAAAGAAAGAAAGAAAGAAAGAAAGAAAGAAAGAAAGAAAGAAAGAAAGAAAGAAAGAAAGAAAGAAAGAAGAAAGAGAAATTTTTACACTATGCCAAATATGAATTCTGCGCTTGTATCTGAAGCCTCTATCTTGCATAACACTAAAACTTCCCTCCACCGCCTGGTGAGCAAACAGTTGTCGATATTTGACAACTGCATACCGAATCGACACATCCGTCCTTCATGGCGTCAGTCACGGCCTGAATGTGTTGCGCACACTAATAGTCCGCTGGGGGGCGTCTCTTCCATCGTCGCAGGTGATCAGCTGCAACAAGAACATCTGCACGCTCCAGATCACGGACACCACGGGCAGCCACCAGTTTCCCGCCATGCAGAGGCTCAACATCTCCAAGGGGCACGCGTTCATCCTCGTCTACTCGGTCACCTCGGCACAGAGCCTCGAGGAGCTCAGGCCCATCTTCGACGTCATACGAGAGGTATGTAAACACGGGCACATTCCATATATAGTCTATCTACACACTGCACATATAGTATATGCATACCCTTAAGAATGTCCCTCAAGAGAAAAGTATACAGCAGCTGTATCTTACCGGTACTCACCTGTGGGGCAGGAACATGTAGGCTAACAAAGAGGGTTCAGCTTAAGTTAGGGACAGCGCAGCCAGCTATGGCAGGAAAAATGATAGGTGTAACTTAAGAGATCGAAAGCGGGCATAGTGGGTGAGGGAAGAAACGCGGGTTAGTGACATCCTAGGCGAAATCAAGAGGAAGAAACGGGCTTGGGCAGGGCATGTAATGCGAAGGCAAGATAACCGCTGGTCCTTAAGGGTAACGGAGTGGATTGCAAGAAAAGGCGAGCGTAGCAGGGGGTTGGAGCAAGTTAGGTGGGCGGATGAGATTGAGAAGTTTGCGGGAATACGGTGGCCGCGGCTGGCGAAGGACAGGGTTAGTTGGAGAGACATGGGAGAGGCCTTTGCCCTGCAGTGGGCGTAGTAAGGCTGATGATGATGATGACGGTGCATGTGTGAATGCCCCCACGCAGGTCAAAGGGGGCGACACGGAGGGCATCCCGGTGATGCTGGTGGGCAACAAGTGCGACGAGGCCGAGTCCCGCGAGGTGTCTCCCGACGCGGGCCAGGAGCAGGCCAAGCGCTGGTCGTGCGGCTTCCTCGAGACCTCGGCCAAGACCAACCACAACGTGCGCGAGCTCTTCCAGGAGCTCCTCAACATGGAGAAGCGCCGCTCCGTGTCGCTCCAGCTGGACGCCAAGAAGACCAAGTCGCAGCTTCGCAAGGAAAAACTCAAGGGCAAGTGTCTCGTCATGTGAAGAACCCCGACGAAACGGCCGCAAGGGGCGGAAGACGACGGCGGCAGCGGCTGAAGGCCGGTGACGCGACGCGCAGAAACACACACAGATGGACACTCATACGTTTCTTTGGACGCAGACACACACGGACACAGAGTCCGAACGGCGCCTCTTCGGTGGCGCCGCTCATTTTCACTTGTTCCCGTCTCTCCGTGCTTTCTCGTTGTCTGGCTGGGACTGCGCTGGAACGCGAACGGGGACGTCTGGGGGATGGACGCAACATAGGTGCGTCAAAGAACGTTTTCTGTACGGCATTTTTGCGGATTTGCTCGCCAGAGCTTCCTATTCCGGGAATCAAACTGGGCACTTCTAAAAACTTTGCTTGCCGAGAAAAAGGGCGATTACATAGTTTGGTAACTTCGTCCTGTACACCACGAGGTGAAAATCTCCGCCATGAAAACGTTCCGACACTTCCCTTTAGCTTCAGCTTACTAAGCACTCGTTCGCTGTCCAGGCGAGAAGTCGATGCCCACATCCTTCAGTTCGGCAGCATTCAGAAGCGCTGTCACATTACAGATGAAGCATGTCACTGGTCCACATTGCAAACGGTGGAAAAATAAGCTTTGTCTTATTGCAGTCTGGAGAAGTAGCTGAGGACGTGGGAGAAGCGACGGAAAGCTCTTGCATTGGAGCTCACGGGGCTATTTACTCAGTCACTGACTGTATTCGGGACCTGCAAAACTGGACTTTTTTTTAACAGCCGGTAAGAAACGGTGCTTTCAAGTAAGGTGAAGTGTTGCCAGTCATGTACCAGACATTCTCTTTCCTTCAAATATCTACTCCAGTGCTCACCATAAAAAAGCCAGGGTGATCTGGCGGCGAAATCTTTGCCATTCACTTCGAGTCAGAACGTTGTGCAACCAACCGTGACAGGGTGCTTCTCGTCGTTTTGAATGTGTGCGAGTTTGGTGAAGGCTCAGCAGCGGAGCATGTTAAGTGGTAGAATCGTATAACACCCCATTTGAGATAAGAGAATTCAAAGAGCGAATAGCGCGTAAACGTCAGCGCTTTCAAAAAGAAGCCTAGTTTAATATACACGAAAGTTTGTTTTTTTTTTCTTTTGGGGAACCGCTGTTTTCACTCAAGCTATGACTTGTTCCTCCCATAACGGAAGAGACAATTCTCCCTTTTACCACACAGCAAAGGGGTGCCAGCATGCTCTGTCACAGCTTATTCCCCAGTTGGCTGTCCTCGCCTGTGTGCTAGTTTGACTGTTTGCAAGTTGTTCGGGATCGTGTTAAACAATACGGTTACCCTACTGAAATCTTTTTAGTCGGAAGAATGAAGCAGCAAGACACTAATCAGGCCGGGAAAAGTCAAAGCCAAAGCTGACAGTTTTCAACTCGCTCAACGTTCGGGAGCCCCAGCAACGTTTCACGTCTCATGCTCTGCTCTGTCCATATCTGTTGTAGCTTTTTCAGAGTTGCACTACTAGCTCGGAGAAAGTCCCTTTAGGAGACGGACCCCATTGTTGTTCCAAGTACCCTCATAAAACCTACACAGACATTACGGACACCAACCAGGCGCAGCATCATCTTTTTCAACTCCTTTTGGTACTCCAGCTGACTATACAGCCTTTAAAGGTCAGCAAAGCAAACAATAGCGCTGCGTTAGAAGAAATGAAACGCCGAGCGACGTAAAGACCATATCCGAAACGCTTCGCGTTTGTGTTCGTTACCGCCAGCGTACCTTCCTTGTTGACGACGCGACAAACTGAAACAATGCATATTGTTAATGTTGAGATAGTATTGTTTGTTCACTGTGAGTTATCGCGAGTTTGAGAGGGTCGATCGTTACGCGGTGCCTCGAGGGATAAGTGATACAGAAAGGATAGCCAAGGGGAACGGGAAAATGCTATCGGACGCTTTGCGTGTGACGTCACAGGAGTGTTTTTTCAAAGGCCGCAGGAAAGGAGAGTTTGGTAGGTTTCTTCAATTATCGCCTTACTGACCGTTAGAACTGGCCTCTTACGAAAGAATCCAGCAGCTGTGTCGGAGGCGGTGGCAGTGTCGTTATGGTCGAGAGCTCCCAGTTTGTGATGACGTCACGCTGATGATGACTCCCATTTGGGAGTCATGACAGACTGCGTAAAAGGACCTCATTGAAGACAGGGCATCAGCAATGGATGTCTGAATGCCGATGACCTCAGTTTAAACCGCCATAGGGTTTTTGCAGAGTGATGGCCCGCAGTTTTTCAGGGTAAAGCGGCGGTTAAAGTCCTGGTGGGATTTTGTGTGACGTCGGCGCGAAGCGTCTATCAATATTGTCATATCCAGCAAACACATCCGCTTAGCAGACGACAAAACAACAAAACAGCCCCAGGGGAAGTGTTCATAACTTATTTACACGCGCGCCGTCTGCTAGCGAATTCAGGTCCTCGCGCACACTGATGTCGGGCCGATGTGCGCACTACCTTCATGTTTTCCCGTTCACCCTTGGCTCTGGTGTGATACAGCTCGCATTTGGCTCGCAGATGGCTCGTATATTTTCTTCCTGTGCTTTTCTTACAGCTTGACCTGAAAGAGTTTATAGATATAGCATATTTTCTCATTTTGTTACGTTGAAATGACTATATAAACACTATAATGGAGCGTTACGAGGGTAGGTCGTGCGCGCGTATTGCCCCCTCCTTTGACATGTTTGGACAATAAAATGAAATCGGCAACTGCGCTCCTTTTTTTTCCTTCTCCACATGTCGTTCGCGAGACCTGCGGGTGGGCGGAGTTCTTAGCATGCCGGTTATTTGTCGCTGTTTTTATGTGCAGTACGGGTACGGCGTGTCCTAAAAACTCTTGTGTTTTTCTCTCTTTTCTATCTGTCTTTCCTTCGCAGACTGAGCAGGTGTGGAGGATCCGGACGCGTTGCAGGTAGCTCCCGACACGGGCAGCGCTTAAAAAGAAATAAAGGTACACATTAACCACGAAAAGAAAAAAACATTTAAAAAAAAGACTCACTGACATGAACTGCACGTTTAGAGGCCATGATGCTGCATGACCGTTGTCTCTGGTACCGTAACGTGAAAAGTAAGGAATGTCAAACGCGAGAAAGTCGCGGTTTCCCAACGTCGTCACTGTCGGCAGGGCTGCCTGCAAGGAACGGCAAGACAGCATATGCCTCTCACAAAGGCAAGACGGCTGCGCGGCTATTCTGACATCAATATATCCTCCTTCAGCCTCGCGTAGATGGACAACGTCGGAAGTGTGTCACGGCACTTCCGGCGCACCGCAGACCGGAAGTAAGAAGAAAAGGTGATGGCAGAAGCAGACTACGGAGAACTGTGAGGGCTTGGAGAGGTGTTGCGACCCAATGTGTTTTTATCTTCGCTTTATTTTTGAAACACAACTGAGGTCCATGCAGCCAGCGAAGCTACCATGCTTCGAGAGTAGCAGACAAAGCTCTGGTGCATTAACTATGCCTTTGTCACTATGCTGTGGCTGTTTATGGAGACAGACGAAAGGACCAGTGAGCTGTTTGCACGCACTGGACGTTGGCGATCGTCGCAAAATGGCGGCGCCGCTTCGTGCTAGCAGACGAAAACAAAGCGCCTCTTGTAGGGGGCGCTGAAGATACTCTACGTGGGGAAACAGGAACCACGTCTCCGCTAAGCGCGTGCTATATGAGGAGAAGTGACTACAACTTTGTTATCGGGGTGCCGAACGATAGGTGCTGATTTCAGCTCTTGTTTGGTCGTGGAAGCGTTGTGAGAAGAAAAAAAACAGAGCAGATTAGGCGGCGCGTGTAACCAACATCTTAACGTTTTCTTTTCTTGTGACGACTAGGTTGCCAGACGAGACGGCCACACACATTCAATGTGTACTTACATATCGTCGAGGCGAACTAGGCAGGGAACGTCAGCGGCCCGTGTTTACGTGATTCATTCTCTCTTGGTGAGCGAGGCGTATATATGTATCATATATATGTATAAACAGACATGCACACACAGACACACACATACAGCAAAGCACCTTCTAAGCGCATGCGCGGAATCGTTATTGCCGACTCTGTATGTACATACTTAGCGCACAGCTCGAGCGATTCCGCTTGAACCTTCCCAGCGCACTCATCTATTTGCCAGAAGAGTGGGTTAGGTTGTGGCTGCGACGGCACTGGTGTGCTGGTCGTTTCTTGACGAAAAACCACGCCCCAGAACCAATGCGCCACGGGCAGGTTGTGATAGTTAAAACTCGATTGAGTCCATACGTACTGAGGTGGGAAAACATCGCTCGAGAAATCCAAATCTTCCAATCTACGGAGACATCGGGACAAAGTGCTTCACCGCTTGCTTAGAAGCTTCAAGGCTTTATCGTAACTAGCGCCGTCTGCGGCGATGAATGGCAGAACAAATGAAGAAGCGGAACACGCCAAGGTTTAAGAGTCCCGCCTGAACAAGAACAAGCTCTATTTGCACCTGCTGACCACCTGCTCTATTTGCAGGTGGTCACAAAATTCGCTACAACAACCACGTCTTAAGAAAACCACGCTGCATTAGTAGCACCCAAGCAACAGGAGCTCAACAACATCGGCAGTACTCGGTAAGGCAAAAAGCAAGTTCATTACAAAACGAAGTGTTTCAGGATTTCATCCAGCGGTCTTAAGTTTTTCCCCGATGGTCCGCCAACTGAATTATTCAGCAAGAAAATAAATAAGCAATCACAGCAAGCTGCTTTCCTCACAAACTGAAGCACGGATGATGAATTTGTCGCCTGATCTTGACTATGAATGCCAGATGCGCTACATTTTTTTTCCTCTCGGGATTCCGGCGATAGTAAGTCAAGAACAAAAGATCAGACTCTTCGAAGTGAACCTCGTGGCTCAAACCTGTCCCACAGTTCTGGCTAGAAAATCACCTTCTTACTCGAGACTACAGGCACGCACCACTTCTACGTGTTCTCTCCCCAAATCCCCTTCCGGAAAGGATCTCTGTACCGAGTTCCCCAGAAAAAAACAGCGTTCATCGTGTTTCGCGGTGTGCGGGAAGATACCGCAGGTTTCTTTGTCAGCTGACAAGTTCAACCAGTAGCCAACGACAACGTAGCAGACGACGTATAAAATATCCAGCGTTGTGGACTCTGACGACCACCGCTAGGATGCATCAACGAGGGTACGAAGACCCAAGACAGCCTACGGGTGTCACGTAACAGCTCAATCTTCTGTTGACGTGATAAAAAGAGAGAGAGAGAGAAGAGAGAGAGAGTAATGGCAGAAGAAAGGTTCAGAGTGAGAGAGAGGACGTTACTAGGATTAGGTTCAATAATCGAAGGTCGTTTTGATTGGTTTGGTATTGACTAAAGGACTATGTGGAATGAAAAGAGAAGGATGAAGCGACAGAGCGCACAAACTGGCAAAAGCTTGATACATCGAAAAAGGAAAATAAAGATGAAGCGTCACTACTGCAAGTCTGTGCCATTGGAAGACCACTGGGCTCATGGAAGAAAAAAAATAAGCCAGACTAAGGAGACAGAACCTGTTGACGTCACTCTTCATCAGCTCATTTTCTCTAGTTACGTAACCAAGCATTAATCGGACGTTAAAAGCATTACGTTATCGTCTGCTTCTTTCTTGAATTCAGTGGACCAAAGACAGCTGCGCTGTACGCGTCAGCTCTGTTCCTATAGCAGGTGCTCGGCAAAATACGCCGCCATCTCTGAGAAACGGTACACATTGGCAGACGACGACGTTGAATGAACGCAGACGACCGACCTTGCGCAAAGGCGTCCTTTCCTTCCATATGAGGAGAAGGAAACGCAAATAAAAGTGTTGCCTAAAGGAGTTTACCGTCATTGTGCTTGGTGTACCATTCTTTTCCTGCTTCTTTCAGTGAGCATGTCGGAAAAAAAAAAAAAAACAGAGGCCTTGGGTTTGCGGCTGTACAGCAATGTCGTTCCGTCTTTGCCTTCTGTGCGTCTTTACTTGTGATGATTCCTACCGCTGCTCTCCCCAATGGGCAATGAAACTCCACTGGACGCTCAACGGACGTCTGCACGACATCCCACACGTACCGAGGACATCCAAGGGAGGTTCACTGCCCATTGGGTCTTAATCGGCATCGTCCCAGATACTCCGATGAGCGTGCTGCGACTAATGCGTCCCCACAAGCGCTCTGTGTTTTGTTGACGAGTGCAAGCATTATGCCTACTTCTGCTTCGAATTCATTGCATTTTTTGTTGTCTCATGGCGTTCGCGATTCAAGGAAGAATAGGCCTAAGAATCGTCTGGCGCTACGACGAGGGAAAATTACACTTTAAGAAGAGTCCGGCATAGTTTTTCCTGCGGGAACACCAGGAAACTGCGATCCGCGCGAGTGGCAATAGTGTTTATCACTTCGCTCAAAACAGATTCAAAGATCTAACAAGGGATTTGCGATTAAACCCGAGATTCAAAGCATGAGCAGCAGAAACGGACCTAGAGACCTCGCGCTGGTCGCGCGTGGCGAGCACGTTTTTTCGGGGCCGGTATTCAAGTGGTGCCAATATTTTGGAAGCGAAATCGCATGGCTTAATACCACCGTAGACAAGGCGTAAGGGTAGCAGTCAACGTCGGCTGTTGTTACCACAACCGGACAGTCTCGGCACTAATTTTAAACACGGATGGTCGCGACTGTTAAGTATTTAGTGCGAGCTGCCTGCAGTCTATGAAGGGCTGCTACAGATCCAGCGGCAGTCACCTATTTTTGGGAACAATACTGCGGAAATAATATTACGCCGCGACAAAGGTAATGGAGCCGGTGGCAAGCATATAGCCACTTGTAGCCGTAAAACGGCTTCCAAAAGCAGCTGAGGCTGTTGATGGATGAATGTAGCGGGAAACAGGTGAACAGCACTATGACCACAACAAGATAGGAAGCGTAGTCTTTCTGTCCCTCGTTCATATGTCTCCTCTAATATCACATTTTTCTTTCTTTATCTTCATTCGCGCGGATAGGATGACTCGAGTAGTGCCGCATTTTTCTAAAAACCTCCTCTCTCTCTCTCTAAGCACAATACTTCACTAGCTATAGCTGCGCACTGTGTCTCCACCGTGTATAAAAACCATTCGATATAAAAGTTCCACCAATATTTCAGCAGTATTTTTATGGCATATAAACAGAGCACGTATATATATATATGCATGCGCGCGAGTTGCGCCGATGCAACTTTCCAACTCACGGGTTTGTCGCGCGCCTAATTAAGTGTCAGTGAGTAAACGAGGAGCGAACACTAAGCCTTATTCGAGGCGTCACTAGACTGGGGCGAAAGGCCGGAAACAGTATGCGGTGTCACTTGCCAGACCTAGCGGAACTCAAACAAACCTAAGCCATGCCAAAAGTGTAACAACTGCCGTCCTTAAAAACGGTAAAATCCTGATGATGATGATGATGATGTCCTCAGGCTTAATGGCACTCCAGGCTGTACGAAAATTCTTCATTCCTTTTTTTTCACATATGGTGTGAAAAAGAGTGTCTGCATTGAATCTTCTTTACAGTCGTGAGAAATATTAGACGGAACAAACTCTTTGTACAAAATCGCGAACTTTGCGGGTATTTCTCCCCTAAATTTGAGTATGACTATTAGATATTTTGCATAAAGGAAGCCAATGGTCATCGAAACCAATAAGAATAGAGAATGTTTCTGAAACTCTAGAGGCCCGTGCACTGCGCGATATCGGTGCACGTTAAAGAACCCCACGTAGTCAAAATTTCCGGAGCCCTTCACTACGGCGTCCCCCATAGCCTGAGCCGCTTTGGGACGTTAAGCCCCAATAAACCTAAACATTTTTTTAATTTCTGGTGTTAATAAATCGGCGATTAACACTGAACTTCTTTTATCGCATAAATATAACTTATTAGAAAGCAGAAGAAAAAGCAACCACATGAATCCGAACGCAAAGATGAAAACTATTTATAAAAATCTAAAAGCTGCGCTTGTCACTCATAATAAGTGAATGCTCAAACAATGTTCTATCTCCTATTGCTCACGACTGTATATCGAAAGACGTAATTGCCTAAAAATAAAAGGCGTCTATAGTTAGAATTCGGCAGGTTCTTTTGGGATAGCTGAGGCTTTTGATTTCTTTTGTCAGCATGCGGTGTACTGAGGTATTAAAGTGTCGATGCAAAGTTGCTGTTTCCTGCAATGGCAAGGGTACACTTTGTGTGAATTGAATAGCTGGCGTGCGAAGAACTTACTAATGTGGTTGTGTCATTCCAATTCATACAGCTAACTTCATGCAGCATAATTAATTAATCACGAACATTTACCTGAAATGGAAACGCCGCTTTTCTGACCGTTGTTTAACGTAGTTTTATCATTGCTCATCTCCACATATCACGCAAACGCATGCACTCTATTGCTCTCGCCAGAAACCCAAACATAAAAGAACGTAGATGTTGAAGAAATCATGTGTGTCATTCCGCAAAAATGGCTGGAGCTACCCATCCGCTTTACATTTTTTTTTCTTGTGTAACTTGACTTGCTTTACATTTCTGGGAGTTGCACTTACTGTATTTGTCCAGTTGGTACAATGTTACAAAATGAATAGAGAAATTATCTTCCGCGCTAACTAGTTCTCGTTGAATATCGGGGACAACGGGACATGCAAAAAGCGAAAATAGTTCTTATGCTGGCTTCGCCTGTCTTTGAACCAAGTTTGTACAGTTCCGATAAAGTTTCCCTTCATCCGAGCAGGAATATAGATATATTTTTCTTTTGTGCCCCGAAAGTAATGTCACTACTTCACTCGCGGCAGTGCTGCCAACATAAAGATTTGATCAGGAGATGGGTCGAGTAACTCCATGTGTGGCTGAGAGAGCCGCAAGCGACATGAGCGCCTTCTGTTAACATCGCTAGCGACCAGAGCGCCACGCTACGCTAAAACAACCAACAGGGGGTTAGTGCAAAAACACACCGGCATATTCCTTTCAGTTTCTAGCACAAACGCTACAAATTACGTATTGCATTCATCAATGACAGCCTCGTTATATGGAAAGCAGTTCATTCAGTTTATGTTATTGTACAGACGACATAAAAACGAGAGCACAGAGATGGCAGTTATTGTTTTCGACCAGTGCGTAGACAAGCTTTTGTAAATGGAGACACATGGGAGAGGCCATTGCCTGCAGTGGGCGTAGTCAGGCTGATGATGATGATGAGGCAAAAGATTTGACGGTGACGTATTTCTGCACCCAGTGATAAGCTCAAGAATGAGGCATACACTGCAACAAATACATCGGGGCTGCGTAATGTACTTGTGCTTAATCAATGGTGCTGCTTTTCTTTGAAACCACGGATGTAGCCGTAACGCATTTTGCACCCAAGCATTTTATTTCTGCTACTTTATTGTAGCTGGTTGAAAATGCAGAGCTGTTTGTCTACGACACTGCTAAACACATATCCCTTTGAATCGATTACTAACCATAGTCACCAAATTTACACAGGTACTATCAGAAAAAACGAACAAACATCATAATTTAGTCAAAGAAAGCAAGAGGTGCGTTCAAACTGGTCTAAAAATGGCCATGTTACTACCCGATCGGCACTAAACATCCCATGAATGTCCTGAAGACATCCTGAACATCTGCAGAACGTCCACGGGAGGTTCAATGCCCATTGGGTATATGTGTAGGACTACAAGTCAACGTTCTATTTACGAACGTCGGCTATTATTTTTGGTGCTTTGATAATAAGCCACGAAGTATTAGCAAAGTTGGCTCTAAACTGGTGCTTTCGCAATATGCCGCGAACTTGGAAAAGGGCTTCAAGTGGCACTCTCGTCGACAGCGATGAAACTAGGGGCAAATGAAGAGTAGAGGAAAACGCAGGAAAAGCAGGCCGCTGTCGATGTCGCTGGCGTCTCACCATGCCGAGGTTTTAGATTGTCCCGCGAACGGTGCGTATTTATGCCGTATTACAGAAACACCTGAACATGTACAGTGCTGTGAACACACTCAGTTTCTCGCCTGATGTATCGAGCAATCGCACAATTATTGTCTGTACATAAGATTAGTGCGGTGCCATTGCGTTTCTATAGTGAACTGTTCTTTTTCCGTTGTTGTTGTTGCTCCTGGACAAAAATCTGAATAAAAGAAATTTCAGTTACAACGAATGTCGGTGTTACGTTGCCTTGAGTCCCTGGAAAAACGACAGGGGATTCTCTGCAAGAGCATGGTTTGAATGCGTTAAATAGTAGTTGACCTAACGACTGCTTGGGTATGTTTTAAACCACTGCTAACACATTTTTTTTGGTCATTGCAAATACTTTGACCTCTTTTCTTTATTTTTAATTTTCTGTTTTTACTTTTTTTGACGCTCCGGACGATTTCATGGAACGTTCCGCCGCCACTGCAGCTGCCCTGCCGCACAGATTATGCTTACCTCTATGTCGTAACTATAGAGTTCGTTACCCGCCTCCAAAGAGCAATTCCTGGGTTCGAAACCGACCCGTCAAACTATGTTCTTTTTTTTTGGGGGGGGGGGGGGGGCGGGGGGGGTGGAGTGGAGATGATTTTTTCCTGTTAGCACCTGTCATCACCACACTTCAAAGGGCAAGATCTTATTCATCAATCCACAATGTCTGAGTGTGAGTTCAAGAAATGCATCTGGGTTCACGAAGAACGCCCGATGGACCACTGATGTGTGAATACATGAAGGACGGCCGCTACCGGATGTTCGGACGCCCGATGGACATCCAAACATGCATCCACGAATATAAACTGCAAACATTCCTGGGACCGACCCGTGCAAAAAAAAGGCAGCCAAATGAACATCCCAAGTAAGTCTACGCCGGGCATTCTGAAGTCATTCAGATGCCAAAATTAGGATGTAAGTTACCCAGAGATTTTCATGAAACCTCCCAAACCGCATTTGACATGCGCACGACATCCGCTGCTGACCATTGTCGGATGCTTAGACCTCCAAGAACAACCCAATTCTACTATAGTTCCCCTGACGTCCGGAAACTGACATTTCTTGGACCATTTTGTTGCGCCTGCTAAAACAAAGTTGAAAGTAGTAATTCTTTGGCATTATCTGAACACCCAAAGAACAATTAGCACACGTACAACTCACCTAAAAACGGTGATGCTATCCTGCAGGCGCCCGCCGCGCTGGCTCAGTGGTTATGGCGCTCGGCTGCTGGCCCGAAAGAGGGGGGTGCGATCCCGGCCACGGCGGCCGAATTTCTATGGAGGCGAAATTCTAGAGGCCCGTGTGCTGTGCGATGTCAGTGCACGTTAAAGAACCCCAGGTGGTCGAAATTTCCGGATCCCTTCACTACGGCGTCCCTCATAGCCTAAGTTGCTTTGGGACGTTAAACCCCAATAAACCAAACCAAACCTATTGTGCAGGCAGGCAATCCCGGAAATCTTGGCAGCAGGATACTGTTAATTATTAACAGCTCTAATTAATCTGACAAGAATTCTGCAAGGCACAAAGAGGGCGATAATACAGCCCTACAACATAGCAGAACAAGTACGTTCCACACACCGTAACCTTTAAGTCATGGGCTCATCCTCATAGGTCCTAGTGCGAAGGGTGTCCGTTATGAGCTGGTAGTGGATGGGTAATATCTGAAGGTTTTTAATGAACTTTTTGCGCCATCTATGTAAGCTAAGGCAGGCGCAATTTAAGAGGTTCAAATGGAAATTTCTGTTAAGCTGAAGAGCATCATTACGGTTAAAATGTGAAAAAAATCTGGGACACTACGCTAAAAACATACATCTATTGTTGCTGTTGACACCATCAATTTCCAGTGAGGCTCCCCCCCCCCCCCCCCCCCCGTTCTCTCTGATCCCTACCGTTGCGTCCCACCGATGGCATAGCATGTACCGACTCACTGCGGAAAGAAAAAGTGATTTTTTTAATCAATTCCACATTTCTGACCGCATATCAAAATGTAAATGGAGGGAAGTCCTCTGTGATTCCTGCGGACATCCGATTCAGCTGTCCGTTTCGTTCTTCCCTGGATGTCCAGAATCGGTACGGAAGTTAGGATTTTAGTCGGACGTCCCTCGGACATCGCGGGCTGTAGTTTTGCGAGTAGTGGCTTTAATAGCAGTTTATTTCATATATTTCATTTAGTTCTCCCTTAAGGGTCCGAAGGCAGTTATTGCCCCCATCTGAAACTCGTGAAGGACGCTGGTTTTTCGACTGGTCGGGCTGGTGTGTCCGAGATGTCTGCTCTGTGCCTCTTGGATTGAGACCTTTCTTCCGTGTGTGCACAGCAGCCGTATTACTGTTTCGTGTCCCTCTGGTGTGCTGTTGTTCAAGCCAGAAGCACTTCGTTTCAAACGCGTCGGCGGCCGGACATGTACGCCTGCTGCCTACGCGCCGGAAAAAAACAACCTTGCTGGCGGCGGTCAGCGCAGTAACGCTGGCAACCATTCAGTAAAGTGTATTGCTCTGCACACAACCGCGAGAAAAGGCTGAGTAGGCATTTGACACAGCCACTGCCGTCTGGCTTTGACAGGATTGGAAGTCCTCCCCTGCAATCCAAAGTACTGCGGCGGAAGCAGCACAGGGTGCATTTCACTCCAGAAAATTTTGACTTTTTACTGAGATAACGAATATTTATTCTCACAAAAGATGTCCCTGCGTTTAAGAAACTAATTTTTGCACATGTGCTCACAAAGAGAGTAAGTCCACAAGATATTGACTGGTTCACTGCCGGCGGACGTCCAGAAGCTTACATCCGAAGGACATGCGTTGGTTCACGAAAGGTAAGCCTTGATTATTGTTTACAAAACACATCTTGCAGACTTCTCGACAACCCAATGGGAACTGAATCTCCCTTGGACGTCATGTGGACGTTAGGGACGTCCATTGACCATCTAAGAGAATATTAGTGCCCATTGAGAAAATCCAATCTGGGCAGCAAGCGTTCGGATCTAAATGGGATGTCTGGCGGATATAGGTGGTCCACTGAACAGCGATTAAGGAAACCAGAGCAGTAGAGTACAAGACGTAAGCAGTTCTCAACGCAAAGAAAAGTAGACGACGTTCCAACAGTGCGCAGGTTTCTGAAGTCCTTTGCGACCATTTGATGAGGCCTGAAATGGTTACGGAGAGTGCTGGCCTTCCCGATACAACGCTTATTCCGTTTCACTTCCGTCATCCGCACAGATAATGCCGGCAGATAACACCAGCATTTAAGATAGATACAACTAAGTGAATTAGACTGACACAGAATTGAAATGGATCTTCAAGCTTTCTTAAATTCTCTTCTTAAGTGTGTCTACGTTTTCTGTTAAGTTTCAACACAGAACCAGAAGAACCATGGCAGTCTTGGTTAATAATAAGGCATTTTTTCAGAATGGGGCTCGTATGTGATTCCAGTAGGCGAAAAAAAAATTTGGTATCTGGTCTGGCAATGTAACTTCATAAAAGCCCATTTATCCAAAATATGGTTACAATATGGAGCGAAACAGCGCCCTTTGAAATGACTGGGGGGGACTTCATTTCCCTGAAGTGGCGCAAAAAAGTGACGTTACTAGAGCGCGGACGTCTAGGACGGGTTTTTAAATGTTTTTGCGGGTATCCAGAGTGTAAGATGGACCCTTTGGAACCGGCGAGTTAGGTCCATAATGAATTGAACTTATACGTATTATCTGAGCTCCTAAACGTTGAAACCGGCAACCGAGTCAAGAACAAGGCCTGAAAACCCTGGGTAGTATCACAGACACCCTCGGGATCGGGATGGAAAAGTCAAAGAAAAGAAAGTCATATTGCTATACAATTGGTAAAAACAGCACATCAATTTTACTAGAACTCTTACCTATGTGTCACATTTGATTGATTGATTGATTGATTGATTGGTGGATTGATTGATTGATTGATTGATTGATTGATTGATTGATTGATTGATTGATTGATTGATTGATTGATTGATTGATTGATTGATTGATTGACTGATTGATTGGCTGATTGATTGGCTGATTGATTGATTGATTTGGCTCTTTTTTATTTTTGAACAATAATTTTTTTCTTCATTTCCCGACACGTATGTTTGTTCCCTTCCCACCTATTTTCTAGTCGCTCCTAATGTGCACCATTCACCTGATGACATAACTAGGAAATGGGTGCAGTGTGCCTTCGGGCCACGTCTTCGCGACTGATTTCAGTTGACATGCATGGCGACACCACAGGATTTTGCCTTGGCGCTGCCTTTTGGCTCCTCAGTGCCTCGAAGCCTTTCCTGTCGATAACAAAGTAGGTCGAATTACGGTGATAAATTGGCCCCTATCACTGCAGAGATAATTCCGAAACTGACATCTCACCGTGTCAGACGGCCTTACCTTCTGGCCATATAGTACCAGACGTCCATGAGCCAGTTTTCACGATGACGGTTAACTTTGAACCACAAAACTATGGAACTGGTGGTTGCAGCTCAGACATTTTGCGCACTTAACGAATCATGCGTCCCACAAATGTTTCTAATATGCTTGTTTTTCGTCAATTAGACGGGAAGCTATTGAGGGTGCACAATATGCGGCGCCATTTTTGTCTCTTTTTAGAGCACCGGTTTTAAATAAATATTCAGTGCAGATAAAAACTGCTCTGAATGTACCGACATTGCACTTCGCGTAAATGCCGCAGAAAAAGTTCTTTTTGGTGCAGTGGTTTTGCCCAAACGTACACTGCAAGTTTTCAAGTAGAACAAAGGCGGTGTTCTATGCACTACTGTTTTTATGCTCACTCAAATCCCACCAAGAGCGACTGCTATTAACAAAGCATACCAATCAAACGTAAACGCACTTATCTTTTTAATGAGCTGAAATTTATTTTTGAAGCGAAAGCTTCACTACGGGACCTCGTGCTTCGATCGCCGGGTGCCCAGTTTTGACCTCCAGATGTCCTTGAGCTTCGAACGCACAGTAAAGTAAAGAAAAAGCGCATAACTGCACTCTTGGAATAGCGGACACCTCAGTCGTGCTTTGATCTACGTGGCAGTAATGACAGATGTGCGCTGCATGCGTTGGCATTGACAACGTTGTGCCAGAAACGCGGCGCTGAAGCCATAGGCCGTCGGCGTTCATTGTGTTCATTGGCGTTGGCGTTGTCAACGTTTTACTCTCCGATCATTTTAAGGAAAGGAAGTGCGCATAACTGACCCCATCGGTCACCGGACGCCTGAATCTCGCTTATAGGTACGTGGGGTGATGAGAGAGAGCGACCAACCATGACCTGCCTCTAGCGACCAACCATGACCTGCCACCTGCCAGGGTGGCAGGGTGGGTGCGCTGCCTGTCCAGTGTCCGGGACGCGCTCAACGTTACAGACGTCATGCCGCGTATAGTTGCCCGATACGCCATAGCTTCCGCTCTCTAACCAGATTCAAGAGTAGTTAAATCGCAGCCAATTTGTTCTATTACAAGCCGGAGTACTACAATGATCGCGGAGGAGGAGGAGGAGAAAACATTTATTATGGCACTGTATTGAATTGGGAAGGGAAGCTGTGGATGGACGTTGACCTGGGTGGTCGTCCCTATTCCGGGACGCCATTGGCCGCCGCCGCTGCTCGTGCTCTCTGGACTAGGGTCCGCTGGGCCTCCAGGTCCGAGCCGGACAGGGCCGCCTCCCAGCCCTCCCTAAGTTGGCTGACTTATAACGGCCATTCGTGTACTGTACTGGCAGGCCCACACCATGTGGTATAGGTCAGCATACTGCCCGCAGAATTTGCACCTGCCCGTGAATGTCGGGTCCACGTGTTTTAGTATCGCGGAAACATGGTTGAAAATGGCCCGCCCTAACAGGGCATATACGGTACAATGTATACGCTGTTAAACTCGCTCTTATAGTACACAAACACAGGCGACTGCATCTACTGGAAAGTCGTACTGGAAAGTCGGCAACGTACTGGCAATGCAATTAATTAATAGTCAAGTGAGCGGCAAGAGTAAAAAGTCCGATATCTCCTCTTCACACAAGTTACTGGCACTAGAATCTTTGATAAAGAACTACTTTGCACAGTTTTGAAAGTGGTTAAGGGGGACTTTATTATATTTAAATGCCTAGAAAGCCATGTATGTCATAGCTCGTCCTCCAAAAAATACCTTTATATAGCATCATCATCATCAGCCTGACTATGCCTACTGCAGGGCAAAGGCCTCTCCCATGTTTCTCTCCAATTAACCCTGTCTTGTGCCAGCCGCGGCCACCACATTCCTGCATGCTCAGGGCAAAATCGACGACACTTTTACATGTAGGGTTCAGGAGCAGAACTATTTTAAGCATTATCAAAAGATTTTAGCGCCAAGGCTACACAAAAGAAATAAAACGGCATGGGTGTTTTCTTTCTTGCGGGCAGTCTTGGCGACAAAATCTGTTTCAGGCTGAGTTTGATGATGATTCTGGCCAGTGAAAAGGCACAAGCTCATTACCGTAATTCTTGGTTGATAAAAAAAGTCTGCTCTGAAAATAGTGAACAGCGAACCATGGCCTGGAGAATACTTTTTCTAGGCAGCTGAAGTGAAGTAATTATGCGGTAAGAAAACTAAGCAGCGAAAAACCATAGCCGATTTCCCAGGTAACCTTGTCTCCCTTGTAACAGGGACAGTTCAATGGTCCCTCTCAATCAATGTCGCCTTCGCCAAGCCCAAGAGCATGCTTTCTAGAAATTAGTGCAAATTTTTTTTAGAATTAATAAAGACCATTCTGAGCACATTGTACTGCGGAAATGAGTGAGGTCACAAAGCGAAGGAGACGATTGCAGTAGCTGAAAAGGAGCTCTTGGAAAATTCGAATGCCAGTGCTCTTGATCATAGCACTTAAATATTTAGGCAGCAAAATTTCAGTAAATGACGAATATGTTCTGTATTCTTTATTACCACTGCATCCATCTAAATAAACTGCATTCATTCACTCATTACAATATCCTTGATCTGAAAATAATCAGTTTTTCTACGTTAGAGCCGGAGTAGTGCATTTTTCATAGTAACAATCATCTCTACTCACCATACACTGCAATACCGGGATGCAAGCACCATGCACAACCATAACGACCGTTGAACAGTGTTCAGTTCGACATTGTTTCCCTGACAGGAGAATCTGCGCAGCAGCTGAAGCAATAGACCTGCAATGGACAACCGCAATGCTGCAACAAGCTTCAATACAGTTAAACTGCATGTCGAAGCCCCCAATTACTCTGTGAATTAAATACTGAGTTGCAATTAATAGTCCTCGTATAAGACTAAAGCAGCTTCAGGCTGCCCTGAGAACTCTCTAGCAGCACTTACAAATAACTGAAACCATCTGTTGTCGCAAAATGGCGTGAGCGGTCCCATACAGTTTTGCAATCAGAATCAACTGATGTTTTGTGACCCACACTGCAGCTACCCGCAAGTGATGCTGTGCAATGGATCATATTTTGAAAATATCAGATTCCTCTCTCATGTATGCCAGCAATCATACGAGATAAAAAAAACCTGCTGACGAAAAGAGACCAAATTGCAGCATTTTGGCCAATGAGCCTACATAATTAGCTGTATATATTATATAGAATTACCTTGGGGCACTACAACTATAGGAACTTTATGGAAGGGTCAGGGTTCGGGCTAATGGGTAGTGGGTAGTCAACATGAGGATCCATAGCGCACAAAATTGAAGGGACACAACACGTACAAGGGCAGTGACAATCCCTGAGGAATTTCTATTTTAACCAAGAACACATTCAGAAGAGCAAAATATGCAGTTGTATACCCACTAATGGCAGCACTATTCTATGCAAACAACCCAAGGTTTGTTTGCATAGAATAGTGCTTAATTCATTAAAAACAGGTTCATTGGTTTATTGGGGTTTAACGTCCCAAAGCGACTCAGTCTATGAGGGACGCCGTAGTGAAGGGCTCCGGAAATTTCGACCACCTGAGGTTCTTTAACGTGCACGGACATCGCACAGTAAACGGGCCTCTGTAATTTCACCTCCACCGAAATTCGGCCACTGCGGCCGGGATCGAACCCGCGTCCTTCGGGTCAGCAGCCGAGCGCCGTAACCACTGAAAAACTGCCGCCCGGTTGCATTCGCCTTTTAAACGACACACTAGCCAGCTACTTTCCCTGTGACATCATTGCTGTCCAAGTCTCATCCGCTTGACAAACGCACTTAGGGGGGGAGAATCATGTCGGGATGAAATTGTTCATACTACAGAGCCGAGAAAAGCGCCTTTTTTATGCTGCAGCTGCGGTAGCAGTTCATTCACCGCAGCTGTGCCGGCCAAATAGACCGGGCTTCCGTCTGCATTAAAAGTCAAGGTCAGACTGTTTCTCGAGGACAATTTCTGCCCGGAACTCCTTGTAAAGTGACCTGTCTGTGAAGTCCGACATCAAGTCTGTGCCTGCGGCAAGGTCTCAATTAATCCATTGCAGCCTCTCCTGAAGCGCATTGGCAACAGAGTTATCAGCAAGCAGTGACGATATTTCTTGCAAAGCAGGCATGGTTAAAAAGAGCGCCTATCAAGCAGCTTCAGTCAACCGCTATAGACACGTTCACACATGGAGCATGTTCCCTGCACCTGATTTCTGTAGGCGAGGTCACCCGATGCATACAAGCGTCATGCAGTTCTCGCAGTAAATGTGAAATATGGCACTCTTAATTTCAGCGCCAACGTAGAGGGCAAAACGCATGTCTAGAACAGCCGAACTTATTTATTTGCTGCGGAACTGCTGTTGCGGAGCTGCGGAACTGCGGAGCTGCGGAGCTGCGGAACTGTGTGTTCTGCAGCTCCCAAACCCGCTGCGACCAGGAAGGTAAAAAATGACGATGAAATCCTACGAGTTTAACTGAATGTGCTTACATCTAGACCATTTTTAACCTAATGTTATCGCTAGATATCGCGTATTCAGCCCGAAACACGCTCAGAACGTGTAGGGAAGCGTTCTGCCCCCGGACACTGCTGCTGCTAATGCTACTGCTGCCAAGTCACCCGCAGATTCTGACTGACGGGACACCGCCGCCAACCTTCGTGTTCTGAACATTAATGCCAGAAGTTTAGTAAACAAGCTTCCAAATTTTATCTCTTTAATCCTAACTCATTCGCCTGATGTCATTGCGGTCACCGAAACGTGGCTACATGATGGTATAATTGACTCTGAAATAACTCCTCCCGGTTTCGTTGTAATTAGGGCGGACAGGCAGCATGGGAAAGGAGGCGGTGTCGCTCTCTTCATTAAGTCTAGTCTGAAATTTGTTGAAATTTCGGTCCCTGTCGAAATAGAGTCAACTTGGTGCAAACTCTACGTAGGTAACAAATCATTTGTTATCGGTGCGGTGTATCGACCACCAGGCACTTCCATAGACCACGTGCATTCTTTAAGTAACTTCTTGCATTCTCATCATATCAGCAATCCAAATATAATTATCCTAGGAGACTTCAATCTTCCCGGAATTCATTGGCATACATTATCCATTACTGGTCAGGACATTGCAATCAGTAATGAACTTGTCACTTTTTCTTTGTCATTTGGATTAAAACAGATAGTTGATAAGTCCACGAGGTCTTCGGCAATACTGGATCTGGTGTTTTTAAGCTCTTCTCTTTTCGCGACGAATTTTACATGCGAAGTCGTCGAGGGGATATCCGATCACAACGCTGTTCTTGTTTCGATCCCATGTTCTATTCCTTCCTCAAAACTAACTTATTCAACATTTCCGGATTTCAGTAGAGCAGACGACGTGGCTATCCTGGATTTATTAAGTGACTCATTTGAACAGTTTCAGCACCTTAGCATATCAGGTGACGTGAATTCTTTAGTAACATTTTTCGAAAACATTGTGAAGGTCTGTATTCAGCGTTTTGTTCCATTAAAAACTAAAAAGCAAAACCACAGTATGCCCTGGATAACAAGGGACATACTGCATCTTTCTCGCCGTGTTGCCAGACTACGCGTTTCCAAGCGCAATGGTAACCCTGAACTCTTGCAACAGTTCAGCGACGCTAAAGAAGAACTCCGTGCCAAAGTTCACTCGGGAAAAGATTTTTACTACAGAAATTCCTTGCCGCAATTAATGAAACACAATCCCCGCAAATTTTGGGCATCCATATTGCCACAGAGCACTAGTCCTAATACCTTCATTATTGATGATAAGCCGGTCTGTGACTCATTAGCTATAGCTACTAATTTCAACACATATTTTCAGTCGGTATTTACAAGAGATAACCTTGAAATGATTACTTTTCCTAGCAACTCTCAATGTTCTGTCGAAGATATTTCAATAAGCGTCGAAGGTGTTCTGAACCTCATTCTGAACATAAATGTGAAAAAAAGTAGTGGTCCTGATGATATCCCTAATGTATTTCTGCATCGTTACTCTCTTTGGACCAGCCGCTATTTGACTACCATCTTCCAGAAATCGCTATCATCCGCAACCGTCCCCGTAGCCTGGAAGCTTGCAAAAGTTATTCCCCTGTTTAAAGCTGGCAGCACCCAAATCTTGTCCAACTATCGCCCCATTTCGTTGACTTCACACTCATGCAAATTACTAGAACATATCATTCATAAGCACATTACAGAATTTCTTGAAGCTAACAATATCTTGTGCAAATTTCAGCATGGGTTTCGGCGCGGGCTCAGTACCATTTCACAACTTGTAGAATTCACGCACGACATTGCTAGTTCCCTCGACACGGGCTCACAAATCGACGCTTTATTTATCGACCTTTCTAAAGCTTTCGACACCGTTCTCCACAGCAAACTTCTTTGTAAACTTAATGCAATACTCAAAAACCCGTTACTGGTAGACTGGATATCAAGCTTTCTTTCTAATCGTACACAGTATGTTTCTTTCAACTCCTGGTCATCTGAAACTGTTAATGTATCATCCGGTGTACCGCAAGGATCCGTGCTCGGGCCACTGTTGTTCTTATTATACATTAATGATTTGCCAGAAAATATTATTTCTAAAATTAGGTTGTATGCAGACGATTGTGTCATATACAGTTCAATTAACACCCCTGAGGATCACGCGCAACTAAATCAGTCATTCGTGTCATTCTGCTGATGGTGTGAAACTTGGCAAATGCAAATAAACTTTCGTAAATCTGTATACATGTCATTCTGCAATCGCACAATACCATCTTCTTACACCTACTCATTCAAAGATAACTCTCTGAATCAAGTGTCCGAGTACAAATATTTAGGTCTTATTTTTTCTTCTAACTTGTCCTGGTCAAAGCATATTAACACAATATCCAATAATGCAATGCGGAGGCTCGGTTATCTAAAACGTACACTAAGTGTTGCCCCACAAGAAACTAAACTGGTAACATACAAAGCTTTAATTCGTCCACTTTTGGAGTATGGGTCAATAATCTGGAATCCTCATAAACAGTCCGATATCAGTAAGCTGGAATCCGTCCAAAGGAAAGCAGTACGGTTTATTTGCCGACGGTATGACAGACATTTTTCACCTTCATCCACTCTTCCTGCCATAGGCCTTTCCCTCCTTTGTACCCGCCGCGACAATGAGTGTTTAAAATATTTTCATGGTATTGTTAATTCATCCCGCTTTGCTTCACTGTCTGAGTATTTGCATTTTTCAGCATCTTCATCTACAAGGAGCTACCACCCATTGAATGTAACACCCATTCACGCGCGCACTGATATGTTCAAATTTAGTTTTTTTCCTCGTGTTATCGAACGATGGAATTCTTTACCCGGTGATATACGCTCCCTGGAACCAAACCTATTTTTCAATGTTGTTACAAATCTGTGATTAGTCTGTTGCATTTTTGTTTTGTATTTTAATGGTGTTCACTTCTGAATATGTTGTCCCTCTCTGCCTTTTTTTTTCTTCCCCCCACTCCTGCAATAGCCCCATCGGGGCTGCAGTATATGTAAATAAAAATAAATAAATAAATAAATAAATAAGAGATATTTCGTCGCTGGGACGTAGTGTCGAGAATGGGAATTATTAGTTTTTGTAGCGCTTAGACTCTTCTTCAGGGCAAGCCGTACTAGATGACAAAGTTCACTGCCACTGAAAGCCAGCCTTCGACAGACAACTGACTTTGATTGCACTGCATCCGATGCGACGAATCGGTTTCTCTGTTATCGGGCGCTTCTGCCTGGCGCATCTAGGAGTCTACGCCGTCGGTTGGCTCCACGCGATGTGCCGTCTCGCTGTCGTCACCATAATCCGATAAATTCCTTTCTGCGCGTAGCATCCTATGTGACATATCAACGCCTCTCATACAGGGTGGCTGCGCCTGATGCGTCCCCTCTCTCTCTCTCTCTCTCTCTCTCTCTGAACTGTCAGCAGATTTCGTGCATGAGACGTCTCGGTGTCTCCGCCACACTCTGAAGATTGCGAATGGCGTGACAACGACGTGGAAGACGTCGTAGGTCCCAGAGCAGTGTTGCCGAAACCACTGCCTCTGTCGGGACACAGGTTAACCTGTTGCCCAGGCTGTGCTTGTGAGCGCGCAGACCTCCGAAGAAAAATTGGCAATGGCTTAGCTCGGCTATGTCAGGATATACGTAGCGAAAGACACAGCTGGCGAAGCGAGCGGAGGTGAGCGCAATGACGAGGCAAGCGGTGTGACGTCATACCAAATAGCAGCGGCGGCTCCGCGGCAAGGTGCGCGGTGTGACGTCACGCCAGATGGCGCGGTGAGACAACACCATCTAGGTGGTGTTGGGTGAGGGCGCGGCGTCCGCCAGCTACGGCGGTTGCTAGGCAACTGCTCAAGGTAGGTCTCTGTGCCTCCTCGGAGCACCGCCACAGCGAAATCGAAAGTTCGTGGCCAATGTAGCTTTCGCTACAAAAGACTTCGTAGTATACGGTAGGTCGTAAATGCCCCCCGGATTAAGGTACTGCTTCCTCCGGCTCATTTTCGCAGTCTAACTAAGGGTCGTTTCACATGCATGCGATTCTCGCCTGCGACGCTGCGAATCCTGTCGGTCTGCGACTGGGGAGGGCCGTCGGTCTAGCCGCAGACGGCCTGCGACTAAGTTCCGTCCGATTGGAATTCAGTCGCAGCGTCGGTGTGTTCGCTCTGCGACTGACCAATGGGCAGCACCGAGACGGCGTGGGGTCACGTGGGAGCTGTTACCGCGGCCGGTCTCGAGGCGCGCGAGCTTGAGAGCGCGCGCGTCGAGATCGGCCGCGGCAACAGCTCCCACGTCACGTCACGTGCCATCCCGGCGTGGGGTCCCGTGGGAGCTGTTCCCGCGGCGTATGCAAAACTGTTTATTCTAATCAAAACATACGAAATATTGCCTTGCATCTAAAAACACGCTGGTCATAACATCGTCAACACATTCCGCGCAGCGTTTCTGTCGCGTTTAATCGTGGGTTGCCTATGCGAACATCGAGCAACCTTGCGTGTCCCTCCGACCGAATTCGCTGGGTACGCGTTGCATGTGAAAGCACTGTGCGAAAATCGCACTGCGACGTCACCGACTAGGCCGACTATTTTCGTTCTAGTCGCAGCATGTGTAACGGCCCTAAGGCGTATCCAAAACACGGCCCAGACATCAATTAACACCGACATGCCTTCGCGATGGACTAATAATATTGATGTGGCTGTTATACTTCAGCGGCCAATAACGCTGCCACCGACATAGATAAACGCATTTAGGTAGCACTGACACGAACATGCAGCTGACGGCTTAATAAAATTTAAATAGCACAAAACAAATAATTTTGTTTTGATAATAAAGATTACGAGTGTGATCATCCTGTCTAAAGTACCGTGATGTTAGCCATATCGTCATTGCCATCAGTGCTGCGTTGTGCATCGTGTTATCGCACAGCACAGCAACTATAAAGGTATAGAGGCTAGAAGGTTTGACCTTCTAGCCTCTGTAATAAAGGGTCAGAACTTGTTTCAGAATCAGTTTGCGTTTTCTGGTTTGACTGTCAGCATATATAATAATTTAATACCAGTTAGCATGTGCATATTCGTATTCATCTACTGTCATGAAACATAACACAGTGAGTATAATCGGGTGCGTGTCTATACCCTGTTGAGGACTTTGTGGCTAGCTTTACCAGAGCTAATGGTGGTGAAAATCTAAGTACTGCTGGTTGGTTCTGCTTCACATCCGTCATCTCCTTTTCAACACAGCTGTAAACAAGTGTGCCTCACCGATTAGCACTAAGTATCGTTCTAGTGCTTGTTAAAAAATTCCAGGTGTGCATGAAGCCATGAAATGATTAAAAATGTGCTGTCATTTCATCCTGACGCCACTTTGTTCCAGGACGGACGTCCTTCCTTTGCCACAATATCTTCTGTTGAGGTGTTCTGTTACACTGTCCACTGCTGCACGTAAGTACTTTGTGCCTGAGTCAATACTACCGGATGTTCAAGCCGAGTAATTTTATTACGCTAACTGGGCTATCTCCACGACCCATGGCCACTTAGGAAAGCCAGCAAGAATGCACAAACACTGCATGCTGTAAGGTACATTTACTTTATGCTGTTAATTCCACCATCAAAGTGTTGCAATCAATTTCAAGTGAAATTTCATTCGCTGTAGCACCACAACCAGCAGCTTGCCCAAGCTTTCCTTCAGAGCTGTCTGCTTGGCAGCTTCTTGCTTCTTGAAGAAGCTCATATGTTTGCCCAGAATTTTGTGACTCGGACAAACTAACTGGGGGAAATAATTGCTGACAAAAAATTACTTTAAATTGCCGCAGGAACACAGAATTTTTCTTAAGTGGAAGATATATAGCAGTTTAGTACAGCATGCTGCAGGTATAGTTGGTGCTGCATGATGCGAAGAAGTCATCGGAAAACGGGACGAGGGATAGAAGGAAATGGAATGCCCTGTGTCTTTTATCCTGTCCCTTGTCCAGTTTAGGGCTGACTTCACAACAAAGGACGTTTATGAAAACTTAAAATCTGCCCTACGACACTTTTCCCAAATGTGCCCAGAAAGTGATGGTTCAAAAGCATTAGCAAAACTTTTTGCTGGGATGGTGGTGTGTCATTCTCTTGGGTAAAAATAAGCCCCACAGAAAGACGTTCACAAGTTGTCCTGTTTTCTTACTTGTGAACGCCTTTATGTTGCGCTAATTTCTACCCAAGGGAAAAAAACATGACCGAATGACGTTCAAACAATAAAGAGCACTTCCACTCACAGATCCTTCTCAATTTATTTTTCTCATTCCACATTTTTCTCTTTCTCATATTCTTTTGTGAGCTGTCAATTTCTTACTCTAGAAGTTGTATAATATGAAGAGGAAGTATATGGTTCGGTATGGTATGGTATGGTACGGCATGGCATGGTATGGTTTAGGTTTGGTTTATTGGTTTATTGGGGTTTAACGTCCCAAAGCAACTGAGGCTATGAGGGACGCCGTAGTGAAGGGCTCCGGAAATTTCGACCACCTGGGGTTCTTGGCATGGTATGGCATGGCATGGTATGGTATGGTATGGTATGGTATGGTATGGTATGGTATGGTATGGTATGGTATGGTATGGTATGGTATGGTATGGTATATGTACTTGGTGTTTTCAGCTGCATTGCATGCTGAATGGCGACAGCTTATGTGTTGTGTGGTTGCTTCTCTTTGTCTTCATGCTACTATGTTGCTGCGAATCTGTTTGCGATGTCAGTGCACGTTAGAGAACCCCAGGTGGTCGAAAATTCCGGAGCCCTCCGCCACGGCGTCCCTCATAGCCTGAGTTGCTTTGGGACGTTAAACCCTAATAAACCAACTTTGTAGTGTTTGTTCATTCTGCAAAGCTGCCGGCGCGCCGCTTTATCACTTCTTGATGCAAGAAGCGACGAGATTTATCTCGACTGATCGCATCCAGGCGGAGTCGATTCTGCGTTGTTCCAGAATGTTCTAGTAACTTTCCAAGCTTCATCTCGAAAGTTCGCTATCAGCTTTAAATTGAGCTGGAGCGACAGCGGCGGGCATTCCGTTCGACGACCACCGAGCGCGCTTGTTGCTAAGCCGCCGCCGAGTGATTCAGTTCTTTGCGGACGCAAGTGAGCCCAAATGAAGAGTTTTGTTTAGAAGCCATTTTCGACGTCTTCCTGCTGTCCGGACGGCAGTCACCACTACGTGACAATATTTGTTTGGTTTATTGGGAGTTTAACGTCTCAAAACGACTCAGGCTATTAGGGACGCCGTAGTGAAGGGCTCCGGAAATTTCGACCGCCTGGTGTTCCTTAACGTGCACTGACATCGCACAGTACACAGGTCTCTAGGATTTCGCCTCAAATCGAAATTCTGCCGCCGTGGTCGGGTTCGAACCCGGGTACTCCGGCTCGGTAGACGAGCGCCGTAACCACTGAGCCACCGCGGCGGGGTTGACAATATTTGTGTCAAAGGCTCAGTGCAAGCAGTTGTACCATCATTGTTTTCACAGTTCCACCTCCAAATGGGCATCACAATTGGTGCATGACAGTAAAGCTGCTGCAAAATAAGAATTCGGCTTTGGTCTGCAAAGATGCTGCGCAAGCGATTTGGGGCGCCGATGTCCTGTGAACGCGAAGAGTGACAGGAGTAATCGCTCCTACTAAGAAGGCTTCAGGGGCGGAGCTGAAACTACCGCTCGCGCCAGAAAAGTTGACGCCGCCCAAGGTACTACACCTACTCAACCTAGAGGAAGTTTCGCTAGTCGGTGCGTCGTCACTATGTTGGTATAAATAACTATGCATGTTCAAGAAATTTCTGCACTGTAGAGCGACACTTATTTGTAACAAAAATTATGATAAACAGTCGCGTCTTAATTTGTAATTGTACTATAAATTGTGCACCGTTGAATTTTTCCTGCTGGCTTAGTTTGGTTTATTGGCGTTTAGCGTCCCAAAGCGACTCAGGCCATGAGGGACGCCGCCGTGAAGGGCTCCGGAAAATTTCGACCACCTGGGGTTCTTTAACGTGCACTGACATCGCACAGTACACGGGACTCCAGAATTCCGCCTCAAATCGAAATTCGGCCGTCGCGGCCGGGATCGAACCCATGTCTTTCGGGCCAGCAGCCGAGCGCCGTAACCACTGAGCAACCGCGGCGGGGCCCTGCTGGCTTAGTATCTTCATAAAGAAAGTAACTGCCAAGCTAGGAGTTACATTACCAAGACTCATGTATATTCATGCACTTTCAAGACCACTATTAAAATGCACCAAAGCTCACTTGCCCCCCCCCCCCCCCTACCCCCCCACCTCCCAATATAAATGTGTAGGATTTTTTTCGCGGTACGTTTTTATTAGGTTGGAACCCTTTGCAGCCACGCAGAGATACTGGGGCCGACAACAAGGCGCGGATGTGAGCCTGGATGCCAAAAAGCTGAGCAGGACCCTCGTTGAGAAGTTTCAAGATGTTGTGAAATCGCAGTTGCGAAAAGTTCACCGGTTCTCATGTGTAAGCTAGTCCTATGGATCAGCATTAAAGAGTCAAGTTGCAGAAGATGACTCCATGTTTTTCCTCTGCCCACTGATGTGAGGTACAAGTGCAATAATGCGCCCCAGAATAGCAAATGGGGTGCCTGTAGCCAGTGAGATATACGTATTTGCTCGACACTGCACGAAGAGAAATGGTAAAACTTACGCCGAGCTTGTTGGTGCGTCTTAAATTTCTCGAAAAGTGGACAAAAAAAAATTAACAGAACTAATACCACAGACAGCACAGTTTGTGATATTTGCATATCCTCTACTGACCTTACTTATTTGGGCTGATTTGAGAGATCAGAACTACCTGCCGGACCAACACCCCCAGTTGGAAATTTTCCCCTGAGACGGAACTCCGCGTTGTACTGTCGCGTTGCACAGTTCATTGTCAATAACTAAGGCATTCGCAAATAGATCCCCGCTCTGCCAATCACCGCGTCATTTCGCTTGTTGCTCCCAAGGGTCTGTTAACTGCCGTAACCGAGAACAATGGCGAGCTGTGTGTCAACCGCGATAAAAAAAATTAACCACGGTTCTACTGCCCGTGTGAGTGGAAGTGGCTCTAGTTCAGCATGGATGTTAGCCAGCTGGAAAACGCAAGAAGCTAAGAACAGGTGAGGAAATAACGTAACCAAAAGAGAAATATCGATGCAATAAACTATTTGCTCCGGCAGTTTTGGCATGCTCCATAACCTATTTGCCTCACAGAACGACCGAATAGGGGAAAAAAACGACTAGTCAATCCAGCGCAAACATCGTTCACAACGTAGCGCGCTGTGGTCTACGTTATACCAGAAACAATTTAGCATCGGTACTCACCAGGATTTTCCGGAATCAATGAATGGCCCCACAATGGGCAACAATCCGTGGGTCACGCGGGATGTTCACGGGACGCTTTCCGGCTGTCCTTTCTCGGCATAAGCAAGGCTCACGATAAGTGAACCAACACATGTCCGGCGGATATCTGCTTTTGAACTTCCGCCAACAGCGAATCAGGGATTTGTAGTGAAATAGTGCAATGGCACGAGGCCACAGGAAAAGAAGGGACTAGACACAGCGCTGTCTCTTCTCCCTTCTCTTTTCTGTGGCCCCGTGCCGTTGCGCCGTCGCACTACAAATCATGTCTGCCAGCTACCCAGCCACGGGCAAGCAGACGCAGACACGGCTGACGGGGAATGAGCGTTTGTTCTGATAGCGTAGGCCAATATATAGCATATGTGGAAAGGGGGGTTAAGAGGGAGAGAAGAGCAGAAGCGGCTATCTCTCGAGCCATCGACAGAAAAACAAAAATGGGAAAGGAGGGGGTTTCGACGCGAAAGATGCGCTGTTGGCAGCACTTCTCTCTTATGGTGTCTTCGACTGGTCGCTCCCACGATCCGGTTCGGATTTGGCAAAGTGAGAGCCGCTCTAGCTCTGAGCGCATAGCGAGACCGGTCAAGCCGAATGGTCAGCAAGTTTTCAGAGAGAAAGCGCAGGAAGCAGAAAAAGGACGTAACTTCCGGAACCGCCACACCGCAGTGGCGCCGCCGCTGCCGCTGGTGTCAACGACAGCAATCACACAGTCTGCACCGCCCACGCCGCCGAACCTGTATCGCTGCCCGGCGGAAGTGGCTCTGTCACGTGAACACATCTCGGGGCCGCTCCGACTTTTTTCTCGGAGCGCCTCAGAGCGCTCTGAGCTGGAGGCGGGCGCTCTGAAAGAACCAGCCGAATGTAGTCAGAGCGCTTGATTTCGACGAGCCGAACGTGCGGCTGCATCTCAGAGCGCTCTAGAGCGATCTGAAACGACCAGTCGAAGACACCATTAAAAATGAAACCGCTGCACCGGCTCGCGTTGCCTGGTAGATCGATCGCCTTAGCACTTGTTCCTAGGTTTCCACTTTTGCAGGCGAAGACTGTGGCACTGTTATCACCCGACTGTCGTGGGGACTCGTGATAACGACCTCTCTAGGATGCAGCGCTTCGGAACCTGTGGCTCAAGAAAGTGACGATTGTTCAGGTAGCACGGATAAGCTAGGCTGTGACGAAGCTTGTCAGCTAGGCGGAGCTGGCGAGTGCGATTCGTGTCGACGGCGTACCTGGTCAACACGGCGTCTCACCAAGGACGTAGGAGTTTGTACCGTCACCATGCGGGATCCCGACGTCGACGTCACGCGGCCCGGCGTCCACTTTTCACCCACACCGTAGTTCCGCACGTAGACGCAGCTTTCTATGGAAACCAGCCAGTCATCAGACTCCTGCGGCGAATCTGCAACAGCTGGAGGAAAACGTGTCCAAGCGAGATCGCAACTGGCACCCCAACAGTAACTCTGACGGCGATTTTTCCGTCTTCTGGGGCGTCTTCCTGTAGTTGAACGAGAACCTGACAAAGTTGCCTCCTAAATTTCCCTCGGTCATTTTTTGAAGTCCGTCCTTAATTGTACGGACTGCCCTTTCTGCCACTCCATTAGATTGCGGGTTAAAAGGCGCTGTTCGCAGGCGCATTATGTTGTTTTTAGCCACGAAGGTAGCGAACTCTTGGCTAGAGAACTGCGTACCGTTATCGGAGACAATAGGGCGCGGAACGCCAAATCTGCCGAGCATGGCGCGTGGGCAGCTAGCTGATCATGCGAGCCATTGTTGCATATATTCCACTGGCACGGCTTTAATCCATTTCGTGTGGGCATCCACTACCACTAAAATCATGCTATCGGTCCGGCAAAATCGACATGAAACACGCATGCGCAAATCTTGAAAGAATGCACACCAACAATGGTAACCTAAAAATCAGCCATTAAAAGAAAAAAATGAAAGAAAAGAAAAAAGCGAAAGCTCTCACGGAGACTGGTGTGCAAACTTAAAGGGGCCCAGAAACACTCTTAGTTGACAATTTTGCCTGTTGATCGCATACAGTAAGTTACAATGGTGCTATTAGCGTCGGTAATACCGCGTATATGCCATTTTATAATATATTAATGTCCTCTCAAAAACAAATTCATGGCTCTGATGGTGTCCCCACACAGTGGCGGGTTTCAGCAGCGGATATGACATCACCTGGCGCGAGCTATAAGGGACAACCAAATGAGGAGTTGGATGCCCCCATATTAAGAGCCGAGGTCAGGATGGAACTGCTGAAGCTTAAACGAAGGTCAGCCCCGGGGCTCGACAGAGTAGATAACAGAATGTTGAGAAATCTGGATGAGGAATCAATAAATAGCCTCACTAGGTATCTAAACCAAGTGTGGAAAGCAGGCGCTGTCCCCGAAGAGTGGAAGAAGGCCAAGATCACGCTTATACACAAGCAGGGCAAACCTCCGAGCTTGGAGAACCTCAGGCCAATCTCACTAACATCATGTGTAGGGAAACTGCTGGAGAAGGTCATCCTGACCAGACTGTCTAAATACATGGAGGATAACGGCCTCTGGCCAGATAAAATGGTCGGATTTAGGCCTGGGCTCACCACCCAAGATACAATGCTCAGACTCTATGGAGATATAGTAGATCAGCTGGATCTCGGCAACCTGAAGGCGATCTTAGGTATAGATCTTAAGAAAGCCTTTGATAATGTCAGCCATGACGCCATCCTTGATGGGCTAAATGAGATAGCTGTAGGAAAAAAACACCTACAACTATACATCCGATCGTTCCTAAGGGACAGGACTGCTATCATTACCTTTCAGGGCATCACATCCGATGAGTTCCCCATGGGATGTAGAGGAACCCCACAAGGGGCTGTCCTCTCCCCATTTCTCTTTAATCTGGTAATGAGGGACCTTCCCCGCAAGCTTAGAGAGATAGAAGGCTTAAACATCAGCCTCTACGCAGCTGATGTATATGTCTGGCTAAACAAAGGAGGCGAATCAGAAATGAAAGAAAAGCTACAGAAGGCAGCGGATATCATTAACGAGCATGCGAAATGCGCGGGTCTCAGTTGTTCTCCGCAAAAGTCGGAGCTATTTGTAGCAATGAGCAAGCGCAGTCAAAGGATACCGGCAATCGAGGTATACACTTGAAAATAGAACGATACCAATTGTCGAGGAAATAAGAATCCTAGGCATGTATATTAACAGAAAAGGTAAAAACAAAAGTACACTGGACAAGCTCAAAGCGCAAGCTGAACTTGTCGTCAGAGCCTTCAGAAGGGTATCTAGAAGGGGAGAAGGCCTCTCGGAGTCCAGTAAACTAAGGCTCACGCAGGCCTTCATCGTTAGCAGGATATGCTACGCAACCCCATTCCTGAAAATAAACAAAACCGACGAAAAGGCATTAGATACAATCATCAGAAAATGTGTCAAACGAGCGCCAGGGCTGCCCATTTCCACGTCCAATGATATACTGGAGAAAATGGGCCTGCATAACAACTGGAGAGAACTGGCTGAAGCGGTTAGAACATCGCAAATCGAAAGGCTAACATCCACACCCGCAGGAAGGAAATACCTAGAGCTAGCGAAATGGGTAACCGTAGATAGCACAGTAAACACCAGAACAGATCTGGGAAGAGAACTAAGAGAGCATCTTATTATCGCTCCCATACCCAGAAACATGCATCCATCCACGACAAAGGCAGAAGGAAAAGCAGGGTCGCACAGCTGGCTGCTAAGCTAGGCAAGATGCCACTGGGAACCGTGGCCTACACTGATGCCGCGGTAGGCACGCTAGGAGACACCGTCTCCGTAGCCGTCGGGGACACAGGCAGAACGTTAGGCGTTGTAAGACACCTTGAGTTAAAACCCCTTGTGGCGGAGGAGGTTGCAATAGCGATCGCTCTAACTCAGCCAGGTATCAAATACGTAGTAAGCGACTGCAAAGCCGCAATTAGAAATTACAGCAAGGGACGCATCCATGAAATGGCGACTAAATATCTAAAAGA
Organism: Amblyomma mixtum; assembly: GCF_055824585.1. NCBI lineage: Eukaryota > Metazoa > Arthropoda > Arachnida > Ixodida > Ixodidae > Amblyomma > Amblyomma mixtum. The sequence goes on from NC_143012.1 coordinate 88,955,317, forward strand.
CTTTATCCCAGCCCACAATATTCTAATCATCTGGAAACGAGGCCGCCCACAGGTTCGCCCGCTCCTCTTTACCCCGCAGGGAGCCTAGGACACCTCATACGAATTCAGCACTAAAGAGGAAACCAATACCTTTAATAGCATCACAGACATTCAGAAAAAGAACAAAAGGATCTATCCTCCTCCGGATAGATCGCTTAGCTCGGCTGAGGCCTATGACTGGAGAAGACTCCAAGCTAGAAACTTCGCATCCCCGCTCTGGAGGAGCTGGACAGGAGGTGACACGAGGGAGGATGCGGAGGTGTGCGAGTTCTGCGGGCATACCGCTACACTCGAACACATATTATGGAGATGCCCCAGTGCCCCAGGATATGGCAGAATTAATAATGCAGAGGAATGGGAGACCATACTCAGAAGTGCCGACCTTAGCATACAACGATACGCTACCCGCCTGGCAGCAGAAGCTGCGCGACTATATCGTTGCTAGTCTTCCAGCTGCGACGCAGCCCCTCCCTGGGCGCCTGCGTGCGGACCCGGAGGGGCACGGGTCTTCTTCTGGCGGAAATAAAGTTTCTTAATCATCAGTAAATATACTGCAAATTGTGTGAATAAACAGAGAAACATTTTCTCACCTGTCTGCGTTTTATATGATATCAACAAAAACAACTTGTTTGTCTTAGATAAAAGCCCTGCAAAGCAAGTAAAATAAAAAATACACCACCAGGGGCTCTGGCATGGAAACGACGCTGCCAGACTCAGCAAGAACGAGTTACAGAGAGCAGGCAACCATGGAGTGCAAACTTCCGCGACGTGCTCTGGCAGGCTGTTTTGATTGGTTGCGCCAGGTGCCGTCATCGGGAGAGCGAAATAGGAGTGGGAAGCCCCGCCAAAATCGAGTTGAGGGCAGCGTTTTGTTTGCTTGTATTTTGAAATTTCTTCATTGAATAACTCCCGTTCCTGTGCATCGATTCCTGTCATTCTTTTTAAGTCAGCATCTGTGTGACATAAAGAATCCACGTGAAGAATAGCCGGTATCCCCCCAAGCAGCGTTTCGCAGCCTCTTTAAGGGTAACGGAGTGGATTCCAAGAGAAGGCAAGCGTAGAAGGGGGCGGCAGAAAGTTGGGTGGGCGGATGAGATTAAGAAGTTTGCAGGAATACGGTGGCCGCAACTGGCGAAGGGCAGGGGTAATTGGAGAGACATGGGAGAGGACGCAGCGTCATAAATATCCTGCAGCAAAAATTTTCTTAATGCGTTTTGTGGAAGCTTAGTTATTTGTAGTCAAAATTTGAATTTCCGTGTGTTCTCGCCTTCCCTCTCCTCTCGTCACTTTTTGCACGCTGAAATGTCGGTCCGCCGGCTGCACGCGCTCGACCTGGCGCTGGCGCGGCGAACCAATGAAGACATTCCGCTGCTGACGTAAAGAGCGCTACATGACGCAATGCGCGCGGATTCGGGCGAAAGCTCGGCACCGCAGATCGCGGCGAGGCGCGGAAGAGGGAGTTCTTAAAATTGTATTGTAAAAGATCGGCTCGCATTTTGAGGTCTTGTACGCGGCATGAACGCTCGGTGGCCTGTACTCTACATAACGCAAGCATTTCATAGCCAACCTCCAAAAACCTTTTCAGAGAACCTTTAAGGGCGTTTTAAAGACTCGTTCTTTGTCCAAGAGAAACAGAAGGTGTGCTAATGAACGTGTCGCTACTGCTTTTAGCGATTTCATGGGCTTCCAAGATTTCGGCATTTGATCTTTACCACGTCCGAAAATCTGAGTACGGTTTAGAGAGGGAAAAAAACCTGTGCTGTTCTTGTAGTGCTCTGGCAACTGTCCACCAGTCTGTAGACGAAGTGAAGAAGCATGTTCACCCAGCCTTACCTTTAGGCATCTGCCAGTCTGTCCAATGTACACGCCACCGCAGCGCAGAGGGAACTGATATACGATGCCACTGGTGCATGAAACGTGCGGCTTCCTGCGTTTTGTGCTGCGTACTGAATTATTTTCACTCTCATAATCTGCCAATGACGTAAACCCCAAATTTCGCTGCCACTCTCTTCAATTTGTGCGAGAGCCTGTGTACATAAGGCATGATCTGAAACTTCCTTTTCTGTTGTTCTACACGTGCATTTTTTTTAGGTAACTGGGTGTTTTCTTTTTGTAGCTTTCTTCGGAGAGCCTGTGCGAATACCACAAGAACATGGGCGGGAAAGCTAGCTTTCCTAAATCATTGAAGCTGATTGTCAAAGCGTATTCCTACTCAGTGAGGACAGCTTTCCTGAGTCGTTGAACCAAAATGTATTCCCACTCTGGACAGGCTTCCAGTATTATTAAAATAAGAAAAATATTCGTACGTCCGTTTTCAGACGGCCAGCAGACGAACCACGAGTGGTCTGTGGCCTTGTGTCGGATGACCCAACGGACATCCCGATGCTAACTTCGTCAAAAAAAAAAACGGGCCTAGCATCCAAACTGAGGTGACCACGTATGTCGGGCGTCAAATGCCACGTGAGCCATCCGTGGACGTCTCTTGGAAACCTACATCCGTTTCTAGTATCCGCAGGACGTCAGAATGTCCGGCACACGTGTACGTACATGGGACGTTCAATCGGCTGCCTTTTTGTTTGCACCCGACTGTCCCAGATGGTGTCCGCAGCTCATATTGTGGATCTAACGAGCCGTACATCATACATCCGATTGCGGACGTCCTCTTTGCATTCGCCGGATGTCCGTGGTTCATTGGGTCCCTGCTAGCAATAGCATTCGCAGAGGCGAGCCGAACAGTAGATCCGACAAGCTGCGCCATATGTCGGACGGCGAGGCAACCGACGTCCCGGATGGCGAATTGCGCGGTTACTTCAAAAATGGGTTTATCATATTTGTTGACAAAACAGCCTCATCGCTTCCCTTACTAAAAAACCATCATGTAATGACACAGCAGATGAGCAGCTAGGCTAATAAATGACAACTCGTCGCTTGTACGCCCACCTTGTTTTCGGTGTCGTTTGTGTTCTGTGGTCTGCTCCGACGACTTCGAGAGCTGTCCGCTCCCTGCGGGAAAGAAGTATAATGTTTTTGTGTTCGGTCTACCACGAATCGTGTGTCTGGCCAGATATAACCAGCGAGAACTGCGAGAAACGGATGACCACTGTTCTGCTCACCTCTGCGAAAACTGTACTAGTAGCCGAGGTAAATTGGTAAATTGGTTTTTGAGGAAAGGAAATGGCGCAGTGTCTGTCTCACATATCTCGGCGGATACCTGAACCGCGCCGTAAGGGAAGGGAGGAAGGTGGGAGTGAAAGAAGAGAGAGAGAAAGAGGTGGCGTAGTGGAGGTTGTTGCCCAGGGCAGTTTTTCATTTATTCCAGAAAACACAGGTAAGTGCTGATGTTAAACTATTTTTCAAAGTACGTAAAGTATAGCAATGATGTTTGCCCTACAATAAGACCATAGTTAGCGCAGAGGAAATTTATGTCCGGTACCTACATGCAGAAATATGTGTATATATAGTCCAACAGCTTTATTTCCCACGCCATGGACCCAATGAACCACCAGTATACGCCCTTTATAGGGCATCTCGTTCAGATCCGAACTTTTGCGCGCTGTTCTGAATGTTGCCGGGACGTCCGCCGAATGTTTTGCACAACAATAAAGTAGGTCCGCTGCCAGTGTGAAACTGCTGATGTCCGGCAGATATCCGCTTTAGAACGTCCGCCAACAGCGAGCCAATAGATGTCCCACTGATTCACTCTTTTCTGGACGTTTGAATTTGTCTCGCACGGGCGCGGTCGCCTGCTGCACTTTTTTTGTAATAATTTTAATGAGCCCCTGTGGAAGGTTTAGTTTCGGAAACATATTGTCACGTTTAGTGAGGAAAAGTATTGTATTTCAATAAACATTCTAATTTTCATAATCTCAAATGCGCCGCGTTTTTGTTTCCGCAGCAGTGCTTCGGATCGGACATCACTTCCAATCATGTCAAAGCATGGAGGAAGGGAAGTGTCAAAGCCAGTCACTAGTTCGTGCGTCAGATGCATATGCTGCCTCTAGAACAAAGACCCTTTCGCGTGCGCTGAGTAATCCGCTTTTTGCATGGTTGCCACTTTCACTGTGCTGTTTTGCGCCAGAAAACTTTTCTGGCGTAAAGGCAGCAGGCATGCCCTTTTTACCCTTTTATTAGTCCTCTCACAAAATATAAAAACAACTTAAAAGAAACAGACAGAGAGCACGGACCAGCAATGCTCGGCCAGGCTTAAAAATTTGCTCACGTAATCGACTTTGGGCTCGCCGAGGAGCCTAAACGCGGTGTTTACGTGATAGGGCGTGACGCCATCTTTAACCGAGTACATGGAAGAAGCGCCGGCGCGCCTAAGAATAAGTCGACATGTGGTGTTCACGTGGTAGGCCATGACGTCACGCGTTCAGGCGAGCATCGAAATTAAAGGTGCTGAACAATGCTTAAACCGAGTGAGAAGCGGTAGCTTCTAGCCTGGTTTAGCCTGAAAAATGCCGAAGAAACGGTGAACGAACAGCATAAGAAGACTTTGCCAGGCTAAACCGTCGTGAAGCTGCCGCTTTTCACTCGATTAACAACGATGTCCCTGCAGGCATGTCCGGTCGTTGGCGCTCTTTATACCAAGTGCTTGTGGCATCATCGAGAGCCCAAAACATCCGCATTTGGGCTGCGGGTGTAGGACTCCCAGGCAACTTGATCAAGGGGATCAGTCTGTTTAGCGCCCGGAGATTCGAGGCATTGCCAGATAAGATGACTTTGACTCAGAGTTACGTTGCAGAGATTGCAAGCCTCCGTGTCGCCTGTAAGCTTATTAGACTCCTTTAGCATACCGTGTACCGTACGTGTTATCGTTACCGATACCGGAGTACCGGGAGCCCGCGCGCAGCCAATGCGCATGCGCAAATCATCTTGACGCCGCCAGATGGCGCCACTTACCCGGGAGCTGCGCGCGCGCGTGCAGCATAGGGACCAATCAACGCGGGCTCAGCGGCGGTGGGCTTGCAACCGGTACTCCGGTAACGGTAACACGGTACGCGGTATGCTAAAGGTGTCTTATGCGGAGTAACGTAAGGGAAGCGATTGGCATGAATTTTTCGCCACGCCCTACATACTGAGGATGCTAAGGACCTATCTGGTGATGAATAGAGAGCTCCTTCTAGGTGACGACGGGGTCTTTGTCTCCGGGTAGCGGGGTCTCTACGGCCGCTCGGGTGTGTATAGATCTCGAGCGAGGCGATGGGCAGCCTCATTGCCTGGTAGACCCTCATGAGCTGGATGACTGAAACCCCCCAGTTTAGCGGGTGCTTCCTCAGTAGGCTGGCCGCCTGCCTGGAAAGTAGGCCTTTGCCGAAGTTCCTAACAGCGGCTTTATTGTCTGAGAGAATAGTTTTGGCTCTGGTGCCTGTACATGCTAGCCCTATCGCAGCCTCTTCAGTTAATAAAGCGTTAGGCGTATTAAAAGGCAAAAGCCGTTTGCGACTCATTGCACTGATTTTAATTTCCCGCGCTTGAATTCATTTCATGACAGAGGAGAAGGACGTAATGACAAGAAGCGATGACGTCACGCTGCGCATGCGCAACGCGTCGGCAGTTGTTGCTTGGCGGCGGATCCCATCATCATCATCAAAACGTTTATTTCCACCGAAATGAGACTCCTTTTTGGACCCCCCGGCACGCAGGCCTAAGGGAGCCCTACTTAGGAGCCTCGCAAACTAAGGTCTGGTGAAGACGCATTGTCTCTTCACGGCCTCAGCCGCCAGGCGGATGGCTTGTTGCTGCTTAGCGGGGTCCTCGCTCCGCAGCAAGGTCTCCCAGGCTTCTCTATCTTCTATATTTTGCTCGGCGCCCGGGCTTCCAGCACATTCCCATATGACATGGTCGAGAGCGCCCCTCTCCCCGCACGTTATACAATATTGGTCTTTCTCCTCTTTGGAGATTGTTATGTATACCCAGAAGGGGCTTATATGATTCCCCCCTTGCAATCTTCTCCACGCAATTGCCTCCTCTTTTGCGAGGGAACGGTCGGGCGGCGGATAGACCCTCCTGCTCAGCTTATAATGTTCCGTGATCACGGGGTATGAAATTAGGCTATCTTTCATGTCTATGCGGGAGGGCTGCTCTGCGGCCGCCCGGTGATAGAGAGCTCGGGCAAGCTCGTGTGCAGCCTCATTTCCTGCAATAGACTCATGCGCTGGGATCCATATTATCTCTATGTTACGTTCTATCGGCCTCGCCTCGAGGACGTGTTTGGCCTCTTCCGAGATTCTTCCTTTCGCGAAGTTCCTTACTGCAGTTTTGCTGTCCCTTAAAATCGTCGTGGCCTTGGTACCGACGCAAGCGAGCGCTATCGCCAACTCTTCCGCCGCATTGGCACCTCTCGTGCGGCTCGAAGCCGCTACCGTTGGTACTCCTGGCCCGTCGACCACAGCGGATACAGCCGCCCCGTGCTGTCCGCACGCCGCGTCTACGTACGCCACCTGGTCTGCCGGTCGCTCCTTCATCTTCCTCTCGTAGGCCTTAGCCCTATGTTCTCGCCTTTCCTTGTTATACACGGGGTGCATGTTCCGCGGCATAGGTGGGACGCATATCTTGGCCCTGATTCCTGCCGGGATGTTTACCATCTTGTGCGTGCTACTTTCTGGCCGGATTCCTACCCATTCGAGTATTGTCCTGCCCATTTCAGACTGGCCGAGCCGTTCTAATTGGGATATTCTCACCCCCTCTGCCAGCTCAACCCATCTGTTGTGTACCCCCATTTTTTCAAGCCGCTCCGTCGACGTAGATATCGGAAGTCCCAGAGCTCGCTTTGCGCATTTCCTCAATATTCTGTCTACCTTCTCTATTTCTGCCTTGTTCATGTTTAGGTACGGCGTCGCGTAACAGATCCGACTTATTACGTACGCCTGCGACATTCTCAGGAGATTTCTTTCTTTCAGTCCTCGCCCATTTACCGCTGCCCTCCTGAATATGCCTACCACTTGGTCTGCATATGAGGCTAATTTCTTTATGGTATTGGTGTTGTTGCCTTTCTTGTTGATAAACATGCCTAGGATCCTCATTTCCTCGACCCTGGGCACCTCCAGGCCTCCCACCACCACTTTAATTTCTATGTCTCTCTTGTTCCTGCTGTCGCTATTGTACACGAAGAGCTCCGACTTCTGCGGTGAGCACGCCAGGCCTCTTTCGGCCGCGTACTTCACCACTACGTCTGCTGCCCTTTGAAGACTCCACTCAATTTCCGCGTTGCTTCCGTTATTCATCCACATGTTTATGTCGTCCGCGTACATGCTGAATTTTAGATCAGGGATCTTGTTCAGCATGGCCGGGAGACCTCTCATCGCTATGTTGAATAAGAAGGGGGACAGTACGGCGCCTTGCGGGGTACCTTTGCTGCCCAGCCTTATGCCGGGGGACTCTGCGTCATGGAATTTAATCACCGCCTTCCTCCCTTGGAGAAAGTCCTTGATGTACGCGTATGTTCTCTTGCCCACGTTTACCTCCTCCAGACCTCTGAGCACCGCCTCGTGTCGGACGTTGTCGAAGGCCTTCGTGAGGTCAAGACCTAGGATCACCTTGGCATCGAATCCTTTCTTGTCTACAATGTCATGTTTGAGTCTGAGCATTACATCCTGCGTGCTGAGCTTAGGTCTAAAGCCCACCATCTCGTGCGGCCATAGGTTTCCAACTTCCATGTATCTCGTTAACCTCGTTTGCACTACGTGCTCCATGAGCCCCACGCAAGACGTTAGCGAGATTGGTCTTAGGTTTTCCAATTTTGGTTCTTTTCCCGGCTTGGGGATGAGAACAACCTCTGCCTGCTTCCATTCCTCTGGCAATTTACCTTCCGTCCATATTTTGTTCATGTACCGCGCAATTGCATCTATCGAGTCGTTGTCTAGATTCCTGAGCATGACATTGGATATTTTATCCGGGCCAGGGGCCGAGCGATTTTTTAGCTCAGCGATAGCTGCTCTGATCTCCGCTACCGTAATGTCCGCGTCTAGATCTTCATTTTCCGCTGCTCCATATTCTGCCTGTCGTACTTCTGTCGCGTCCCCTATGTAAATGTCCCTGAGCCTGTCCATCAGCTGTTTGTCCGTCCCCTGGAAAGCGTGTCTCGCTTTCACTTGGTTAGCGCTCGCTGCCTGTTTAGATTTTCCCGGGTCGAGGAGATGCCGCAATATATTCTACGTCCTTGCTAGGCTCATGCCCCTTTCCATTTCGTCGCACCTGGCGTACCAATTTTGCTCGTTTAGTTTAATAGCATACGTTTCCATTTCCTTGGTGCGTCTGGCTAACGAACGCCTTAAATTTATGTTCCATTTTTGAGACTTGAGTCTCTTCTCGAGCATTTCCTTCTCCTTCCACATGCTCATTAGCTTGCTATCCATTATCTCCGGTGCATCTTCCCCTTCAGCTACTGCTTCCGCGTGCCTAACATCTTCCCTCAGCTGTTTTGTCCAGTCTCCTATGTCTCCAATTTCCTTAGCTTTGTGGCTTCTGCGAATCTCCCGGAATTTGTCCCACTCCACTATTCTCGCCTGTTTGAGTTTCCGTAGCTTGATTCCTTCTCCCAGCTTCGTAGCTACGATGAAGTGGTCACTACTCAGATTTTCTCTGGTGTTTGCCCATTCTACCCTGCCTGCATTTTTACTGAAGGTGAGGTCCGGCGCGGTGTCTCTACTTACACTGCTACCTACTCTAGTGGGCGCACATGGGTCGGTATGCAAGGTAAGTCCGAGATTTTGGGACTCCTCAAGGAGGTGTCTGCCCTTCGGATCTTGCCTCGCGTACCCCCATTCCTGGTGTGCCGCGTTAAAGTCCCCCACGATCACCAACGGGCTCTGGCCGGCCAGTTAAATGGCTTTTCTAAATATCGTTCCGAATTTCATTTTCTTCTGCTTCGGGTTGCTGTAGATGTTAAGCAGAAATATGCTTTTTGCTCTCTTGCGTCTGCTTCGACGGCCTTTCGTCTGATGTGACGTCATCATCCAGTTTTTCCTCGTTTTCGAGCAATTTTACCCAAATATAGAGCTTTCGGTAATCTAAAGTGCTATATATTACGCTTAACTACACATTTTTCAAACTAATTTGACAAAAATCCGGCGTTTTCCCGCCTATTCTGTGATACTTTTCACTATGCTGCGACGAATTCCGGTGGATGTGACGTCACACCGTTCTCGTCGCTTTATCGACGCATTTTGTTGTTGTTTTTTGTTATGACTGGCTATAATTAATTAATAATTCAATCTACAGTCATCAAACTTGGCATCGCGGTTACATTATGTCTCCTCTAGCTGCGCTCGTCGTCGATGAGTCACCCGAGGCGCTGTATCACAATCGCTGCCACGTGCAGATAGGAGAGGAAAAATGATGAAAACAGACGCGCGGCACGAAACCGCGTCCTCCGAAACGATGACGCTAGCTTAAGCAACAAATGCCGCAGGTGCAGAAGAAATCCATGTGATGTCATCAATGGTTCACCTCAATGTGGCGGCATTATTCCCAAATACATTCAGCAAAATTTTGGTTTGGTTTATGGGGGTTTATCGTCCCAAAGCGACTCAGGCTATGAGGGACGCTGTAGTGGAGGGCTCCGGAAATTTCGACCACCTGGGTTTCTTTAACGTGCACTGACATCGCACAGTACACGGGCCTCTGGAATTTCGAAATTCGGCCAAAAATTTTGAGCAACCGCTTGTCGTACAGTATTTTGGGTGGTGTCATAGCATTTCTCTTCGCGTATATATCTTACGTTTTAGTCAAGTTGGAGGCTAGCTTGCGACAGGGATTTAGACCAAACGATAAACGCGCCTTCAAGTGCATGCTTTCCAAGACTACTTTTTTCCCTTAAAGGTGCCCTGCGACGTAGATAAAGCATGGGATCTTTATTCTTTGTATACAGAGTAAGGGACATTGTGAGTCCCGAACGCGCAATGAGATCACCGAAATCATAATATTTGATATTTTAATCTTCGCTAGAAATGCTTGTTTCGAGCCGATGGTGTCGCAACGCGGCGGCCATTTGCGGCAGCGGAAATGAGGCGGCATCCAGACAGGGCGCTGCCTTTCTCATTGGTTGGGCGTCCAGTTTGCATATTGTTCCTTTATACTTGCGAAATGAATCCAAAATATTATGTCTCTGAGTACTGAAAGCTTTTCGCATGCCACAAAAACTGGAAAGAAGCAGGGAAAGCGAATGAAAACTAACAAGAATACAGCTAGGGGCGACACTTTCCATTCCGCTTCAAACCTTCGTGGCAGCCAGCGCTGTTCAAAAAACCTTGGCTCAAACCAGAAAGCGCGCGCGTCGAGACCGGCCGTGACCATACCAAGACGGCAGCGAAAATAAAAAAGCCAGTCGACAAGAAAGGCCGGACAGGAGACCGGAGTCGAGTTTGGGGGGGAGGAGGGCTACTGCCCACCGCCTTCCAGTCCGACTAAAAAACAAACTTCGGGGAGCTTCCTTTGTTGTTAGTCACCCCTGCCCTGAGTCCGGCGTCGCGTACACGGGGGGAAGACGCCGTCAAAATGAGCGGGTGTCTACAGCCCCGACAAAGCAACAACTGCATGCACGCTTCCGCTGCGTGTGCGCCAGGCGCGGTTCTGATTGGTAGCGCCCAATCTCGGTACTGGGTGAGTGAAATGGGCGAGTGAAGTCAACTAGTCTAGAGGGTGTTGGTGAAGTGCGTTTTCGTCTGAGCTTTTCATTTCGAATTTTCAGAGTGGAATAACTTTCGTTTGCATGCTCCGATTTCAATAATTCTTTTTGCTCTGGTCTCTGGAAAGCATGATGAATCTATTTAATGATATTAACTGGTACCGAGGAAATCATCGCGGTGCCCCTTTAAAGGGTCAGTCTACTGAATTTTATCGACCATATTTTCTTTGCGGCAACCGATAGCTCTTTACTCAAATTACCGTTTAGCCAGCTGTGGTGCCAAGAAGTGCGGTAGAACATTTTAAAATAGAATTTATTGATGTGGGAGCACATCTGTATGAGATGGTAGTCTCATCTGGCAACCATCTGGATTTCCGCCGCGCGGCGACAAACATGGCGGCGCCCGTCGAAGCCGGACCTCTCGCTTCGGACTGAATTCTCGTTGTTGCTGCCTTCTTCAGTGCGTACACTGCCCATAAATGGGGCGCTGGTCTTTCGCTTCGTCTTATCTCACCTATAAGAAAACATATAAGAGGTAAATTTGCTTTATTTTAATAATTAGAGTGACGATTCTGCCGCTCCTAGGCTTAAGTGGAGAGTCGGTTTGTTTACAGCAATGGTTCCCGTCCTGACAACCAGATGGCGCCACTATACGCCGTTTATTTTTGCGTCTCTGCTAGCATACGCTGAACTAAAAGTGGGAATGTGCATGCGTTTTGCGTACGTGTAACTATAAATATTCATGTGATTTACAGAAAAAGCGAGCGGTACGCTTTCTACAGTTTATTAGAACTAAACGTTCGTTTCTCTGACATTGGGGCATACAAACGGTACGTAGTATATTCACTTATGCTTCTGCAAAAAAAAAAGACTACCACCTTCTTGAAAAAAATAAACGTTTGGGGTCGCCACCTTGCATATTTACGCGACTTTTAACGCCGAAATAAAATATAAATTCCTGCCTAAACCGGGAGCAGTTCCCTAGTTATTGATGTTATAGGGGGCCAACTACCAGAACATGCCATTATTTATACACCCATTTCGGTGAGTATACTGACCCTTTAAGGTGTAGTTGAGGTGTCCACCTATAGATGTGGAAATCCGAGAGCTTCTGCATCCTTTCCTTTCCTCAAAACACAAGCTTTTGCATTCCTCCACGTAAGCGGACTTAAATGCCCTCAAAATTTTTTGGCTTTTCATTTTGCTCAAACACCACTCCAAGGTTTACGGTAAACAAGGTTTTTGGCGGCTGTTCATGTGATCAACAAAGGTATAGACAATCAACTTGCCTAATCTGAAAGCTGTCATCACCGGCAGCTCTTAACAGGGTACGCTGAGTACTGTTTTAGTCAAAATAGCATGCACTGTGCTGGCAAACAGCACGCCAAGCTACGAAATGAGGCAGAGGAGGCTTTGTAATGAAGTTTGTCTTTATTTATGGAAATCCAACAGTGTCGTTCGTTTTTCTTCTAAACGACCGAACAGAGCCGGTCAGAGGTGGTGTTGTCATGCACATCTTAATGCTGGCTCTTCATCATCTTGTTTCTGAAGACATTAGGTTGACACAGAGTGTATCGTTCCTTGTTTTGTAAAAAGCAGGCGACACAGGTGCGACAATGGCACAGGCCTGGGGCAACGAGTCTGCCCGCAGCAGACAACCATTTAGGGCGTCTTTAAAACCAACAGTATGAAACTGCAAAATGGTCATCTGCTCGCTTCGGACGGTTGCCTCAACCTGCGAGGGAGTTGTGCCAAGTTTCGGACAAATTGCCGACTCGGCATTTCAGTCGTCTGCAAGTTGAAACGGACATATTTGCTGGCTCTATAAAATTACAAGTGACAACTCTGATAGATTGCCCACAAGCACAGCAGTGCTGGATGCAAACCACATCCTAGTGTACCAAACACCCAGACAAAAAGAGAGCGGCAGAAAAAAAAAATTCAATACTTTGTCTTCCATCCGGAAACAAAACGTCACGGGGCGACATTACAGATGAGGCATGGAAGTTTCTCTTCCCCTGGTCAACCAATTCACAGCACACTGGCTAAGTAATGCACATACAAGTTTGCCGACGACCCTCGTATGCAGAAATAAAAGCGCCAACAACGAGACAACTCACAAAACTGATTGCTCTTGTCATCCCCGCCAGTTAATACACGGGGGAGGGGGGGCCGCGACGCTCATCCTAGAGAAAAACGCACAAGTACTCTTTACTAGTACAAACAACACAGGCCTTGGCAATTCACAGCTGAGGCAGTAAAAACAACATTCAAGAAGAAAGCACACCGTTTAGATCCATCATCACCGCCTTGTTTTCGTGTTTCCCATTGGTGTGCGGGGCAAGCCGCAACTGACCAATGGTGTTGCTCCTACCTCTCCTCTAACCTCATCTAGGGTTTTATATGTACAGAACCTTTCCCGTCAAACTGAATGAACTCGCACATTAACAGTGCAGCCACGCCAACATCTCCACTTCTATGGACTCTTGTCGAAATGGACACGCCTCCTCGCAACGACTTCTTATTTTTCTGCCCCGGAATTTTTGTTTTTCGCTCATCAGCCGCTAGGAAGACAGCTGCTGGCCACACTGGGCTGCCAAGCTGAGTTTGCCTTACACTATGAGGAACGCATGCTGCGACAAGAACCTTACAAGAAGATAGGGTTTGCTCAGACAAGTTCCAAACAGCAAACCTGCCTACGGAGGGGTGTCTCTCGCTACTCAACAACCATGTTCACTAGAACAGTGAAAGAAAGACTGCACAGGGCTCCCTGTCCACAGAAACCAAAGGTACATGGGGAAAAAAAACTGTCCCAACACCACAGCCCATATACAACTGGACATGATACCATGTCGAGCACTGATGCCAACAAGCCATTTTGAGCATTGCAGCGTGCCATCGGTGTTCCTGATATTTATAGCTGATCACTTTCTACTCTGAACCTCCTTGCTAGCCAACACCAAGCCAACAGTCCTAAGCCAATCAACTTCTGTCTACAACAATCAATAGAACACTAAGCAAATGCTATGCAAGTAGGCGGCAGTACGCCGGATCATGTACAGCCATACCACATCAGCAAGTCAATGCAGCAGCGCGTGCTTTCTTCCCTCATAATTTTATAGCCTCTGAGGTTGAGCGAATGCATTCAAGGACTGACAGCACCAGCGCTGCATAGCACTGAAATTAGAGAAGTTGGAGCAAGCTGTAAATGAGGAGTTGGGTCACCAAACCTGCGCACAATGAACAGTCGCAGCTAGAGTATGCATTTTGCTGCTGCGGCACCACTGTCTCAAAAGTACTCTGAAGGAAAAAAGAATACTCACTACTGCATTGCACAACAGAGTGCTAAAAGAAGTGCACACAGACAGTGCTATAACATGCTCATGCATTCCGTCACTTCAATTCATACACGCAATGCAGCTGAGCCTCACACAGGCTCCACTACGAACAAAGTGAAGACAACAGACGGAATGAGAATGCAGACCTGAAGCGGGAAGCAAATCAGCTTCAGAACAAGATCGGTAACAAGTGACCTGGGAATCCTAAAACGAGGTTATACGGCAGGTCCTTAGTCACACATACAGAGCAATACAGCAGGAACGTGAAGTTGCAAGTCAGTCCAATGGCTTTCTCTTTCTAAACAGCCACCAAAGACACACAACACAGAAGAGTATAAATGTTCTCAACCACTGCCATGCACGCATGCACACACATATATATACATGTATGCTCACATGCACGCACACACACACACACATGCACACTAGGTATAGCAGTAGAAATATATCGCACTGTGGCATCATTAGGGAGTGCTTTGAAATGCGCAATGCCAACACTGATTGCGCACAACATTTATAGAAATGGTAGAAATTGAAACCAGTTGAAAGCCCACTGAAAAAACTGCCGATGAAACATGCAAATTGGACTCTGCAGCAGATCCCTTGTATTGCGAAGCCACCTCAAGACTGCAGTAAGTTTTATCAAACATCCGACATCCTCTGACAACGGGAGCCAATATCCATCACGAGATATCTGAATGCACTACT